>NC_058131.1:514640116-514767863 GCF_016433145.1 Gracilinanus agilis
GAATAATAGAGGTGATAATGGGCATCCTTGTTTCACTCCTGATCTTATTGGGAAGGCTTCTAATTTATCCCCATTGCATATAATGCTTGTTGATGGTTTTAGGTATATATTGTTTATTATTTTTAGGAAGGGTCCTTCTATTCCTATACTTTTCAATGTTTTCAATAGGAATGGATGCTTTATTTTGTCAAAGGCTTTTTCAGCATCTATTGAGATAATCATGTGATTTTTGTTTGTTAGACTGTTGATATGGTCAATTATGTGGATGGTTTTCCTAATGTTGAACCATCCTTGCATTCCTGGTATAAATCCCACCTGATCATGGTGGATGACCTTCTTAATTTCTTGCTCGAGTCTCTTTGCTAATATTCTATTTAAGATTTTTGCATCTATGTTCATTAGGGAGATTGGTCTATAGTTTTCTTTCTCTGTTTTTGGTCTACCTGGCTTTGGAATCACTACCATATTTGTGTCATAAAATGAATTTGGTAGGACTCCTTCTTTGCTTATCATATCAAATAATTTGTATAGTATTGGGATTAGTTGCTCTTTGAATGTCTGATAGAATTCACTTGTGAATCCATCAGGCCCTGGCGATTTTTTCTTAGGGAGTTCTTTAATGGCTTGTTCAATTTCTATTTCTGATATGGGATTATTTAGGTATTCTATTTCTTCTGCTGTTAATCTAGGCAATTTATATTTTTGTAAATATTCATCCATATCTCCTAAATTGTTATATTTGTTGCCATATAATTGGGCGAAATAGTTCTTAATGATTGCCTTAATTTCCCCTTCATTATAGGTGAGGTCTCCCTTTTCATCTCTAATACTATCAATTTGGTTTTCTTCTTTCCTTTTTCTTATTAGATTGACTAGTACTTTGTCTATTTTATCTGTTTTTTCAAAATACCAGCTTCTAGTCTTATTTATTAATTCAATAGTTCTTTTACTTTCGATTTTTATTAATTTCTCCCTTAATTTTGAGTATTTCTAATTTAGTTTTCATCTGGGGGTTTTTTATTTGTTCGCTTTCTAATTTTTGGAGTTGCATGCCCAATTCATTAATCTCTGCCCTCCTTAATTTGTTAATATATGCACTCAAGGATATAAATTTCCCCCTGAGTACTGCCTTGGCTGCATCCCAAAGAGTTTGGTAGGATGTCTCATCATTGTCATTCTCTTCAAGGAAATTGTTGATTGTTTCTATGATTTCTTCTTTGACAATTTGGTTTTGAAGAATCATATTGTTTAATTTCCAATTGGTTTTTGACTTGCCTGTCCAGGTGCCCTTACTAATTATTATTTTTATCGCATTATGATCTGAGAAGGTTACATTTATTATATCTGCTCTTTTGCATTTGTTTGCCATGATTTTATGCCCTATTACATGGTCAATCTTTGTAAATGTACCATGTGCAGCTGAAAAGAAGGTGTATTCCTTTTTGTCCCTATTTATTTTTCTCCACATATCAATTAAATCTAATTTTTCTAGGACTTCATTCACCTCTCTTACCTCTTTCTTATTTATTTTTCGGTTTGATTTATCTAGATCTGAAAGAGGAATATTTAGATCTCCCACTAGTATGGTTTTACTATCTATTTCCTTCTTGAGCTCTGCCAGTTTCTCCTTTATGAATTTGGATGCTATACCACTTGGTGCATATATATTGAGCAGTGTTATTTCCTCATTGTTTATACTGCCTTTAATCAGGATGTAATAACCTTCCCTGTCTTTTTTAATCATATCTATTTTTACTTTGGCTTTGTCAGAGATCATGATAGCCACTCCTGCCTTCTTTTTCTCATTTGATGCCCAAAAGATTTTGCTCATACCCTTAACCTTGAACTTTTGTGTGTCTACCTGCCTCATATGTGTTTCTTGTAGACAACCTATGGTAGGATTTTGGTTTCTGATCCACTCTGCTATTTGCTTCCATTTTATGAGTGAGTTCATCCCGTTCACATTCAGAGTTACAATTGTTAGTTGTGTATTCACTGACATTTTTTGTATCCTCCCCTAGACCCACTCCTTCTTATTGCACTGTTTTCTTTTACACCAGTGGTTTGCTTTGAGCCAGTATCCCTTATCCCCTCCCTTGATTGACTTCCCTTTCTGCCCCCTCCCTTGTTGTTCCCTTCTTTTTGTTTTTTTTAAAGACCAAATGAATTCCCTCTCCCTTCTTCTTCCCTCCCTTTTTGGCCTCCCCACTCCCCTGCTCCCTTTGGTTTATCCCTTCTGACTTTCTCAGTAGGGTTAGATAGAGTTTTTTATCCGGATGGATAATCAAGCTACTCTTCCTTCTCCGGGTTGATTACACTGAGAGTAAGGTTTGATTATGCTCTCTTCCTCTCCTTTTTATGATATTATTCATCCCCTCCCCTTCCCATGCCCTCTTTGTGTGTAATAGAATATCTTATTTTTCTTATTTTCTCAGATTTTTCTTGGTGTCCCCTACTATTCCCCCCCCTCTTTCCCACCCCCCATGTCTTCCTAGAATTATTCTTCTGGTTGCTATCATAGTGAATATTATAATAGTGTATAGAGTTCACTACAGAGAATTATACATAGCATTTCTCCACCTAGTAATACAGATAATTAGATCTTATTTATGCCCTTAAAGAGTCAAGCTTAAAAGACTACGAGTTTTCTTTCTTTTCTCTCTGTTTCTTATTTACCTTTTCATCTTTCTCTTGATATTTGTGGTTGAGTGTCAAACTTTCCATTTAGTCCCGGTCTCTTTTGTGCAAAAACTTGGAATTCTTCAATTTTGTTGAATGCCCATACTTTCCCCTGAAAGTATATGGTTAGTTTCACTGGGTAGTTGATTCGTGGCTGAAGGCCCAGCTCTCATGCCTTTCTGAATATTGTATTCCAAGCCTTGCAGTCTTTTAGTGTTGAGGCTGCCAGATCCTGTGTGATCCTTATTGGTGCTCCTTGATATTTGAATTGTCTCTTTCTGGCTTCTTGTAAGATTTTTTCTTTAACTCGAAAGCTCTTCAATTTCGCTATTACATTTCTGGGTGTTGACTTTTCTGGGTCCAGTGTAGAGGGTGTTCTATGGATCCTTTCAATGTCTATATTGCCCTCTTGTAGAACTTCAGGGCAATTTTGCTGAATAATTTCTTTAAGTATGGAGTCCAAGTTTCTATTAATTTCTGCCTTTTCTGGAATACCAATGATTCTCAAGTTGTCTCTTCTAGACCGGTTTTCTTGGTCTGTCACTCTCTCATTGAGATATTTCATGTTTCCTTCTATTTTATCAGTCTTTTGACTTTGTTTTATTTGTTCTTGTTGTCTTGAGAGATCATTGGTTTCTAAATGTTCGATTCTAGCCTTTAAGGACTGGTTTTCGGCTTTAATGTTTTGGTTTTCGGCTTTAATGTTTTGGTTTTCGGCTATAATTTTTTGGTTTTCCTTTTCAATCTGGTCATTTTTGGTCTTCAGTTGACTTGTCTCACTTTCCAATTGCGAAATTCTGCCTTTTAAACTGTTATTTTCTTGCCAGATTTCTTCCATCTTCCTCAGCATTTCATTTTTAAACTCTTGCAAACTTGTGACCAGCTTTCATTTTTGGGGGGAGGTTTGGATTTTTGTTTTCCCTCCTCTGTTGTCTGGATTTTCTCTGTGTAGAAGTTGTCCAGTGTTCCAGAGTTTCTCTTGATAGTCTTTTTCTTCTGGGCTTCCTTATTGCTGGCCATTGTTGGCCCCGCCCCTTTTCAGCTTTGTCTTTGCACTCAGGGTCTGCCTGGGCCTTACAAGCTCCGGGCTCCGGTCTCCTTGTCCTCGGGGTCAGGCCTCCTGGTAGTTCCTGGTCTGCCCCTCTGCCCGAGGTTCCTTCAGCAGTCTTTGGGGCTGCTTCCACAGCCGCGCTCTGGTCTGCACCGGGTCCTCACTGGAGGTCCAAGCCTGGGCTGGAGATCGTTATTCAAGCCTAGGGCACTGCCTTTGCCTGAGCAGATGCTCTTAGGGCCCTGCTTTCACCCCCGCAGAAGGTAGTGAAAGTCTGTGGGCTGGAGATCTTTATTCGCTCCTGAGGCGATGCCTTCAGCTCTTGGGAAAGGCCGTGTTTTAGGGGCCTTTGTCCCGGCCTGAGGTGGTGCCTTCACCCACGTGGACGCTTGGGGAAAGTCCGTGGGCGCCCCCAGCCACCTGGGGTCCCTCGTCTTGCTGCAGACAGGTTCAGGATCCAGGGCTGCCAGTGATTATCTGGTTGCCCCAGTCCTGTTTACCTGCTTATGCTTTGGCGTTGTGCGAGGTGTGCGCTGTGGGGAGTGGGGGAGGGGCTTCTTCCTCTCGAGGTTTAGTGAGAGCTGTTTCACCCCTTTATAGCGTGGAAATGCCCCAATTCTGCGTACCTTCAATGCTGCGCCCTGTTGTGGGGTTCCTTCGTTCCTCTGGACTCGTTTTTATTTCCCCTTCAGGGGTCCTGTGTGGTTCAGTCAGGAGAGATCAAGCAGCTGCTCCTTACACTGCCGTCATCTTACCCGATCCTCTGTCAGTTTTTCGTTCTCCTTTTTCATTTGGCCCATTTCTTCTTGTATCACTTTCATTTCTCCTTGCATCATGTTCATTTCTCTTTCCCACTTTCCCTCTGTCTCTCTTAATTGGCTTTTGAAGTCTTTTTTCAGCTTTTCCAGAATTTGTGTCCAATATATATTTTTTCTTTTCAACTTTGCACATGTTTCCTTTGCTTTCACTGTCCTCTTCTGTATCTGTACCTTGCTCTTTGTCTCCAGAAAATTTCTTTAGAGTTGGGTGTATTTTTGTTGTTGTTCCTCATTTTTCCTATCTAATTATAGGCAGGCTCTGTTTTCTGGGAAGTTGGGTTACTCTCTTAAACTTCAGTCCTTCCTTGATGCTGTTTTCAGCTTATTTTCTGGGTTTATACAAGTTTTGGTTCTTGGGGGATGATGTGATAGTCTGAGGGATGAGAGCTCTGAGAGCTGTCTCTCCCTGCTGATTCAACTAACCTTTGAGATGTTGATAGCTCAAAGACTTGCCTCAGGCTTGGGTGTAAGCTTTTTTTTTTTTTTAAACCCTTAACTTCTGTGTATTGACTTATAGGTGGAAGAGTGGTAAGGGTAGGCAATGGGGGTCAAGTGACTTGCCCAGGGTCACACAGCTGGGAAGTGTCTGAGGCCGGATTTGAACCTAGGACCTCCTGTCTCTAGGCCTGGCTCTCAATCCACTGAGCTACCCAGCTGCCCCCTTGGGTGTAAGCTTTTGAACTGACTGAATTTGATCAGGCTTAGGCTCAATTTTTTGGTCTCACTGTGTACTTGATCCAATCAGGAATATCCTTCTTGTCCTTTCTTGAAGTTCCAACCTGAGCTTTAGGCAAAAGATCAGTACTTAGTAGTTAGTACTATCAGTCACCCCAAACTGTACTATGCCCCCATCCCAAGCCCAGACTTAGATTCTGGGCTTCACTCTGGGCCCACAAGGATTAGTCCACTTCAAACCAGACTGCCCTGGGCTGGGACTCTGGACTTCTCCAAAGATTTGAATTTTCAAGGAGTGTAGGTTGGCTTGTAGCACTATTTGCCCAGGAAAGATTTCAGAGTATGGGTGTTGGCTTAGTCTTAGGTTTCAAACCTGGGACAGCAGATGTGGAATGGGGGTGTTGCTTGCTCTTCCCTCCTTGCTACAGTCTCTTGCTGGCTCTGCTTCCCTCTCACCCCAGTATCCCAGATGTTTGTTGCCTACCTTTTGGGTTTTTCTTTTCTTGAAAGTTGTTTCACTTTGTCTCCTTATTGGTTCTTTCACTCCTATATTCATTTTGTCATGATATTTTAATCTTAGAGAGTATTCTCATGGTGACAAAGAGATGCTATGGTTTATTGCACCATCTTGATTACATTCTCTCTCTCTCTCTCTCTCTCTCTCTCTCTCTCTCTCTCTCTCTCTCTCCTTATTTATTTGATTATCTATTTTTTCACCCATTCACTTATTTATTGAGCTATATCTATTTTTATTTACATTATATATTTAGAGCTAACTGAAATCTGTGCCTTGTTTCTGGGCATGGAATGAGCCAAGTCAAAGAGTACCTTAAATTGATGAGTTTAACATATTAGAAGGCTCTAGATATCTGATTCAGGGGTGAAAAGTTATCTGATACAAAGAATCCAAATTATAGGGCAAAATCTTCAGAGGAGTTAATTTGCAATGTAGATGCAAACTGCTCCTTTTTTTTTTTTAAACCCTTGCACTTCGGTGCATTGTCTCATAGGTGGTAGATTGGCAAGGGTGGGCAATGGGGGTCAAGTGACTTGCCCAGGGTCACACAGCTGGGAAGTGGCTGAGGCCAGGTTTGAACCCAGGACCTCCCGTCTCTAGGCCTGACTCTCACTCCACTGAGCTACCCAGCTGCCCCCTTAAACTGCTCCTTTTACTTGAACTTGCAGACATTTTAACTATCAAAAATTATTTGTTGTGATATTTGCCTATAGATAAAAAGGTTTTAGAGGAGAGCATGGGGAAGAAGTTTGCTGTTAGAGTAGAAAAGTAAAGAATATAGTCTTAAATGAATTCAAAGCAGGGGAAATAAGGGCTTAACTGGAAGAATTCAGCTTAACATTTTGCAAGTGGTTTTTTTTTGGGGGGGTGGGGTGGGCAGGGGAAAGACTCTGTCCTTAGCATCCACATTACTTGAAGCTAATATCAATAGTTAAATTATGATTCCATCTGGGGAAGGAAGTTTGCACTTCTTTAAATTTCAGCACCTTGGGAAAACCCTACTCCCAATACTAGTTCTGCTTCTGGGATATTTTTTATCCGTCTAGAAAGAGGACAAAGAAGTCTTGCAAGTGCTGGTGGAAATTTAAGTATTCTGTAGAGAAGGATCCCCTGTCAGAAACAAAACCTTTACAGGTCCCTATTACATTCTAGGAAAGAAAAGCACAATTGAAAGATTTTGTATGGGGAAATGTAGAGTGAGTGACATAATGAATGTGCTTTAAGAAGCTATTTTGGCAGTAGCACATAAAATCGATTGGACCAGGGAATGACAAGGAAAAAAAGGTCGCATTTAAAATAGATATAGTTGATTATTTTAAGATGAGAATGAACAAAATTTTACTAATAATGTCTTCTCAGGAAATTGATTATCTCTTAAATCAATACTTTTGTAAGCTTTTTTCTACGTGTGTAGTTTAACACCTAAGAAAGATAATGGGCACAGAACCATCTCTCTCTCAACCTTAAGCTACATATGGCAATAGAATGATGTAATGGACACAGTGCTGAACTCATCAGGAGAGACCTTCATTTAAATTCCATCTCTGAAATTCATTAGCAATGTCATATACCCTCTCTGAGTTGTCAGGATTTTCATCTGTAAAAAAAAAAAAAATTGGACAGTAATACTCATGGAGAGGCAGCATCATATAGTGAATACAAGGATGTATCTGGAATTGGGAAGACTCAGTAAGTTTGGCCACTGACACATAATAATTACTCCGTAAGCATCTGTAAATCATTTAACCTCTATGTGGCCCCAGATAGCTTTTTAAGACTAAAAGTTATAGATAATTGACTTGCTGATCTGAATCTGTGGACAGAATTTCTATCTTGAAGTTCGCTGTGCTGATCAACTCACATTTAATGAAATTCTCCCACCCCTCTCCCAACCAAATAAATAAACTGTTTACCTCACAAGTTTGATATTATATAAAATAAGGTTATATGTTGAATAAAATGAGATTACTTATTTACTAGATTTATCTTTAACACACCTTAAACTTTACAAAACAATAATAACAATAGTAAGCATTTATATAGTGCTTTAAGATTTGCAAAAAGCTTACTAATTATTGTCTTGCTTTGTCCACTCCATTTTATAGCTGGGGAAATTAAGAAAGACATATAGTAAGTGACTTGCACAGGATCATAAGGCAGAACATATCAGAAGCCATGTTTGAACTCAGGTTTTCATGTCCAATGCTCTGTCAGCTGTATTAATTAGCTGTCATTTATTAGGAGCCAGAATGATTCAATGGAATACACAATCCTCTCAGTGTCAGAGGACCTGGGTTCACATCTTTCCTCTAATACTCATCCCTTGTGTAACGACAAGGAAAAAACGCCTTCCTTATACCTCCCTATAAATAATTCCCATTATTTAGAGAGATAGAAATGAAGATATTGACCTAGATGGCCTCCAAAGTGTCCCTCCTAGAAATATGATCTGAGATCCTGATGACAGAAATAAGCTGGCTTTTTCATCACCAGACTATTAGAAGCTTGCTTAAGAGTTAGCTAGAATTATATTTGAAATAATAGATGGAATTTATGGTAACTCCCAAATTAATTGAATAATTACCTAAAGAATGGAGCATAAATAGCCAACAGTCTATTTTGAATAAAAAAAAAAGACTTTCTGAAGAAAATTGCTGATATTTTTAATGAAAATGAAGAGATTAATAGAGAGCTATATTAGAAAGCACTAGAAATCCATAGTGCAGTAACCTAGGATTTCCATTTTCCATTGCCCAAGAAAGCAAATATGGCTTCTCTGGCATGTGCAAGTATAGAGCTGCTCGAGTCACTATTTTATTTGAATGGATATTCTATGTGAAATTGCTGTCAGGACTCATGTGGTTCTATTGTCAGTGATTGAGTAACATCTGAAAATAATATTTGGAGAATATACTGTATATCCAGATTGCATCTACCTCCCCATCATATGACCTGGTTCAGGCCTTCTGCTTTGATTAGGGGATGCAATTGTGTTCAATTTGAGATAGCACACTTTGCACAGGGAGAGGACATAACAATGACAAGGGAGATTTGCGGGTTTTTTTCTCCATTAGGAAGAATACAAAAGAAGACATTTTATATATAATTTTCTTTCCAGAGTGAGATTGAAAGAGATTTTATAATGGTATTTCACAATGATTATGTACTTGGTAGGAGATGAGGCTTCTCTGTCTGAAAATAGTGTAGGTGAGCAATAGAAAAGTTTTAGACATGTAGAAATAGTCAACATTAATTTTGTTATTATTCTTATTTTGGATGGCTATGTTTAGGCTCTCCTATCTCTCACCTTGTCAAACTAAGATTTCACTTATCTTACATGTTACAAAGTAGGGAAGATGCCTCAGAGATATATTCTTAAATAAATATCCCAAACTCTTTACATTTCCCATTTTGTTCCTGTACTCATGTTAACTTTTTGCATCAACACCCAAATATGGAAATGTCGTGAGAACTGAAAGAGTTCTCCTTTAAAGATTTTATTCCTGACCTCCAACTTTTCCTACTCCTCTTTTATTCTCTGGCTGTATTCTTTGTCCTTTTTTCCAAAGATATCCAACATATTCAGAAAATTTAAGCACATGATCAACCTAGACATATTTTAAGTATTTAAACACATCTACCTCTATTACCTGACAATGGTATGAAGTTAACACTTAGTTCTCAAAGACCAAACAACAGAACCCAAAATTTGGTACCTCTTACCAGTATGGACAGTTGTAAAGAAGGAGTCCATTTATAAGGAGCTAATTCAATTGTATAAAAAATCAAGCCATCTCCCAATTGATAAATGGGCAAGGGACACGAATGGGCAATTTTCAGATAAAGAAATCAAAAATATCAATAAGCACATGAAAAAGTGTTCTAAATCTCTAATAATTAGAGAAATGCAAAGCAAAACAACTTTGAGGCACCATCTCACACCTAGCAGATTGGTTAACAGGACAGCAGGGGAGAGTAATGAATGTTGGAGGGGATGTTGCAAAATTGGGACATTAATGCTTTGCTGGTGGAGCCGTGAATTGATCCAACCATTCTGGATGGCAGTTTGGAACTATGCTCCAAGGGCTTTAAAAGACTGTCTGCCTTTTGGTCCAGCCATACCACTGCTGGGTTTATACTCCAAAGAGATCATAGGGGAAAAGACTTGTACAAAAATATTTATAGCTGCACTATTGAAAAATGAGGGCATACCCTTCAAATGGGGAATGGCTGAACTAATTGTGGCATCTGTTGGTAAAGGAATACTATTGTGCTCAAAGGACTAACGAACTGGAGGAATTCCATGTGAACTGGAACAACCTCCAGGAATTGACGCAGAGTGAAAGGAGCAGAACCAGGAGAACCTTATATAGAGATGGATACACTGTGATACAATCGAATATAATGGACTTCTCTACTAGCAGCACTTCTGAGGGACTTATGTAAAAGAGCACTATCCACATTCAGAGAAGGAACTGTGAAAGTAGAAACACAGAAGAAAAACAACTGCTTGATCACATGGGTCAATGGGGATAGGTTTGGGGATGTAGAATCTAAGCAATGACCCTAATGCAAATATTAATAATATGGAAATAGGTCTTGATCAATGACACATGTAAAACCTAGTGGAACTGTTCATTGGCTATGAGAGGGGGGTTGGAGGAGGAGAGAGAGGGAAAGAACATGAATCACGTAACCATGGAAAAATATTACTAATTAATTAATTAATTGATTGATTTTTTTAAATTAAAAAAAAGGAGTCCAATAACATACTACACATCCAGAAAAATGCATGTGTATATGCATGCTGTCTGAGAAACAGTCTAGTTCAGGGCAGTGTTTTGTCATCAATGAAGGTTTAAAAAACAATGAGTGTTATTCATGAAAACAATTTCCTAAAATATACATGGCTTGTGACCTGTAATCGTAAGAAACAGGATCAAAACTCATTAAATTACAGATTCTTGAAAAATTAAGACCTCACATTTATATATTTGCTACATTCATCTGGGGTTACTGTTTAGAATAAATTGCCCTGGGAGGAAGGAATAATTTATGATCATGACCTCAATGAATCAAGAGAAAATGTGTCAGCTTTCTCTGTATTCCAAGGGATTAGCACATGTTTACTAATAGCTTTTTCATTCATTCATTCATATGATAAAATTACTCCCTGATAAGATCAAACAAGTTCTATTCATGCTATACTCTAAGTTCCTCTATTAGACTATAAGCATCTTGAAAGCAAAAATTAAATCTGTCTTTTTGCTTTGCTATAAATATTCTAGATATTGCTATCATCCGCATTTATATATTGAGAACTACTTTTGGTTCCATTCAAGAATATGTACACATGTATACATGTAAACATGTACATGTATATATACATGCGTATGCTTATTACTTATGAATATATTAATACCAATACATATATTCTACTGTAGATTACAGAGGTTTGGGTGATTGAAAATTGAATTTGGAATTTATGCCATTACTAATAAAATTAATTCCAACTCTATCTTCTGGGAGAAACCAAATGACAAGACTTAATTCTTTGAAATGAGATGCCAGTGAGGAATTGACAAAATTTCACAGGTCTACTAGTATGAAGGCTAAGTCTTGGCACTCAGTCTTAATGCTATTTATCACTTTCTGGCAGACATTGCTGACTACAAAAAGGAGAAACTCAGCTTTTCCTTTTAAAAGTTTTGTGTAGAATTTCCACTTTCAGTAAGGAAGCTGTGTGTGAAATACAAAGTAGGAAGGGCAGTGACAGATTGGATCACTTCTAAAAGAGAGACACCATGGTAATGTAAAACAACAGAGAGACCACACCATAGTTGCATCAGTTGAAGAAACTGGAACTTTTTATCCTGGATAAGATAAAATCTAGTGTGTACATGATAGCCATCTTCAAGTATTTTTTAAAGCTGTCTGTTAAAGTAAATTGGAATCACTCTATTTGCTCCTCTAAGGCAAAGGTAAAATCAATTAATTAATGACTAGACATTGTAGACTGACCAATTTCCTTTTGAAAAAATCACAAATAATGAAAGCTCTTCTAAAACAAAATGGACTGACTGAGAAAGAAGTTAGTTTCTCCTTCCTAGAAGGCATTCAAATGGAAGTTGAATGACCGTTGCTCAAGTATGTTGTAGAAAAGGAATTATTTGAACTATATTTGCATCTAGTGTACTTTCAGCTCTAAGATTCAATTATAATAAAAAATCAAAATAATCTTGTTTCATTAATAGAAATATTGCATCTAGAACAAAAGATAGAGTAAGATAAATAATTGTTCCATTGTATTCTCAAGTTATGTGTGTATGTCTTCAATTCTTGATATAACATTTTAGAAGAGATTGGCAAGTTTAAAATAGATACAGAAGCAGTTACATAGAATTGTAAAGGAACTTGAAGCACTGTCATTCAAGAATAGGTTGTATGAAAGGGTAATATTTAATCTAAAGAAGAAAAGACTTACGAGAAACATGCCTGCAGCCTTGATATCTTAAGGATTGCCATTGTGATGGAAAATTAAATTTAACTTGCTTGATCCCTGAAAGGAGAACTAGAACCAAAAGGACAAAATTAGAGGGAGACAATTGTCATAATGGAATGTTGGAAGGAAATGGATCTGGAATTGGGAAGACCTGAGTTCAAATTCCTCCTCAGTTAAATACTGTATGAACCTGGGTAAATCACTTAACTTCTCAGACTCTCAGTTTATTCATCTGTAAAATGGAGACAAACATAACAAGTACCCACCTAAGGGGTTTGCAGTTGTGATAAAATCAGGCAATGTGTTTAAAGTATTTTGCAAATTTTTAAGTGCTGTGTGTTATCTATTGTAATTATTACTTCAATATTTATATAGAGAAATTATTGCTAATAATTAGGAATGTCCAAAAATGGAAAGGGATACTGGGAAAGAAAGAAGACAAAAGGTCTTTGGACAAGGGCTAGATAAATAGTTCCTTATTGGAAAGGTTTTAGAAAGGATTCATGATTCTGGGATAGACATTGAACTAAAAGGTCCCTGTAACTCTCCTATCTCTGCAAAATATTTCATTTGTGCCTTAAAATGTAATTTCTTTCATTTCAAATCATGTTTGTTTTGTAAAGCTACAGTACCTAAGCATTTTGTTGACTAATTATTGAGATTAATAAGGAAACTTTTTAGCATTAAAGAAAGTTAATTGATTGTTCAGAAGTGAAATCTATTCTGTCTTCCAAATTGATTACTTGTCTCAATTTTATCCAGGAGACTGGAATGCTGAATTGTCCTTACTTGGATAGCAAAAATCCTGACTCTAACAATCTTTCTTTGATTATAATGTAAGAAGCAGGTTTTCTGATCTTAGACTTCAAATACTACAGCCTTTATAAGAATTATGGGTTCCAGATGCCAAAGACAATTTCCACTACAATATTGTTAGCATCTACACTTTAAAAATACCTATTATAAGACCATAACCATGAGTTCCTTTAGATCTTAAAGTTCTTAGTTAACTAAATCTCCTTAGATGGAAAATGAGAGAGATTCCTTGAGTTAGGTCTAAATAAAGCTACTCCAGTGATTCAAGCTCAGGATTAAAATACAAAAAAGACATTGATGGTCCATAAAAAATCTCCTATCCACTTACATGACTCTATGTAATTTTTCCTCACATGACCTCTTTCCAAACTCCAGGGAACAAGATTAAAAGGAGACAGGTAGAACTGGGAAACTTTATTCTGTTTCGTTATCAGGAACTAAGTTTCTGCTCTTCTATAAATATAAGATAGCAGAGTAGAGTTGAACTTTTCATTCATATTTTAAAATCATATTCCTTTCAATCAGTATATGTATATATATGCATATATACATATATATAATCAAATATAATTATTTTCACAGGTTATGGGGGAAAATAAAATATTACTTAAAAATTTTGTAATAAATTAATTGAAGACCATGCCATAGAAGATGGAAGGAAGGAAAGAAGGAAGGAAGGAAGGAAGGAAGGAAGGAAGGAAGGAAGGAAGGAAGGAAGGAAAAGGGAGAGAGAAGGAAGGGAGAGAGAAGGAAGGGAGAGAGAAGGAAGGGAGGAAGGAAGGAAGGAAATTCACATTTGTACCTTATAATTAAGTTTGCTATTTATATGGCCAAAGAAAGCCTGTCTATGTTGTTCAAGGAGAAGAAACGAGAATATACTTTGTAGTTAGACACGCTGGGTTAACATCCCAGCTCTGTTATCTGTATCTTTAATTATAGGCAACGTTTTTGTTGTTGTTGTAGTAGTATTCTGTTTTGGTTTTGGTTTTCATGTCACAGTACTGATTCATATAGAGGTTAAAATTTACCAAAAAAAAATTTAAAAAAATACCCTTCTTAATTGTGGTTCAGTGGAAAGAAAATTGTATTTGGATTTAGAGAACCTAGATTTGATGTCTAGTTCTTCCTCTGAATATCTATGTAATCTCCCTGAGCCTCAGATTCTTCATATGTAAAATGAGAAGTGTATAGGAGATGACTTTCAATGTCCCTTCCAAATATAACTCTATAATACATTAAATAATTTTAACCATACAGACTAGTTGAATATTCTGTTTTAAAATCCTCTGGAGAATAATGTTCCAGTCTCCCTCAGGAGCCTACAACAAAGTTCTTTCCAATACTCAATTTAAATTCAGTTCCCCTTGTCCTTTCTTTAGTCTTTTGGCATTGTCTTTATTGTGATTGGAAGAATCACATTCCCTGTTCATGAAGTTATTTTTCATCTAAATTATTCTCAACATAAAGTTTCTAATAAAAAATGTCTTGGCCTGAGTAGCCTTTGTTTTTTCTTCCCTACAAGGAAACAAAACAAAACAAAACACAAATTAAACTATTATTCTCAATTCTTTATAACCAAAGATTCTTAATGCTTCTTTCAAACTAAATTTCACTTATTAATCTGCATTTTCTATTTCCTCTGTAACTAGAAGTGGTAGTTTAAGTTCAAACCACTTACTTGAATATTTCAATTATGATTCAAGACTAATGGGCACAAAATATGCTTGCCTTGGTGAATTTCAAAATAAATATCTCTAGGAATATTTATATGCAGAGTAGAAATATTAATTTGATCATGGGAACTCTGCCACATTGTATTAAAATAAAATGCTAGACTGTCTGCCAGGGAAAGATGTCAGTTAGATATTTGCTGAAAACTTAAATTTAAATTAAGATTTAGTCACTTTAATATTTATATTCCTGTATTTCTTGTTCTGTGTTGTGTGGGTAGAGATTTTTTTAAATCCTTCTGCATAACACAATCTTACTCTGAGTCATTGGAGAAAAATGACTATTTTAATTCATTTCCCTTATGGAGACTGAAAATAGTTTGAAGTAATGTTCATATCTCTGAACTGGCAAGCTACTTCTGAATGACGTACATAGAAGCTATGAATAATAGCTGATATTTATATATAATTTAAAAGCCTGAAAAGTTCTTTATGTATACAACCTTTTGTGTAGGCATTATGTGCATCATTATCTCCATTTTACAAAGATATTACCACTCAGAGAACAATGATTTTGCCCATGGTCACAGGGACAAAAGTAGGATTTAGAATTGCATAGTCACAACTTATTTCTCTGCTCTGAAGATGTCTACTAGGAGTCTGAAAACATTAGTGTTCAAAACATTCAAACTCCTGTCAAAGAAGCTTAAAAATTGGCTGAATGGCCAAGTATGATGGAGTTGTGGATGGTGGATTACTTGAGTTCATGAGCCTGGGCTACATCAGAGCTAAAGTCAGCTGGATATTTACAGTAAGAGTGGCACAAATATGAGAGAGGATGGCTACCAGGCTGTGAATTGGCCAAGATTAGGGGTAAATGGAGCAGATTAAAGTGGAATTGGATATGTAGGTGTTGTTCCACTTTTATTCTAGCAAGATAGAGAAATATGCTACTCTCAAAAAAGATATTCAGAACTTTCACTCTCTCTGCCTTGGTGAGCCAGATTGGAAGAGGAGACTGGATCCTGGATCCTGTGTTAGCTTGTGGTGGTGAGTAGAGAGATTCCTTCCTTGATTTTTCAGTGAGAAGACACTCCTTCTCATTCGTACTTCAGTGGGACACTATCTTGAATGTGAGTTCTGGGGATATTCTTGGAGGTCTTAGTCTCATGTTCTAAGCAAATTCTTCAGCATCTCTTGGCTCTTTGGACTTAAGCTTCCTAATTAGGACTTTGGATTCTGGTCAACTTAAAAAAGGGTTTCTTGGGGATTCTGGGATGATGGCAGCTTAGATGGAGCAAATCTAGAAACCTCTGCACCTTTTCCACACAGAGATAGAAAACAAAGCCCTTCGAGAAGAAAGAGGACCAAATCTAACAACAAGACAGAGCAGGGGGATCCTACTGCTGGACAGCTCTAGAGGAAGTGAAAAAAAAAACAGCAAATGAAATAGAAGAATATCAAGAAGCTCCAGCAAATTGGACACAGACTTTGGAAGATCTCAAGATTCAATTAACTCAAGAACTTCAAGAACTCAAACAATCAAGAGAGGCCAAAGACAATTTGAAAAAGGAAATACCTGAAATAAAACAAGAAAATAAAACTAGAGGGAAAAATAAGATAATATTAAGAAAAATAGGAAAACAGACAAAATGGAGTAAAATTTATATTCCACATATAATGGGGAGAATAGGTGAGACGATCAATACACTTGAAGGGTAAAGACTTTGGAAAGAAGAAATACTTAATACTTAAGTGCATTGAAATTAAATTAAAGAGACAAGAACAATCAGATCTATTGGGGGCAGAGAATTGATTCAAGCCCTATAGAGAAGTAGAAGGGTAACAAAAGAAGTGGTGGGGAGGGAAGCAACCCTAGGGAGGCAAAGGGTGAGGGGTAGCTTAAAAAGATCCTAAAGAAGAATAAGAGGGGAATCAGAAGGGAGAGTGGAGAAAGGGAAGTACAATAAGGGAGGGGATCAGGGTAACTGATTAAAAACAAAACACTGGTATAGAAAGAAATAGTGAAAGAAGAAAGGGCAGAACAAGGAGAGAAAATCAAAATTTCTGGGAATACAGAGTTGGTAATTATAACTGTGAATGTGAATGGGATGAACCTGCCCATAAAATGGAAGCAAATAGCAGAGTGGATTAGAATCCAAAATCCTACCATATGTTGTCTAAAAGAAACACACATGAGACAGGCAGACAAACATAGAGTAAAAATGAAAGGCTAGAGTAAAATCTATTGGACTTCAACTGAGAAAAAGAAGACAGGAATAGACATAATGATTTCTGACAGAGACAAAGTAAAAATAGACATGGCTAAAAGAGATAGGGAAGGTAATTACATCCTGATAAAACTCAGTATAAACAATGAAGAAATAACAGTACTCAATATGTATACACCAGACAGTATAGAATCCAGATTTCTAAAGAAGAAGCTAATGGAGCTAAAGGATGAAATAGATAGCAAAACTATAACTAGTGGGTCATCTCAACCTTTCCCTTTCAGATCTAGATAAATCAAACCAAAAAAAGAAATAAGAAAGATGAAGGAAATCCTAGAAAAATTGAAGTTAATAGATACATGGAGAAAAATAAATAGGGACAAAAAGGAATACACCTTTTTTTCAGCACCACATGGAACACTCACAAAGATAGACCATGTACTAGGGCACAGAAACATGACAAACAAGTGCAAAAAAGCAGAAATAATAAATGCAACCTTATCATATCAAAATGTAATAAAAATAGTTATTAGGAAGATTACATAGAGAGGCAAACCAAAAACTAATTGGAAATTAAATAATATGATTCTCCAAAATAAGTTAGTTAAAGAACAAATCAGAGAAACAATTAATAATTTCATTGAAGACAATGACAATGATGAGACTTCTTACCAAAACTTATGGGATGCAGTCAAAGCAATTCTAAGAGGAAAATTTATATAATTGAGTGCATATATTAACAAATTAGGGAGGGCAGAGTTAACAAATTGTGCATGCAACATTAAAAACTAGAAAGTGAACAAATTAAAAATCCCTAGATGAAAACTAAATTAGAAATACTAAAAATCAAAGGAGAATTTAATAAAATCAAAAGTAAAAGAATTATTGATTTAACAAATAAGACTAGAAGTTAGTATTTTGAAAAAATGGATAAAATAGACAAAGTACTGGTAAATTTAATTAAAAATTTTAAAAAGGAAAGAAGAAAACCGAAATTACCAGTACCAAAGATGAAAAGGGAGATCTCACCTCTAATGAAGGGGGAGTTAAGGCAACCATTAAAAACTATTTTGAACAATTATATGGCAATAAATATAGCAATATAGGTGATATGGATTAATATTTACAAAAATATAAATTGCCTAGATTAACAGCAGAAGAAATAGAATATCAAGATATTTGATAAATAATCCAATATCAAAAAAAGAAATTGAACAAGCAATCAAAGAACTTCCTGAGAAAAAAATCACCAGGGCCTGATGGATTCACAAGTGAATTCTATCAAACATTCAAAGAGCAACTCATCCCAATACTATACAAATTATCTGGCATAATAAGCAAAGAAGGAGTCCTACCCAACTCCTTTTATGACACTAATACCAAAGCCAGGCAGACCAAAAACAGAGAAAGAAAACTACAGACCAATCTCTCTAATGAACATAGATGCAAAAATCTTAAATAGAATACTAGCAAAAATATTCCAGCAAGTGATCATGACGGTTATCCATCATGATCAGGTGGGATTTATACCAGGAATGCAAGGACGGTTTAACATTAGGAAAACCATCCACATAATTGACCATATCAACAAGCTAAGAAGCAAAAACCACATGATTATCTCAATAGATGCTGAAAAAGCCTTTGACAAAATACAACATCCATTCCTGTTGAAAACACTTTAAATTATAGGAATAGAAGGACCTTTTCTAAAAATAATAAACAGTATTTATCTAAAACCATCAGCAAGCAACATATGCAATGGGAATAAATTAGAAGCCTTCACAATAAGATCAGGAGTGAAACAAGGATGCCCACTATCACCTCTATTATTTAACATAGTACTAGAAACACTAGCAGTAGCAATTAGAGAAGAAAAAGAAATTGATTGTATTAAAATAGGCAATGAAGAGACTAAGCTATCACTCTTTGCAGATATAACTGTCTACTTAAAAAATCCTAGAGAATCAATTAAAAACTAGTAGAAATAATCAACAACTTTAGCAAAGTTGAAGGATACAAAATAAATGCACATAAATCATCAGCATTTCTATATATTTCCAACACATCACAGCAGCAAGAGGTAGAAAGAGAATCACCATTTAAAATCACCCTAGATAATATATGATACTTAGGAATCTATCTACCAAAAAAACCACATGAATTATATGAACACAACTACAAAACACTTTCCAAACAATTAAAACTAGATCTAAACAATTGGAAAAACATTGATTACTCTTGGGTAGGACAAGCTAACATAATAAAAATGACCTTTCTACCCAAACTAATTTCCCTTTCCCTATTGTAAAGCTGAAAAAGCCTTTGTACCCTTTTAAACTACATTACCCAAACTCCCTTTTACCATACCCATAATTCCTTAAGCCTTTTCCTGTTGGGCATTGGTTTCCATGGGCTGTATTGAAATGGGTTTTTGGCATGGTCAGGGGACTTTTGGACTGGAGGCAGCATGGTAAAGTGTGAGTTGGGACTGTTTTCCTGCATTTTAATAATTTTTATAAATACCATAATTTAGAGGCATCGAATATTAATTTTAAAACACAGTTTGGCTACCACAAGGGGATACTTTCAATACGTTTTGGAGAAATTAATCCGGACCCAGCAGTTAAAATAAAACCTAAATATTGCACTTTTGGGAGACACCACTGAACTTTATATTTGGAGGCCTTGTGGCCTCTCTTATGTAGCTCTAAAAGGAGATGCTTGCTATCCTCTTGGCATTCCTCAGCATTTGGTGAGGCCAAGAGCAAATCATCCATATATTGGATTAAATGCCTATATTTAAATTTAATGGCATCTGTATCAGCAGTTAAGAATTGTGTGACCAATATAGGGCTGTCTAAGAACTCTTGAGGCAAACGAGCCCAGGTCTATGGGAACCTTTCCAGGTGAAAGCAAAGATATACCTGGAATCCTCATGTATAAGTATAGAAAAGAAGCCTGAGCCCAAGTCTACTACTTTTAAGTATGTAGCTGTTCTAGGAATAGTATTTATATTGGAAACTACAGGGTGTCTCTTTATAACGTGATTGTTCACAGCCCTCAAATCCTGGACAAATAAATAGAGATGCTTGCCATCAAGTCCCAGTTTTGCCTTTTTAACAGGCAGGATTGGCATATTGTATTCAAATTTACAGGAAATTATGATGCCTTGGTCAATTAGTGAATTTATCACTGGGGTAAAGCCCTCTATTGCCTCCTTGGAGAGAGAATACTGAGGAATGGAAGGAGGTGGGCTAGATTTCATTTTAGTTTGGACAGGGATAGCCAATTTAAGTAGGCCAACATCAGAAGATGATGTGGCCCAGAGAGACTCATGTATATCTGTTGGGATTTCAAAAGTGAGAGATTCCTTCATCTCATGACTATTGGAAAAAAAAGCACAGGGAGCAAAGTTAAGGATTCCTCAGTCAATTCCAGTGACATAGAGCCATCTGGAGAGCAATTTATTGTGGCTCTAAGCTTGCATAAAAGATCTCTCCCTAGCAAATTTATAGGGGAGCCAGACATCAAGAGCAAAGAGTGCTCCACATTTAGGGGTCCTTCAGACACTGTTCTAGGGGAGAACTTTGGAATGATTTGGGGTTTCCCCAATACCCCCACTACACTTATTTATCCTATGGAATTAAATATTGGTCTCGTGTACTCTTCAATACAAATCTGGAAGCTCCAGTGTCCAAAAGACAGTCATAATAGGTATTACCAACCTTTAATGTTACATAGGGCTCATCAGTATGGTGGTGCAGTGGATGGGAACAACAAGTAGTAAGGCATCAGGATATGGAAAATCAAAGGTTGTATCCTTTAATTCCTGTGCTTCAACACCCCCCACACACACCCTGTACACCTTAATAATCTTTGGGTAGATCCTTGGGCTCCTCCTTGAGGGGTTGTAGCACCCTGGGTGGTTCGGGGCCGAGGTACACTCAAGATATATTGCTCTGGAGTCATTTGGTATGAGTTATCAATTTCCTGATCCATATTCCTACATCTGTTATTAGTCCTAAAGTTGCGATTCCTGAAATCATTATTTTAATCATTATTTCCATAATTGTTATTATTTCTATAATCATTATTATTTCCATAATTGTTATTATTTCCATAATTGTTATCATTTCTAAAGTTCTAATTTCTGAAGTTATTATTTCTAGTTGCTTGTTTCCAAGTCCTACAGTTCATCATTATGTGATCCCTTTTTCCAAAGAAGTTGCATATAAGAGGCTGAGAGTTAGATTCTTGGAGACAGGCAATATTATTCATAACACTGTTTAGTGCCATACATATCAAACTACCAAGAACATTTTTTATAGAATTGGAAAAAACTAAAACAAAATTCATTTGGAAGAACAAAAGATAAAGAATATCAAGGGAAATAATGAAAAAAAAGTGAAGGAAGGTGACCTAGAAGTAGCAGATATTAAATAGACTTGGGGTAAGTGACCTCAGCAAGACAGTCTATGATAAACCCAAAGAGCCCAATTTTTGTTACAGAAATCTACTCTTTGACAAAAACTGCTGGGAAAATTGGAAAACAATATGGGAGAAATTAGGTTTAGATCAACCTCTCACACCCTACACCAAGATAAATTCAGAATGGGTGAATGACTTGAATATAAAGAAGGAAACTATATGTAAATAAGGCCAACACAGAATTGTATACTTGTCATATGTCTGGGAAAGGAAAGAACTTAAAACCAAGCAAGAGTTAGAAAAAATTACAAAATGTAAAATAAATAATTTCAATTTTATTAAATTAAAAAGGTTTTGCACAAACAAAAACAATGTAACCAAAATCAGAAGGCAAACACCAAATTGGAAAAAAAATATCTATAACAAAAAACTCTGAGAAAGGTCTAATTACTCAAATATACAAGAACCTAAATCAGTTGTACAAAGATTCAAGCCATTCCCAAATCGATTAATGGTCAAGGGATACGAATAGGCAATTTTCAGATAAAGAAATCAAAACTATCAATAAGCACATAAGAAAGTGTTCTGAATCTCTAATAATTAGAGAAATGCAAATCAAAACAACTCTGTAATATCACCACATACCTAACAGATTGGCTAAAATGACAGCAGAGGAGAGTAATGAATGTTGGAGGGGATGTGGCAAAATTGGGACATTAATGCACTGCTGGTGGAGTTGTGAATTTATTAGACTATTGATTCCCAAAGTGGGTGCCACTGCCCCCTGGTGGGTGCTACAGTGATCCAGGGGAGCGGTGATGGCCATAGGTGCATTTGAGGGCAGTGAATAACTGTAAGGGAGTGGTGATAGTATGTTACAGGGAGCACTAAATAATATTTTTTCTTGAAAGGGGGCAGTAGGCCAAAAACGTTTGGGAACCACTGGATTAGACCATTCTGGATGGCAATTTGGAACTATGCCCAAAGAGCACTAAAAGATTGCCTGCCCTTTGATCCAGCCATACCATTGCTGGGTTTGTACCCCAAAGAGATCATAAGGAAAAAGCCATGTATAAAAATATTTATAGCCAAGCTCTTTGTGATAGTAAAAAACTGGAAAATGAGGGTATGCCTATCAATTGGGGAATGGCTGAAGAAATTGTGGTATCTGTTGGTGATGGAATACTATTGTGCTCAAAGGAGTAATGAATTGGAAGAATTCTATGACTTCCAGGAAATGATGCAGAGTGAAAGAAGAAGAACCAGGAGAATATTGTTCACAGAGACTGTTACACTGTGGTAAAATTGAATGTAATGGACTGCTGTACTAGCAGCAATGCAATGACCCACAACAACTCTAAGGGATTTATGAGGGATTTACCCACATTCAAAGGAAGAACTACAGGAGTGGAAACACAGAAGACAAACAGCTGCTTCAACACATGGGTTGATGTGGACATGAACTGGGAAGTAAACTCTAAATCACCACCCTGAAACAATTATCAATAATATGGAAATAGTTCTTGATCTATGACAGATGAAGTAACCAGTAGAAATGTGTGTTGGCTACGGGGGGCGGGGGTGCTGGGGGGGAGAGAGTAAGAATATGAATCATGGAACCATGGAAAAATTTTTTTCAAAAAAAACTTGAAAAAGGAGAATCTCATACAAAAATAAAGATATTCAGGGAGATAACATTGATTTGGTTGGGCAGAACTTCCCTTTGTTTTTGTTATTGCTATGTTTATATACCAATACGAAGTATGTTTCAAGTTTGAGGAAAGAGCCTTTGGCTCCTTGTAAATTGGTTTTATATTTAAGCCTGTAGGAAGCTACATTGATGACTCAAACCTTAGTCTTTGACCCAAACACAAAAACTATAACAAAATCAACAACAGTGTTGCATATTTATGTAACACTTTAAGGTTTGCAAGGTAATTAACAAATATTGTCTCAATTCTTTTTATTTGCACATTTAAAGTATGTTATAAAGAAATAGGGGATACTTTACTCCTAGGAGATATATGGATACTGGTGAGGGAAGCTGTGACTCTATATTCCCCTAGGTTGCTGGTGAATGGTGGAACACCAACCCAATCACCCTTGTTAGATGTTATAATTCCCTTCTAGATAACAGTTGCCCAGGAAGGACCCTAAATGGTCAGGCGGATGGGTAACCCTTTAAGGTCCCCCCTAGGTTTGATCAGTTATTAATATTGAGGTTTGATTAGCCTTGGATCATGTCGTTCATCTGACTGAGTTTGCTCCCTCCCCAAGGGCCATGATATAATGACCACTCAGGAAGGTACTTATTAAATGCTTTATCTATGATCTTAATTAGGGAAAGGATAATCAGGATACAGATTGGGGATTGGAATCCCTATCAAGCTAATATCTATAGGCTATAATCTCTCAGGACTGGAGGCTATTAATTTATAAAGCTGGAGCTATTGTTCTTCACAACCCCTGGTTCAGCTTGACCACTGCCAAATCAGAGAGGGTCTGCTCTGTTGGATGCAGCTTTATTGATGAATCCCTCTCAGCTTTCCTATTATCAGTTTGTGATGTGTTAGCCTTCACAGCCTTCAGGAAGTAACCACCCTTAAAATACACCCTTTTCTTCTCAGACCTCCTTTCTCCTGTTCACCACCCAGGCCCAGATACCTAAATAGCTATGATGATCCATATACCTAAAGATCTAGGGAGATTCAGAGAGAAACAATGACCAACAGTCAGAGACCCAAAGATCAGTGGTCAAGAACCAAGACCCCAAAGATCAATGGTCCAAGGCCCCTCCCAGATGGCTCTTAGGGTTTTTATACTCTCAGACCAACCGACTTTTGCCCCTGGCTCATGGCATCTGGGAACATTCCAATGTCTCCAACTGTCTCCCCTGTCAATCAAGGTGAGACCAACATTTCCCAGGGTTTGAACATAACAAGTATAATGCTTAGGTTTCAGACTCACTCATCCATTCACCACCTAAACTATCAGTTTATTTTCCAAGAAAACGCTTACTACATTTAGAACCTTAAGAGATTGAGGTTGTCTTTCTAATCTAATTTCAAAATAAATATCTCAAGGAATATTTTATATGCAGAGTAGAAATATTAATTTGATCATGGGAACTCTGCCACATTGTATTAAAATAAAATGCTAGACTATCTGCCAGGGAAAGATATCAATTAGATATTTGCTGAAAACTTAAATTTAAATCAAGATTTAGTCACTTTAATATTTATTTTCTTGTCTTTCTTGTTCTATGTTGTGTAGTGAAAAATTTTTTTGGCACATGAATCCCCATCCAGCAAGTTCTCACAGTACCAAATGTCAGTTAATATCACCCCAATTCCATGTATATAATAAACGCCAGATTAGCTGTAAAAAAGGGATATTTACTGGGAACAGAGAACAAGAAGCTAAGTACAACACCTCAAAGTGGAAACATGTTCTTCTCTACCACAATGATCACTGGGAAGAGTGGACTTAAACTTAAAGTGGTCACTACTAAATATTTCCCTCTCCAAGGGGATGTTTCATAGCCAATAGTTGATTCTTTCCCTGACATTGGCTGCCAGAATGATTTGTCTGGCCTGGATCAAACCAGTCATTCTTCAGGGGTGTCTTCTCATCCAACTCAGCTGTCACACCTATTTAAAGACAATAATCCATTCCATTTGGTGGATTTCAGAAGGTTCTAGTACATTCCATCTCTGATATATACCTAATATTAGGAAAAGATAAATACAATATATACAGAACAAAGTTTTCATTCTTTCATAGGCACATAGCAACTAGAGAAAGAGGCCTACAGACCCTTCCTCTGCCAGTAGGGATGAAATTCTTGCCTTGCTCAACTACCAAGGAAGAATGTGTTCTTCTCTCCAAGCTTTCAGATGAACATTCAGTTCCAAGTTAGCAATTGAAGAGCTTTTGTTGCCATGAAATAAGCCTCCAGAAAAGCTAAAGGTTATCTTCATACACCAAAGCAGGAGAGAAAGGCTTATTCAGAAAGAAGGCTCACCAAACATCCATGATACCAAGTAAATATTTTTTGCATCCTTTATTGGCTTGAATGTCATTGGCAATATCCCTAACCACCTATTCTCCTATTTCATAAACCTTTGTGGAGTATATGTTGCTCTTATGACACAGTCTACCCGGTTCTCAGAAAATCATTGGAAGTGTATTTGGTATATTTTTAGATATCCCCAATTATGAAGTGATCATAAAGGTCCTGAGAAGGATTAGTATTATTTTTCTAAGTATCTCCCTTATTCCAGAGACTCAACAAAGAACTAGTTGCACATTTCCTAATCTCCACCCAAACACCATACAAAAACTCCCAAGGAGTTCATTTAACATGATTCCCACACAATTCACAAACTATAGTCTTAGGAGAAATCTTAGGCCCTCCATAGTTCACAGACCTAGAGATCATTATCACACATATTATACTGTGTTATTTAGAATTTCTAGGGTTCCATTTTAAAGATATTAAGCCTCAGGATATGTAGATATGTGAAAACTTCCTGTGGACATGTGGGGACTTTGAAACTACATTTCCCATGGTCCAACGGGTTTCCTCTTTTGGATGATGTCTTCAAAGTAAAGCCCATCTTTAAATATTGGGAAGTCGGGCTTGACTTCCTCTTTTGCTACACAGACAAGATGAGGTAGGGAACGTAATGGCTGAGGCGGTAATTTGAAAATTTTACAGGTGCATAGTAGATTTTATTCTACCAACATGGGCCAAAATAAAATATTAGTTTTTCTCATATTATTAGCCTTTATCATTTTTAATCTTTACAATACAGATTATACAAATTCAAGAAATAACACTTTATAATATTCTTTATGATTCAGTTCCTAAAGACATAAAGTATATTAACATTAGTCAATAATCATTAAATAACCACAGACAATTTAATTTCTGATTCCATTCAGTCAGAAGAAGGCTAAGGCTTTGGGTATTTTTTTCCCCAAAATTATAGCCTACCTCTATAAAAGCAACATGGCCCCAGATGATAGCACTTCCATATTTGGCCTTTTGATCCCCTTGGGTCCCACTTATTCTTCCATATTGCTCTTCCTCCATTCAAACAGAAGATCATTTTGGCCAGTACAGTGTTTCTGGTTCTGAATTAGAATGAAATGGAACATTCATAGATAATCTTTCAATTGACAGAAGGAGGTCCATTTAACAATAGTATGGGAAGTAAAATCAACCTGTATATAACACTTATTCAATTGGGCATAGTTTGCTTGTTTCTGCATGTGCACTGGTTCAAAAATTTGTATCAAGATTGAGAAAGGATTCATTATTATCTCTATGCAGATGGTTGCCATATTTATAAACCCAGTCCTAGTCTCTCTCCTGAGTTTGAATACAACATCACCATCAGTTTATAATATATTCCAGAGGAATATATTGCAGGATTCTCCAACTCAAATATCCCAAATAGAATGCATTATATGTCTTCTGAAATCCCACATCTTCTGAACTTGCATATGTCTCCCAAGAGAGTCACTATCTTTCTAGTTGCCCAGACTTGCTACCTTAGACAGATGCTCCACTCTTTATTCTCTCTCACTCCACTTGCCAATCAATTGCCAAATTTGGATAATTATGTCACAACAAAATTTTTCACATCTTTCCCCTTCTATATTTATTTGAGCATCACCCTAGTCCAGGACATCAACTCCTCTTGCTTAGGCTACTTCAATAGCCTACTAATTGGTTTCCCTGCTGTAAGTCTCTAATCTCTGCCCAATTCATCTTCCCTTCTGCAGGCAAAGAGATTTTCCTGAAGCACAATTCTGGCCATGTCATTCCCCAACTCAGTAAATGCAAGGGCTATTTCATTTGGCATTTAAAACCTTTCATAACTTAGATCCAATCATCCTTTCTGGGCTAATTATATATTATTTCCCTTCATATCCCTTTAAGATGACACTGCATCTCCCAACTATGTACTTTGGTTTGCTTCTCATGAATGCCTGGAATGCACTCCCTTTTCACCATCTCTTCTTAGTAGTTATAATATCCTTCAAAGCTTAGCATAAGGGCTACCTCCTACATGAAGCCTTTCTTGAATTCCCAAACAGCTAGAGTCTTCTGTCTCAAAATTATCTTGCAAAATTTATTTTCCACCTGTTTTATATAAACCTTGATGTATAGTAAATTATTAATATATACTCACTTATTGGTCAAAAATTTTATATATGAAGAACAGAGACTTGTTCAGTGATGTGATTTGCCCAACACCATAAATCTAGTGTCAGGATAGCTACCTCTCCTTACTCCAGCCTCAGTGTTCTTTCCCCTATATCGCACTGCCTGTCAATTTGACACTGCACTTTTATTAAGTCAAGTATATCTGGCAGAAAGAAAGTGTCCTGCTGTATCTAAATAGCATTGCTGTGATTTCTGTCAAAATATAGATTGTCAAACTGTTTTTAAATTTTCTGTGGGATCAATTTGGACAGTAAACCATCCTGCCTGATAGACTACTGATAGGAACTCAGTTTTTTTCTTTGCAATCTTTTGGAAATCTTATGAGAATATTTAGGAATGTATTGTTAGAAAGTGATTTCATATATGTTACCTTATTTGCTATGAAGAAGATTGTGGAATTTTATTAACATCTCCATTTTACAGTGAAGGAAAATGAAGCCCACAGAATTTAAATGAACTGCCTAAGATTACATACTTGTTAAATGGTGGATTTGGGAACTTGCATATGCAATATAGGTGTTTTCTACCATCATTCCAGAGAAAACATCACAGCCATGGCATGTCTGAAATATATAAAAGGACATATGATTGGGTTTTTTTTGCTATAGACTACATGCACAAGCCACGTTTTAAGGAGTGATATTTATCCACATATGACTATGATTTTCACAAGTACTAAGTGGTATTTGGAGTCACCTTTTGGCAACCACCCTTGGATGTAATCCATTCAACAACTTTGTAAATGATTTTGAAGGAAGGCATAAATAAAAAGTTTATGAATTTACATATTATATAAAATGGGGAGAAACAGTAATTGCACTAACTGAAAGAATTAGAATTTTAAAAGTACTTGATTGGCTGAAAAAATGGGCCAAATCTAATGAAATGAAATGTTTTTCAAGATAATTAAGTATTAAGTATTTATGAAGTATGTACTTTGATCCAGACAATGTAATAAATGCTGAGGATAGAAAAAAGTAATAAAGCATTTGCCATCAAGAAACTTATATTCCATTAGGAAAGAAAATATGAGTATATATATATATATATATATATATAGAGAGAGAGAGAGAGAGAGACATACAGAATATATATGTAGTGAAGCCCCACAGATCTTTTCATTCTTTCAAATATACTTTATGTGGGGCAGCTGGGTAGCTCAGTGGATTGAGAGTCAGGCCTAGAGATGGGAGGTCCTAGGTTCAAATCTGGCCTCGGACACTTCCCAGCTGTGTGACCCTGGGCAAGTCACTTGACCCCCTTTGCCCACCCTTACCACTCTTCCTCCTATGAGACAATACACAGCAGTTAAGGGCTTAAAAATGTAAAAACAAAAACAAATATACTTTATGTATTCACATTGACAAATTCCTCAAACACAAGTATTATTCCCTTTTGGGAGTTAATTTCATTCCTTCTATTTGTGGCAAATGAGATAGAGAATCAATTAAGGAGGAATAAGAGAATAGCCTTGTTGTAGTGTGGACCCAGTTGAGACTGGATAACATAAAATGTAAAGAATTCAGTCAACATGGTTGTATGACTTTCTCCAGTTCCATCTGGATACTCTCCTTTATGAAATAGCTTCTAGTGGGAGTCTATCATGGAATAGAACTGAAAGTAAATTAATATAGAAAAATTGTAAAGTATATGGAAGAAGGTTAGATACAAGAAAAGTAGAAAGAAAGGAATGATCCAGGTTGTGAAAAGCTGTAAATGTCAGACGATTTTATATTTGAAGTTACAGGAAATAGGAAAATAGTTTGGAAATGGTATGGAGGCTAACTTGGAGGAAGAAAGAAATGAATGAAGCATTTTAAAAGAACTTATGTGCCAGAAACTGTGCTAAGTTTTTTTATAAATATTACCTAATTTGATTTTCACAGACATTGAAGATGCTAACATCATCCACTGCATCTTGGACCATTACTAGTCCTTATTGTTCTCACCACTGGACTTTAATAACTCTAGAAGAGAGAGTGAGGATTCTTTCTCTATGCAACTCTGGCTTACTTAAATCTAATTTACACACAAATCAAGATATCACTAAATGATGACATTAGTCCTCTTTGAAAATGAAGTATGGGGGGGGGATTGTGGAAAGATGGTGGTTTAGACAGAGCAAATCTTAAAACCACCACACCCTTTCCACACCAACATAGAAAACAAAGCAATTTGAGAAGAGGACCAAATCTAGCAACAGGACAGAGCAGGGGGATCTTACTGCTGGACAGCTCAAGAGGTACACCAAGAAAAAGGCTTGAATTCTTGAACTGTTGGTTATGAGGGTATAGAAGGGGAATCCCAGGGCCCCGACCCCATGGACTGTGCAGAGTTTCCAGTGGCCCCTGAAATCTCCAGGCAGGCTGGCACACCAGCCTGAAGAGATGGCCTTGCTGGAACTTGACTCGGTGAGTTGAACACAGGAATTGGGGAAGTGGCTAAAGAAGAAAGCTAGAGAAACACAGCAAAAACTCTTGGAAGATGGCAGCTTAGATGGAGCAAAACTTCAGACCTACTGGATTTACCACACCAAGATAGAGAACAGAGCTATTTGAGAGGAAATAAAACCAGGTCTAATAGCAGGACAGAGCAGGGGGACCCTACTGCTGAACAGCTCAGTGAAAACACTCTATCTTGTCCCCCCCCCCTTTTTTTCTCTCTTGTGGTTTTAGCCTCAGGACACATTAAGTAATACAGACTAATCCAGGCCTAATCCCATCAATTGGACAAAAAAGAAGTCTTCAGAGGGCAGGGAAACTCCAACACCCCTCCCCCATTGGCTGCAGAGAACATGACTGCAAATCTCCATTGCCAGCTAGGGGAAGATCTTTCATCAAAGCTTATTAAATCCATCTGCTTAAACCAGCAGAACAGAAAAGATAAAAATACGAGTAAACAACAGAAAAAGAAAAAAGAAATTACAGTCAACAGCTTCTTTCCAGGAAGCAAAAAAAAAACAGCAAATGAAATAGAAGATCAGGAAGCTCCTGCGAATTGGACACAGGCTTTGGAAGATCTCAAAATTCAATTAACTCAGGCACTTCAGGAACTTAAAAAAATAATCAAGAGAACATGAAGACAATTTGAAAAAGGAAATACATGACCTAAAACAAGAAAATAAAGTCTTAATAGCCAAAACTGACCAGCTGGAAAATGAAGCAAAGAAGGCAAAAGATGATCTACAAAGAAAATCAGACTAGAAGGAGAAGGATGGCCAAAAAGCTAGGGGTAAAATTCAGTCTTTAAAAAATAGAACTCAACAAATAGAAGCAAATGACTTCATAGGCAGTAGGAATATATCAAACAAAATTTAAAAAATGAAAAATTTGAGGAGAATATGAAACACCTCATTGATACAATCAAAGCTCTAGAGAACAGAGCTAGAAGAGACAACTTAAGAATTATCGGTCTACAGGAACATTATGACAAAAGAAAAAAGTTTGGACATCACCGTACAGGAAATTATCCAAGAAAACTACCCTGACATTCTCAACCAAGAGGGAAAAGTGGAGATTGAAAGAATCCACAGATCACCTCCTACATTTAATCCACCCCTGACAACTTCCAGAAATATTATAGCCAAATTCAAAAACTACGAGATCAAGGGAAAAAAAATATTACAAGCTGCTAAGGAGAAGTCATTCAGATACCAGGAAACAGTTAAGATAACACAGGATCTGGCTGTATCTACATTGAAGAACTGGAAGGCATGGAATACAATATTCTGGAAAGCAAGAGAACTGGGTCTGCAACCAAGAATCAACTATCCAGCAAAACTGACTATATTATATAAGGAGATAATATTAAGAAAAATGGGAAAACAGACAAAATGGAGTCAATTTATATTCCATAAAGAAGCATGTGGGGCAAACAGGGGAGAAAATCAATACACTGGAATGAAAATCAAGGATGAACAACTACAGTATTCCTTTTAGTTTCTTGTAATATGTAGTGGATCCTATCAGCCTGGTTTCTTGACAGTTTCACAAAATCATAGAAATCAAAGAATCACAGTTTATAGAATCACAGAACCCTTAGATGTAATCTAGCTTAACTAATTCCCTCAAATGAGATTGTCACTTACTTGTTTAAGGTCACATAGTGAAGTACCAAAATAAAAGATATGCCAACTTTTTTTTAGCTACAGCAATCAGGTCAGGATTTGAATCCAGGTTCATGGCATTATGTTTTTCCTTAGGCCAATCTAGAATAGGTGAGGAGAAGGAATATGGTAGGATTAGTATGGAATAACAGCAGGGAAGAGGAGCAAGCATTTAAAGATGGAACAAAGTGCCTTGTTGAAATAATTTATTTTAAAATTGGTTTTGAAGGGGGAAAATAATTAAGAATGTAGGATTCCTGGGAATAGAGAGACTGCCCGCCCCCTGTCCCCATGTTGCCTTATATTATGGGGAAAAGAGAGAAGGAATATGCATTTATTAAGTTCTTGGTATGTGCCAGGAACTGTACTAAATACTACAAATGTTATCTTATTTGATCCTCACAACAGCTTTGAGGGATAAATGCTATTACTAATATCATTTTAAAGATGAGGAAAACTGTAACAAGCAGAGATTAAGTAACTTTTGTGAAGTCAAACAGTTACTAAGTATCTAAGGCAAACTCTGCTCATCCCATCTCAAAGCCCAGTTTTCTATCCACATCGCCTCTAATGGAAAGAATAATAAATTTATTATCATCTATCATTATTAGTTATATATTTTAAACATTTTCAGAGGATCTATTTAGTTAAAAACATTACCCATTACTCTCCAATCCTCCAAAGAAAATGGTGAAGAAATCTGGTACATTTGTGGAATATGACAATATTTCATTCAGTTGTTTAGAATTCAATGTCTACAAATACAATTTTCTCAGTTACACAAATTTGTGTAACAAGAGATGCAAAGGATATGATAAGCTTAAATAGACAAGTGAGATTAGTTACCAAAGAGAAGAATCATTGGTCCTTTACAACTTGATTTTCACATCCATCTCATTTAAGAGTAGTTATTTTGGGGACAAAAATCAATTCACTGTATATATGGTTCACAAGAGGCAGTTTTCTACTTTGGGGCTTAATCTTCATTTAAAAACTACTTCTATGCCTCTTCCCCTTTTTAACTTTTTGTTTTTGTTTTAAAGAGCATCACATGATCATCTTTTGAATATAGGGCAGATAATAATTTTTCTTTGTTTCTTCCATAGACAACTTCCCACCAATCAAGGGAATTTTCTGCCTGACATCAATGGGTCTTCTTTGGATTGTTCTATGATAGGTGTGATGGCAGCTAAAAATTGCAAAGGTCTTTTATTGGAGTAGAGTGTAGTCTTTGAAATAGTACTGTACCTTTGATTTTGAAGTGTTATTTCACCTCTAAAACACAATATTTCACCTCTCAAACACAATGGCCTTAGCATTATTATCAATACCAAAGTGATAGAACCCATATTACTTCACTAACTTCTATGTAGCACTATTTCCACCTCATTTCTCTAGCTGATCCTTAACTTTGACACTGGAGATATAAAAGGACCCTTCAAGGAATTTGTGATCTAATAAGCAGTACAAGAATATCTTACCCAATGATTTAGTGTCCCTCCTAGTCCCCAACCCATAGTAGGGAAAATCATCCACTAGATAAGATAGATAGATGGAAAGATAGATAGACAGGCAGATTAAGCTGTGATTGCATTGTTACGTGACCTCCCAATAAGGAAATGTCTTCTGTCAAAAACATTATCAGTACATATTCCAAAATTTATAATATTAAGGCTGCCTGGAGTCCTGAGAATTTAAGTAACTCACCATGGTCACGCAGCCAGTAATGTTTTCAAATGATATTATTCATTATTTCTCAGTGTGATCTTGCCTTCTCCTGCCAACTCACCCCCAAATTTTCACTCACATTTTTCTATATACTTTAAATTTACTTTCTCCACATTACTACCTGGAAGCCTTCAAGGCTTAGTTTACATATTTCTTTGTTCAGGGTTCCTTATATGGCTATAACTATATATTTTTTCTTCATTAGTCCCTCAAAGTTGTTCTGGATCCTTATCTTCTTGAAAATAATTAATTGATTCTCAGTTGATCATCATACATTATTGTTGTTACTATGTACAGCCTTCTCCTGGTTCTATTCACTTCACTTTGTATCACTTCATATGTCTTTCCAGATTTGGGGGATCATCTGGTTTGTAATTTCTTATGGCACAATTGTATTCCATTACAAATATATATGAAAACTTGTTTCTTGGCCCCTGTCCACCCACTCCCTACTTAACATTTCCTGATATCTTTGGTTTTGTTAGAGGTATCATTAACTTCCCAATACTACTGTCGCACCCCCAACCATCCCTTGTAACAAAAAAGTACATTTAATGGAAATAACATGATACATTGATTATATCCATCAATATGAAATGCCTTATTTCATATACATAAGCAACCATCTCTATTAGGAATATACAGGTTGCAATGTTTATTTTATAGTTATTTACTTATACAGTTCTTATTTAATAGATAACATTTAATATAATGCTTACTTTTTGTTAGGTATCAGGCTATAGACTCACATCAGTCCTAAAAGGTAGGTGCTATTATTATATTCATTTTATAGATCAGAATACTGGGGTAGATAAAGAGTAAATGACTTACCCAGAGCCACATAGTTGGTAAGTATCTGAGAGGCATTTTGAAGTAAAGCCTTCCTTACTCCAGGTTCAGCACACTATCATTTGAGCCATTTCATATCATATTCAATTGCTACTTGCATTAATATTAATTCTGTTGTCTTTTTGTTTTCCTGTTACATTATTGTAGTCTTTGTGTATATTGTTCTCTTGGTTTTGTTTACATTGATCTACATCAATTCAAACAAGCCTTTTCAATTCTCTGAATTTTTTGTGCTCAACATTTTAAATGTAATAATATTACACTATATCCATATGACACATGTGCGGCTTCTTGCTTGGTCTTTGACCTCTTTCTAATGTCATTGAGTGAAATTGCATGAAAAATTAATTCATTTTCCTAGGATCATTGCAAACTATTTTCGAGAATTAGTGAAGTAAATGAAAATTTCACTAACAAATTGTGTATTAGCATGCTTATTTTTAATAACCCCTCCATCACTGATACTTTTATCAATTTGCTTGTAAGTAGTGAAACTAGAGATATTTTACTTTTATTTAGTCTTATAAATTATTTTTTTTTCATTTTCTTTGAAATTCTTTTTTTCTCTCTCCCTCCCATTCATCCCCCTCTCCTGGAAGAAAGGTGATATGATAAAGGTTGTATATATATATGTTATCATATGATGCATGTTTCCTCTTTCATCATGTTGTGGAAAAAGACATATATTGCTTACACAATAGAAAAAGTCATGGAGGAAATAAAGTGAAAAATGGTATGCTTCAACCTGTATTTGGATTCTGTTCCTTCTATGGCAAATGTTACTTTTTTTTTTTTCGTAAATCCCTTAAAGTTGTTCTGGGTCATTGTTTTCTTGATAATAGCTAAATCATTCACAGTTGATCACCATACATGATTGTTGTTACTGCATACAACCTTCTTCAGGTTCTGCTCACTTCACTTCGCATCACTTCATATAAGTTTTCCAGGTTTTTCTGTGATGATGTTGTTTGCTATTTCTTATGGCACAATGATATTACATTAAAAGCATATACCACATCTTTGTTTAGCCATTCCTCAATTGACGAACATCCCCTGTTTTCTGTTCTTTGCCCCTACAAAAAGAGTTGCTATAAATATTTTAGAGCATATAGTTTCTTTTTCATTTTTCTTTACACACCTTACCTTTGAATAATATCATTGAATAGTTCTTGACCTTACATATTTGTGCTAAATTTAGATATTTTATATCAGAGCTATATTAGAACCAAGTGACACAAATAGTTTTCCTTAACTGAAAATTTTGTTTGTGCAGTCATAGATTTTTTTAAATCTGTCTAATGTGAATATTGTTTTTTATGATTTCCTCTATCTCTTGTTTAGTCATGAATTTTTATCCCAACCACATATATGAAAGGTATCTCCATCCAGCCACCAGATTTTAAAAAATAATCTGTTTTTTGAATTAGGGTTTTATCCATTTTGAATTTGTTTTGGTATAAGATTTAAGATGTTGTTCTAAATCTAATTTTTGCCAAACTGCTTACCAGTTTTCTCAGACTGTTATTTAAGACTGTTATTCTCCTCAAGCAGTTTTTGTTCTTCAGTTAATATAACATTGTACTTAATTGGTTTTGCTTATTAATTATTTACTTTGAGTAATTTATTTTAGTATTTATTTTGACTAATCAAATAGTTTTGAAGATTACTGAGTTGCACCGTATGCTTACATCAGATAATGTGAAGTAGATCCACATTAATTCTCCTTTTTCTATTATTCTCCTTTAGATTTTTCTAAATAAATTATATTCATTTAGACTGGGTCTTCAAATTGTTCTCCTTGAGAGTTGTTGATTTTGGGGGGGGGATGAAATAAAAGATTTCCAATAAAATTACCAGTAAAGTTTTCTTTACTTTAAACTGAAAGCTCATGGTCTTAAATACATAATCTTTGTCATATTAAGGAAATCTTTTTAAAAATGTCTGTACCTAACAATTTTTTGTCAACATAAATAAGTTTTGCATTTTGTTAAATCCTTCATTGACTATTCATATTATCATACATTTTGTTATTTTTCTCATTACTACAATTAGTTAACTAAACACTCATATATGCAATGAAATTTGGGTAGACTTTCCCTATAATAATGCAGATAATCCATTTTTCCAGGTCCTCAAGTGTGTTGTTCAAAAGAATCCTACCCTATATGCTTAGGGTTGTCTTCACTATCCATCATCAGGATGTCTCCTTGGGTTATTCATCCCTTAATATTGCTACATCGATAACCCAACCTTTTTTTAAAAAATCATGCATTTAAGGTTTTGCTACTAAGTCATTCATATATTCCTGGTATAAATCTAATATCATCATTCTAATCTATATTTGCCTATCAAATTTCTATTTTGATGGCTCCCTCTGTCATGGAACTGATCCTATGTTAATCTAACTTTGGAATATCATATTAGTATTAATAAAAAAGATCTTCAAGTGCAGACTGATTAGAATCAGAAAGATTTAGATTCAAATTCTGTTTCTGATATTGTACTAGCTACATAGGGAAGTCACTCAATTGCTCCAAGTCTCAGTGTCTTTTTATGCGTAAAACGTGAAAAGTACTACCTATATTAGTTACTTCACAATTTCCTTTTTTTTCTGACATGGATAAGATAACTTCAGTGGAACACTTTGGAAACTCTATAATGTGATATATCATTAATTAATTGATTAATTTGTCAAGAACATTTTGTAAGGCTCAGCAAGGATCAGTGTCAGTTTGTTGAACAACAAGTCAGAATTTTTTGGTTTGTTTTTGTATTTATTCTGATGATAGGAATGCATTAAAGTGATCTCATTGCAGGGAGGTTACAATTTGTATTGATAGAATGGATACCTATATGAGCTAAATCATAGAACTTTGAAATATTAAAGAAGTAAATTATTAGGTAACTGGTTGGTGCAGCACATAAAGCTCTAGATATATATTCAGGGAGACCTAAATGCAAATTTTTATCCTCAGATGCTTATAAATTATGTGACCCAGGGAAAGTCACGTAATCTCTGCTGCAATTTCTTTATCAAGGGGGGGATTTATTTTCAATTAACTTTTATCTTCTGTATTAGTAACAACTCTAAAATGGAGAGGCAAGGGTTTGGCAAACAGTGGTTAAATGACTGGCAATGGGTCACACAACTAAAAAATGTCTAAGAACATTTGAATCCAAGTCCTCCTAACTCCAGGCTTGATGCTCTCTCCACTGTGCCACTTTGCTGCTCCTTGCCTCAATATCTGTACATAAATGCATACATTACAACATACACAATCATATATGCTATATGCAGATACATGCAAGTGTATATATATATGTATATATATATATATATAAATATATGTGTGTGTGTGTGAAAGTATATATAAGATATATAAACTATATATAACTATAAGTATATATACATTCAGAGTATATGCCCCAAAACACACACACACACTTCTTTCTCATTAGAAAATAGGCCTAATTTCATTCTTTTCACCTGTACCACTAGTACTTAGCATAGTGAGTGCCTGCTTCTTCATAGGTACTTAATAAATACTTGATTAATGGTATTCATAATATATGTTTAATCTTTTCTATTATCTTATTATGGGAAGGCAGGCAGCATGCCATTTTTTGTATGTGTGACCTCAGTGTCAAGTACGGTGGTCACAGTTAGTAGATACTTAATAAATATTATTGATGATATAATTGTGGTCAATGACTTTTGTGGTCATTGGAGTTGACTATATGGTACTGGTTATTGCTGCTATGCATTATTGCAGATGAGAAGGTATAATACCTTGCGACACCCTGAGATAAGAATTTTATTTATAACAGCTGTCATTACATGGAATATCATGCAGTAAACTAAACAATCATTCTGTAAGCCATGATATAGTTTACAAATGATAACATGTAGTATTCACTAATGATATTGTGATTTTGAGACAGATGTCATGGATTTCTAAATCAAAAGAATCATCTGACCATTCCATGGATAAATAGACCATCTGCCCTAGTTCATTAAACTTGTAGCCCTCACAGGATTTAGGAAAGGAAAAGAACTTAGAGAGCACTAATCCATTTAAAAATAGTCCATATATTTAATTATAATATACAATTAAATCACCCATAACATTATCTTCATTATTTACCAATCATTTAAAAAAATGGACCACATGGCCAATGTTTTGATATTTGCAATAATTTCTTTACTATGGCTCTGTGACTGCCCATGAAATTCCTGATGGACATATATAGTGCCATTCAATCTCTGAAATATTCACACATACACACACACACACAGAGTCACTCATGTAGACATAAAGATATTCCTCTTGAGTTCCCTCTTTCTCTTACCCTGAATCTCATAACCCGTGGACACTACCTTCATTCCCTTCTCCTATATTTTAGTCTCTGATACTATGTCATCCTAGATTATTTCAGTAGTCTTCTAATTGGTCTCGATGACAATTATTGATGAAATAAAAATCAGAAGGTTGGTCTCCTTTGCACTTTTCAAGGACCATCTTAATGGAAGTACCTTCACTGTATTTCTCCACTGACTGAAATAAAAGCCAATTATTGATCCAATTAATTCCTTTTTAGCACTACAGTGGATCTAGCCAACTCATCTGATACTTCCAGCAACCAATGTTAGCTATCAGGTGTATAGGAAGCAGTTTCTACATAATGCAACCATTACCATAAAACAAGAGCAGCAATCAGAACAACAATCAGTGCATGAATCAGAACCGGAAGTAGACCAAGAGCCAGTAAACAATCACATATTACACCAAATTTTATACCCAAATGATTATCCCAATCCCAATCACTTAGAGGAATGACAATGAAAAAGAATCAATGAAAGAAGAAGACACAACATTTGATTTACAATCAATCCCAGATTTAGAAAATGATGAAGACGAATGAATGAAAGCACAAAGACTTAATCACGAACTCTTTTGTTACCTATAATCATCTTTATTAAACCACAAAAGGAAAAGGAAAGAAGAAAAAAATAATCACATTTGATAGACATTTGAACTTTGTACCTGACCCAATTCAACAAACTAGAACGTCAGTTTCAGTGCAATATGACAAGCGTGGGTGCATCAAACGACATAAGTGCAAGATGACAAGCGCGGGATAACATCAAACAACACAAGTGAGGCGTTGCTGACTTCACAGATCTTCACGAGGACTGAGAACTACAAAGACATCCGTGACCAAATGCATCAATAGTAAGGACATCCATACTGTGAAGAGGAACATCTGATCAGCATTGGACACATGTATTTCAAAGAGATTACTTACACCCAACAGAATTCTCACTGCACACAACACTAGATTCCATCCAAGCAGTACATGCACATTGCAAAAGAATTCTGGTGGAGTAAGTATATAACACATCATTACATGGATAAGTCACTAGACAACACATAAAACATTTTCCTGACTTCACATCTACATGTGAAACACTAAACTTACACTTAAGAGAGAAGAGCATGTCTGCCCTGGTATAGAATTTCTCTTACTTTGGTTCAGACACCTTCTACTCAAATCACCTGACATTTCATGTAAATATGTAATTTTGCTTACTAACCCTTAGCAATAAGTTTTACTAACACACGGGGACAGTTTAGTTAGTTTAGTAAGTTAGTACAGGGACAGATTTTTTAAACTTTCTTTGTAAATATTGCACATAGCATAAGTCTAAGGTTTGCCCAATAGACTTACAAATAATATAGTCTTACTTATTATTACTAACATTTCTAACATAGGCATAAGTGTACTAACCTATTTGTACACTAACTTTAGCAAGTGAACTAAAATTTAGGTGCTTAGACTGCAAAAATTTTCCTTAGTTAATATTTTCTTGTTAGTTCAAAAAATTAGATAGGTGCATAGATAGAATTCATTATTTTGTTCTAGTTAGCAAATGTTAGCCTTAAGAATGTTTGTGAATGTTTAAAATTAATTTGTTTTCCTTTCTGTTCAAAAAAAATTTTTTTTGCAAAACTTAAATCCCCTTTCCTTTCCTATGCTTTTACCATAACCCATCTTAGTTTAGCTTAGTTTAGTTTTAGCATAATTTAGGAGATAGCAACCTTTTTATTATTTTGCAAACTTAGTTAGGGCTAAGAGCTTAGTTAGAATTTAGCTAAATATATTGTTAGTTTAGCTAATTCCTTTGAATCTCCCTACCCTACCTTATTCCCACCTTCATTTTCCCTACCTGAATATCTGAGAAGTTTTGAAAGGAGAGTAGATCTGAGAGTTAGTTCAAATCTGGGATAGTTTAGTCCAATAGGGCTTATCCTTGTTACAAATTTACCTTATTGAATCATTGTATCCAGCTTTCCTACCCCTCTTGACTACAAACCCTCTCAGGGCTGAAATAGGCTGGTTCCTATTCAGTCTCACCTTCCTGCCTCCCTTCCCCCACCTGAAGCTTTCTCTAAGCAGCTGTTAGGGCTACCTTGTATCCTCTACCCGATCCCAATCTACCCTAGAAATCAATAAACCCCGTTTGTCTTTAATCAAAACCCTTTGCCTACTTCATTAGTTGATTAATAAGAGAGGGAGGAGGAGAGAGAGGAATAACATACTCTGTGGAGTTTGAGGGAAGCTGAAGGTATCCATTTTGGAGGAAGTGTAACTTCAATACTTCCTCTAGTCCCTTCCTGTGAAACTGACTGGAAGCCTCAAGTCAGTTTCAAGCCGTTCTTGGCTGGCTCTAACCTTGTTTTGTAAAGTGTCCCTTTTACTTGAAGGGCTCAGTCTGTTTCCCTTCAGTGTTTTTTGTCTCTAACCTGAGTATCCAGTCTGTGGTTCCCTGCTGCTGTTGCCTACCTTAGATTAACTCATCTTCTCCCTTGCAACTCTTTTTACCTCCATGTTATATTCCCTAAATTCAGACATTCCCTTATTTCTCCTACCACCTCAACTACCAACCTTCACTATTGTACCTTCCTCATCCACTATATTGCCTTAGGGATTCACAAACCCCATCCACTGTGCTTATCCTTAATTTCAACCATACCTCTGCCTTAATTTCCCTACTACCTAGCCTATTCCCTTGATTATCTTCAGCCTTGGGTCCTTTGCCTTGCCTTATTCCCTATTCCAACCAGCTATTATCCCTAGCTTGAGTCCCATATACATCCTGCAGATTACCTTATTACATCCTGAAAATTCCCCTATTACACCATTCTTCTAATTCAACTGGGGGGGAGGAAATAAGAAAGGTAGATCCTGGCATGTGCATGGATTACTTAGTCTAAGAATTCCTATCCTTGTATATATAATCAGAAGCCATACAACATGTCAGTTAGGGTTTGAAAATAATTGAACTATATAGCCTAATACTTTCTCCACCATAAAACATTTTCCTAAGATTCTCCAATTTCATGGAGGTGAAGATGTCCTTGAATTTTCTGCAGGAGAGATTCCTAGCTCATCTTTAACACCACCATTCTAGCACTGCTTTGGCTTCTTACACTTATTTTACAGACAATTTTGTGAAAAATCTTTTTAGCTTTTCTAAGTATTGATTTTGGCTATAAGTTCTGCACACAAAAAATAACTTTGCTTCAGATCTCATTTAGAAGGATTTCACTTTTTCTGAAAGCCATGCTAGTTCTTCTGATGACAAATTTTTTGACTCATAAAAAGGGAGGGGGTATGGAAGGAACTAAACCATACATTGCTCTCTAATCTCCCTTCCTCCATTTCAGTTTCACCTCTGGCTTGCTCAGTTTAAAGACACACACATACTCCTTCCCCCTAGCAAATATACCTTTCACATTTTGGTCATGAGTTTGCAAGAGGCAATAGTACAAGAGTTATTGTCTGCATTTTACTTACGAGAGAAACTGAGTCTCAGAGAAGTTGTCACTTTCCTGTGGTCACATAGCTCATATGTATCAAAGTCAACTCTCAGACCTAGATCTTCTGATGGCGACTCCAGGATTCTTTCTACTAAATCATAATATGGATAGGTAAATCCCTCCTCACTTACACTTGGACCCCATTCAGAAAATTTATTCTAAGCTCAAGGTACTCTTTGCTTCTTCAGTCACTTGAAACCCAGTACCAATGTGCTTTGTTTTAATAATTAGCCAGAAGATAGAGCTGATTTATGCAAAGGTTTTTAATGAAATAATCTAGTAAGAATATTAGTAATTGAACAATTTCCCTACAAAATGAGGGTATACCTTCTTACACATCAGAAAAAAAAAAGATATACCTAGGTAAATACAATGCACTGTGGAGGGGCATTCGATTAATATTATTCTAGCTATAGTATACCAGCCCAAGGTCATGTTCTCTTCTTTTTAAAGAAGTTTACCATTTCTTTCTCCTTACTTTATACAAGAAATTTTAACATTCTTGTGGATGTTCCCTTAAACTCTTGAGCCTTCCATTTTCTCAACCCTTTTAAGTCCCCTTAAGTTCATTCCACCTTAGGAATGGAGAAAATCCACAAGGAGAAGATCATATACTAGATCTTGCTGTTACACATAAGTATTCAAATTCCTTAATTAGAAAATCTAAACTATACATCAAGTAATTCCATTTCTCTCTTAGTTTTTAGCCCTTCTGCACCTGTTCTTTGCCCTCACTGCAATCTCCATTCTCTCTGCCACTGACTTTCTCAGGCTACTATCCTTGCTCTGACTTCTCTTCTACTCCAACCACATCCCAATAGTTAGTCATTATAACTCTACACTTCTCTTCTCTTGAATCCTTTGACTCTTTGACCTATTATCACTTGTGAAACTTCAGTCTTGGATTACTTCCACCATCTACTACTTCTACTCAGGGGTTCCTGGACAAAGTTGAAAGAAATCACAGAATCATGCTAACTGGGTACATTACACCTTCATTTTATCTAATTTCAAATGGACCCTTGCTGTTTTAATAATCTTTTTATTCCTTCATATTAAATTTCTTATTTAAATACCCACAGGAACTATTTCAAACCTTCCTTTCTCTCCCAACCTTACTTCTTCTCAAAACCTTCACTTCATTTCTCTCCTCATTGCCCTTTTACTCAACTGAATGAAAAAATGAAAAAAGCTTATTTGACATGAGCACCCTCTTCTTCCTTTCTCTTTATCTCAAAATCTCTTGGCATCATCTTTCACTCATTCCTCCTTTCTCACAATATCTGACAGTACGTAGCTTTTCTCCTTGCTAAGGCCAACTTCTCTACATATAAATTTCAATGCATTCCTGTCTGTCTTCTTCAAAATATTTAATTTGCAACTCCTTTCTGCAACCTATCACAATTTCTTTTGGAAATTTTTATTTAATTCATTTAAAATATTTTTCCATGGTTACAAGATTCATGTTCTTTCCCTCCTTACCTCCCTCCTACATAGCTGATGCACAATTCCACTGGGTTTTACATGTGTCGTTGATCAAGACCTATTTCCATATTTTTGATAATTACACTAGGTTGATCATTTAGAGTCTATATCCCCAATCATATCCCAAATGACCCATGTGATCAAACAGTTGTTTTTCTTCTGTGATTCTGCTCCCACAGTTCTTCCTCTGGTTATGGATAGCATTATTTCTCATAAGTCCCTCAGATTTGTCCTAGATCATTGCATTGCTACTAGTACAGAAGTCCATTACATTCAATTGTACCACAGTATATGTCTCTGTGTATAATGTTCTCCTGGTTCTGTTCCTTTCACTTTGCATCCAGTTCACATGGAATTCCTCCAGTTCATTATTCCTTTGAGCACAATAATATTTAATCACTAACAGATACCACAATTTGTTCAGCTATTCCCCAATCGAAGGGCATACCCTCATTTTCCAATTTTTTTGCCACCACAAAGAGCGTTGCTATATATATTTTTGTACAAGTCTTTTTCCTCATTATTTCTTTGGGGTATAAATCAAGCAGTGCTTTGGCTGGGTCAAAGGTCAGGCAGTCTTTTAATGCCATTTGGGCATAGTTCCAAATTGTCATGCAAAATGGTTGGATCAATTCACAGCTCCACCAGAAATTCTTTAATGTCCCAATTTTGCCATATCCTCTCCAACTTTTATCACTTTCCTTTGCAGTCATGTTAGCCAATCTGCTAGGCATGAGATGGTACCTCAGAGTTGTTTTGATTTGCTTTTCTCAAATTATAAGAGATTTTGTCTAAGTTTTTTTGTTATAAAGATGTTTTCCCAATTTGTTGCTTCCCTTCTAATTTTGATGGCATTGGTTTAGTTTGTGCAAAAACTTTTTTTAATTTAATGTAATCAAAATTATTTATTTTACATTTTGTAGTATTTTCTAACTCTTGCTTGGTTTTAAACGTTTTTCTTTCCCAAAGATCTGATAAGAATACTATTCTATGTTCACATAATTTACTTAGTTTCCTTCTTTATATTCAAGTTATTCACCCATTCTGAATTTATCTTGGTGTAGGGTGTGAGATGTTGATCTAGACCCAATATATCCCATACTGTTTTCCAATTTTCCCAGCAGTTTTTGTCAAAGAGTAGATTTCTGTCCCAAAGGCTGGGATCGTTGGATTTATCATAGACTGTCTTGCTGAGGTCACTTACCCCGAGTCTATTCCACTGATTCTCCCTTCTTTCTCTTAGCCAGTACCATATTGTTTTGATGACCCCTGCTTTATAGTACAGTTTAAGAACCTATTTCAACTGATTTTCCCCCTTCACCTTCAAACAAGTCAGCATCTTTCATAATTTAAAAAATATCTTTATTAAACTCTATCATCCTCTCAAAACATTGTCATCGTTATCTCTTCCTTGTTCCCTTATTTCTCCATTATTTCTCTGTTATAGTCATTTAAAAAAATTCTACATTTACTGATTCCCCTTCCTATCCTCTCTCTACTCCCCACCCTTTTGCAATCAGGTTTTTAACATAACCAATCAACTTAGGCTGATCAAAATTACTAGTGATCTTTTTTTTTTTAAACTAAATTTTAGCAATATTTTTGGTTTTGTTTCACCTAAATTTCTTGATATATTTTTTCATTTCTCCCCTGTATATTCTCACTAAATCTATATCATTTACCAAATCCAACAGTATTTTTTAGTTCTTCTTGAGTTATTTGTTGAATTTGTAAGCATTGGTACTCTCTTTAACTGGATACTCTTTTTGTCTTTGGATTTTTGTGACACTTCTCTTTCCTGGTTTTCCTCCTACATGTTTATTTTTAAACCCTTAACTTCTGTGTATTGACTTATAGGTGGAAGAGTGGTAAGGGTGGGCAATGGGGGTCAAGTGACTTGCCCAGGGTCACACATCTGGGAAGTGTCTGAGGCCGGATTTGAACCTAGGACCTCCCATCTCTAGGCCTGACTCTCAATCCACTGAGCTACCCAGCTGCCCCCTCCTACATGTTTAACTGCTCTTCTCAGTTTCCTTTGCTGCCTGATCATCCTTGACACACTCCTTGCTTGCTGGTGTTATCTAAGGTTCTAGTCTGGAATCTCTTATCTGCTTCCTCCAGTTTCTATCAATAAGTCATCTCCTCTCCTTTGTTTAAATATTTTTATCTACCCTCTCTATGCAGATGACTCCTAGTTCTATATATTTACCACCAATTTCTCCCCTGACCTTCAGATCTATAACAATAATTGCTTATTTTATCTTCTAAATCAGATTTTTTAATAGACATCTTAAAATTAACATATGTGAAACTGGACATATTATCTTTTTCCCCCTTCCCTCTTCCAAATTTTCCTTCCTTATTTTCAGAGTCTCACGTTCATAAATTTAGGATTATGCTGGACTGCTCACCTTCCCTGACCCCACATCAGTTGACAAATCTGGTCATGTCTATGTTTACAGCCTTTTTCTTTTCTGAACCCTTCTTTCCATTCGCATTTGTCACTTTATTCTTAGCCCTCCCACCTTGTCTACTGCAACTGTGACCACTGCAGTTCATTCTACACACTGATACTAAAGTAATTTTCCTGTGATTTCTCTATTCAGCCAACTCTAGTTGTTTCCTATTGCCTCTAAAATAAAATGTAAATTTACCCTTTTAGCTTTTTAAACCTATATAATCTGCATCCCATATCACATAGCTTCCTCCAAGTCAATCCTTTGTTTTAAATCCTATTTTTGATTGTGTGTACATAACCATGGAGTATTTGGGGTATTCTGTGAGGACTGTCACCTCTGGTTTGAGACTGTGGCAAGCCCTTTTCAGGGCTGCTTATCCAACTTTTAAGTGTCCACCTTTCATGTACCCCAAGCAGATGAGAAAAATTTGTTCCAACATCTACAAAAGAAGTTAAAGCAGGTTCTGTGGAGGTTTTAGAACTTGGTCAGACATAAGAAATAACCAAGTCATCCTGATTTTTATCTTGCCCTGGACTTGGATAACTCTGGAAGAGAAAGTGAAGCTGACAATTCTGTGCAAATGGCCTCACTTAAATCCAACTCATGCGCAAATCATGACATCACCCAATGATGTCATTAATCTTCTTCAGAAAGAAGAACAACAGCACCAGAGCCCACAGCAAAACTTATAGGCTTTGAGCTACTCTATGGCAAATGCATATCAAATAAACTTTTACAACCCATCTTTCCATAATCAAATAATTTATAAAGGTGCCTCACCTACTCTAATTGGTCAATGCAGTGCTACTTTCTCTTCATGTTGTAATTCTGTACAATCATTCATAAAATAAGGAGCATTAATCTACTTCCATATAGACAAACTGAAATGGAAAGTTCTCTAATTATTTGGTGAATTTTATGACTATTCAGTCACTGGAGAAAATTATGGCAACTCTTCTCTATTATACACACATCTTCTTAATAGAAACATCATTACTATTTTACTTTACTTGTTAATTTATCTGAGTAATTTCCTCAAATCTCTACTTCCTATGGCTATATTCTGAGATATTATTCAGATACTGTAGCATGGTGAACAAGGTGAGACTTTTTAAAAATGGAAATAATTAGAAAATCAAAGCCCATTTAATATTTGGAAAAATTTAAAGGTGAAAAGTTTAAAATTCAGCTATTTATCATTCTTACAGAGTATAGTTTATGAAGGGTCATTCAAAGGTAGATGTGTTAACCTTATACCCAAAGTGTAGATTGCTAAATATTTTAGTCTAGAGTCACACTGGTCATAGAATTGAAATTTGCATTTTAAAAACATCTCAAATAGAATTTATTAAAAATGAAAGGAAAAAAACCTCATGCTTGTCTAGGGACTTGAATGAATGAACATGGTAAGCATGGAAAGGATCTAAGGAATTTCTGCTTTCTCATTGACTTTTACCAATATGCTGGTGGAATAGAGCTCTCTAACACTATACTTATTGTTAAGGGACATTGGGAATGAATTTCATTTTACTATACCAGTTATCAACACAGCCTTGTTATTTTAATCTGCTACACATTTTCTTTGCAGTTTCAGAAATCTCACTTTAGTATTATCTCCCCAGCCCATTGTCATAGGCTCCTGTTTTGGCAGAAAGTAGACTATCAATTTCAAATACAATAACAAAGAACAAATTACAAAAAGGAAAGAAAGTTGTCACAGCCACTCTCCAGTTTCAGTCCCAGGAGACATGTTCTCCAAAAGTTCTTCTGGACCATCAGCTAAGCCTAAGTTGAAAAGGAATTCTCCATCAAGTTACCCAATATGATCTATAGATGGAAATATTTTCTCTTCTGGGACTTGATGTATTCCAAATTTATTTCCAATCTCTTCTACTACTTGACTCTTATCAATGAAGGAAGAGCTTGTTATTCTTATTAATTGTGTTCCATTTGAATGCACTAATGTCAATGAGATTATCTGTGAGTTTTTGAGGTTGGTTTGTTCTTCTCAGGGGAAAGGCCACATAGTATTGTTGGGAGTTATAAAATATCCTTCAAAAACAGACTCTACTCTCACAGATTTCAGCATAACACATTAGCTTCTGAGAACAGAATTAGGTCCCATATGAGTGAAGTAGGATTTAATAGGCTCAAATAAAATATGACATAAAGAATGATACCAGACATACTGTTTTGTATTCTAATCAATCTATTTACCACAAAACCAAATTTTATTTCCCTTTCAAAATTGTTAACAAGACAGTACAGTTCCCTCTGGTTCATTTTCTCTCTAATCTCTGCATTTTTGCACTTTGTACAGCCCTAGGGAAACTTTCATTCTTGGGCCCCCAATTTCTTAATTGTTGATTATCTTCTCCTTGACCACTATTTCTAGAAAGCCCCAACTCCCAGGTCTGGAACTATCATTCCTGGATGACCAATGTTATTCTTCTCCTTTTTGTCACACAGCTTATTATTAAACTGCTTGACCACTTTCCTGGCCATCACTCCATTTTGTGTGTGGTTTCCACTATAATGTCCTTAGTAGGGTAAAGGCAATTTTTGCTATTTTTTATCCTATCCCCAGGTTTTTCATTGATATTTTATAGTATTGATACATAGCAAATTCTTTATATATAGCATTTCATTTATTTGTTCATAATGTACTTAACTTTCATGTATGTTCACCAAGGAGAAAAGTTTGGGTACATGAGTTTTTGAGGAAATTAATTTAATACACTTTATAGTTTTTTCCCAAGGAGGTTAATTGTTTTTATGTACTGTCTCTTTTCCTGAGATCTCTCACTGTTCATGCCCACCCCAAAAACTTAACCTTTAAATTTTATATTTACTTATATATGTATATATTGTCTTCTCCAATTGAATTTAAGTACCCAGAGAACAAAAATAGTTTATTCTTAATTTTTGTCAGTACCTAGTCATATTTGGCACATGTAAAGTACTTAATTTATACTTAGATGCATTGATTGATTTTTTAGGGAGAGAATATTTTGAAAATACATATTTAAACTCAATTATCTACTATTCATTTTAAATGTGACAGATGGACATGAAGTTACCATTGGGCAGATAATTTATTAAATGCTTACTTCGTGCCTAGCAATGTATTAAGCAAAAGACAGTATAAATATTAACAGTCAAGATTAATTCTTACCTCAAAGAGTTTAAATTCTAATGGGGAAAAACAACATACAAAAGGATCTATGAAAGGATAAGTATGTATGAGTATGGTATGCAATTATATGGGAAATGAAATGCTAGTGTGCAGCAAGATAAGATGAAAGTTCACCTATCAAATAAGGGGCAGGAGGATGCAAGAATGGTTTTAGTCAAGGGAGATAAAGAAATGGGTAGAGTATAAATGATATTTAAATAGAGCCACCTGACTACGTGAAAGTACAATTACATCTGCAAAAATTTGACATTTATTTTCTTCTCATTGGCAAGATAAAATTCATTACATCATTAAGTTTTTAATTACAAATAAATTTTGATAACAACATTGACAGTAATGGCCAATCATCCTAAATGAAAAAAAGAACTAAGTTTGTTAGGGAAAATCATTTTTTACTATATTACTCTAGATTTCATTGTTAGGTCAACATTATTTTATTTTTAAGCAATCTATAATCTAGATTCCTGAAGACAACAAAGTAGTACATTGAACAGAGCATTGCACTTTGAATCAGGAAGAACTGAATTCAAATCTGACTTCAACTGCTTATTTTCTTCATGTCCCAGGTCAAGTCACTTAACCCCTGTCTGCTTCCAATTCCTTAACTGCAAAGTGTGGATTTTTTAAAATAATTTTTATTTTTTATAAAAGTTATCATGGTTACATGTTTCATGTTCTTACTTTCCCCTTCACCCCTCCCCCACCTTTCCCCCACTCCATAGCCAATGCGCATTTCCTCTGGTTTTAACATGTGTCATCAATCAAGACTTATTTCCAAATTGTTGATAGTTGCATTGGTGTGGTAGTTTTGGGTCTACATCCCCAATCATGTTCGCCTCAAACCATGTGTTCAAGCAATTGCTTTTCTTCTGTGTTTCGTCTCCTGTAGTTCTTCCTCTGAATGTGGGTAGTGTTCTTTTCCATAAGTCCCTCAGAATTGTCCTGAGTCATTGCATTTATGCTAGTACAGAAGTCCATTACATTCTATTTTACCACAGTGTATTGGTCTCTGTGTACAATATTCTTCTGGCTCTGTTCATTTCGCTCTGCATCAACTCCTGGAGGTCTTTCCAGTTCACATGAAATTCCTCCAGTTTATTATTCCTTTTAGTGCAATAGTATTCCATCACCAGCATATACCACAGTTTGTTCAGCCATTCCCCAATAGAAGGGCATACACTTGTTTTCCAGTTTTTTGCCACCACAAAAAGTGTGGCTATGAATATTTTTGTACAAGTCTTTTTCCTTATCTCTTTGGGGTACAGACCCAACAATGGTATGGCTGGATCAAAGGGCAGGCATTCTTTTATAGCCCTTTGAGCGTAGTTCCAAATTGCCATCTAGAATGTTTGGATCAGTTCACAACTCCACCAGCAATGCATTAATATCCCAATTTTGCCACATCCCCTCCAACATTCATTACTCTCCCCTACTATCATTTTAGCCAATCTTCTAGGTGTGAGGTGATACCTCAGTGTTGTTTTGATTTGCATTTCTCTAATTATTAGAGATTTAGAGCACTTTCTCATGTGCTTATTGATAGTTTTGGTTTCTTTATCTGAAAGTTGCCTATTCATGTCCTTTGCCCATTTATCAATTGGGGAATGGCTTGATTTTTTATACAATTTCTTTAACTCCTCGTATATTTGAGTAATTAGACCCCTGTCAGAAATTTTTGTTATAAAGATTTTTCCCCAATTTGTTGTTTCCCTTCTGATTTTTGTTGCATTGTTTTTGTTTGTACAAAAGCTTTTTAATTTAGTATAATCAATCATCCCATTCACATTCAGAGTTATAATTATCAGTTGTGTATTCCTCAACATTTTGGTATCCTCTCTTAGTTCTACCTCTTCTTCTTAGGCTATTTTCATTTAAACCAGTGATTTGTTTTAAACTAGCAACCCTTGTCCCCTCCCCTGATTTACTACCCTTTCTACCACCTCCCTTCTTATTCCTCTCTTTTTATTTTTAAGACCTAATGAATTCCCTCTCCCTTCTCCTCACCTCCCTTTTTTGACCTCCCCACTCCTCTGCTCCCCTTGGTTAATCCCTTCTGACTTTCTCAGTACGGTTAGATAAAGTTCTATATCTCAATGGATATAGCTACTCTTCCCTCTCAGGGTTAATTACACTGAGAGCAAGGTTTAAATATTACCTCTTAATGTTCTCTTCCTCTCCTTCTTATAATAGTATTCATCCCCTCCCGGTCCCATGCCCTCTTTGTGTGTAAGAGAATATCCTATTTTTCTTTTCATTCAAGTTTCTCTTGGTGTCCTCTATTATTCACCCCCTCTTTCCTATCCACCCCCTTATCATCTTAGACCATTTAGTACTCCAACCTCTCCCTGTGAATAATGCTTCTAATTACTATAATAGTGGATACTATAATAGTGAATAGAGTTCACTACAGAGAATTACACATAACATTTCTCCATATAGGAATACAAATAATTAGATCTTATTGGAGCCCTTAAAGAGGCAAATTTAAAAATAAGAGGTTTCTTTCTTTCCCCTCTGTTTCTTATTTACCTTTTCATGTTTCTCTTGGTTTTTATGGTTGGATATCTAACTTTCCATTTAGTCCTGGTCATTTCTGTGCAAATACTTGGAAATCTTCCATCTTATTGAATGCCCATACTTTCCCCTGGAAGTATATAGTCAGTTTCGATGGGTAGGTGATCATTGGTTATAGACCCAGTTCTCTTGCCTTTCTGAATATCACATTCCAAGCCTTGTGGTCTTGTAGTGTGGAGGCTGCCAGATCCTGTGTGATCCTAATTTGTGCTCTTTGATATCTGAATTGTCTCTTTCTGGCTTCTTGTAAAATTTTTTTCTTTTACTTGGAAACTCTTGAATTTGGCTATTATATTCCTGGGGGTTGTCTTTTCAGGGTTTAGTGTAGAGGGTGATCTATGGGTCCTTTCAATGTCTATATTACCCTCTTGTTGTAGAACTTCAGGGCAATTTTGCTGAATAATTTCCTTTAGTATGGAGTCCAAATTTCTATTAATTTCTGCTTTTTCAGGAAGACCAATGATTCTCAGATTATCTCTTATAGACCTGTTTTCTTGATCTGTCAATTTCTCAGTGAGATATTTCATGTTTCCTTCTATTTTATCAGTGTTTTGACTTTGCATTATTTGTTCTTGTTTTCTTGAGAGATCATTGGCTTCTACTTGCCCAATTCTTGTTTTTAGAGACTGGTTTTCTGCTAAAAGCTTTTGATTTTCCTTTTCGATTTGGTCTGTTTTCAAGCTGTTTGATTTTGGTCTCCAATTTGCTTATCAAATATTTTGATTTGGGTGCATCTTTTTCTAATTGCCCAATTCTAGCCTTTAGAGACTGGTTTTCAGCTATAATCTTTTGGTTTTCCTTTTGAATCTGGTCTGTTTGGTTCTTCAAGGCTTCCAGCTGGTCATTTCTGGTCTTTTATTTGCTTATCAATTCATTTGATTTCTGAGCCTTCCTTTCTAATTGTTAAATTCTGCCTTTTTAAACTGTTATTTTCTTTTCAGTTCTCTACCATCTTCCTCATAATCTCAGATTTGAATTCTTCAATAGCTTGTGGCCAGTTTTCATTTTTTGGGGTAGTTTTGGATATGATTACTTGTTTGTTCTCCTCTGCTGTTTGTTTTGTTGTCTGGATTTTTTCTGTGTAAAAGTTTTTGAGTGTTAAAGATTTTTTCTTGATCTTTCTCTTCTGGGGTTCTTGTCTCTGGCTTGCCATTGTTAGCCTAGTGGCCTCTCAGCTTTATCCTCACACCCAGGGTCTGTCTGTGCTCTTTAGGCTCCTGAGGTCTCAGGTCTGGTTGTTTTCAGAGTCAAACCTCCTGGTGGTCCCCTTGCTTGTTCCTCTCCCTGAAGCTCCTTTAACAGTCTCAGGGCTCTGCTTCCACTGTCCGGCACCCCTCTGCACTGGGTCCCCACACACGGTCCGCGCCTGCACTCAGAATCCATGTCTGTAGCTGTGACAGCACCTGGGCTTAGGGTCTGTGTTCAAAGTCCATGCTTTCTTTAGCCTCTTGGAGTCTTAAGTATTGCTGCTCTCAGGAACAGGCCCTGATGACCCCAGGTATCTGTCAAGGACTTAATGGATGCCCCAAACTTGCTCTAACTCTTGTGGGTTGGCTTTGGCCCTATAGGTGGTAAGGGGGTTGGTGGGTGGGAGGTTTGCTCAGTTCACGTTTTAGTAAGAACTATTTCACTCCCTTATAGCATGGAAATGCCCTGATCCCAAGTACCTTCAATGCTGCCCCCTATTGTGGGGGTCCCTTAATTTGTCTGGATTTGTTTTTATGTTCCCTTGAGGAGTCCTATATGTTTTGGTTAGGAGAGGTTAAGCAGCTGCTTTTTACTCTGCCACCATCTTAACCCGGAACTCCTAAAGTATGGATTATTGTAGTACCTTGGTCCCAGGGATTGTGAGGAGGATCAAATGAGAAAATATATTTAAAGCACATTGAATTGTGCCTAGCACAAAGTACATATTTAATAGGTGATTGTTTCTTTTCCTCTTAATCACCACCCTCTTTTTGCCCAACTTCCTTTCTGATTTTAGCATTCTCAAATTCATCTTTATGCCAACATTAAGAAATAAAAATGCTAGTTTGAAACTGGTTATATTTGTGGTAGTTCTCTGAATGTTGAAAGTAAAACCAATATACAGGATTAGTTTTGAGAAAAGATGATAGGAATATAGAATTGTAACCCATGCTACCTTTAAAAATATGTGCTTTTTCCCTAAATCTTTAGATATGATGATTTAAGGAAGAATGTTCACATCTATCAAGAGTTTCCCTAATGTGAGGGATTTTGAAGAGATTTACACGATATAAGATCTAATGTCAATTTCCTAAGTATTTAAGTAATTCTAAACTACTCTTTTATCAAATTTTAACTAGTGCAATGTTTCCTAGCCTGCCTTCAGTATAATTCTTCATTGTTGGAGTAGTCCTGAAGATAAATAAAAAAACACATTTATTCAAGGAATACACTTACCTCAAGGAGTAGGGTATGGAAAGATATTTTTGAGGTTTAGAAATCTCTGATACACCATTTTATTAGGAAATATTGTCAAATTTCTTCCAGAATCTTTCTCATCACTGACTTATTATGCATTCCTTTTAATTCTTTCTTTCATGGAAACTCTTTTCTCAAAGTCTCAGGCATGTAAATCAATTTTGGACTCACAAGATCTCATAAGCTTCATGCTATCTTGTGTACATCTATTAAAGTATTTCTCCAAATAGAAGTTACCCAGGAGGAGAATAAAGATGGTTGAATCAAGGAAGATACACTTATAAGGCAATTGATTCAGAAATATAAGTCTGAGTATGAAGCACGAAAAATTAATAACAGATGGATAGGGTAGATATTCTATTAGATATTGATCCATTCAATGTTTTCATTTTAGCTTAAGGTTTCTTTCCATTTATCATCTGCTCCCATTATCATCTGCTTATGAAAGGTGATAGTTAACTGTATGTTCACTCAGTTTGAAAAAGAATTGGAATGGTTTCTTCTTTTTCCAAAAGTGTTGCCTCTCTTTTCACTGGAATTTTCACTTCATCAGTCAATCACTCCATCAACTAATGAACTTATAAAAAATTTTAAAGCATCCACTACAAATATAACCAAGCAAGACACTTCCTATCATCAGGGAAATTGCCTTCTGTGGGGAGAATATAGAACATGAGTGAAGATATGGAAAGGGAAGGAGGAAGGTACATTAAAATTAGGAGAGAAGAAAAAAGTACGAGTAAGTTGAAGAGGATGAGGAGGCAGAGGAGAAAGAAAAAATCAAGAGTGTAATGATTAAGGTAGTGGGGTATGGCTGTGTGCCCTCTTAAAATGAAAACATGTTTCTAATGAAGAAATTTAAATCTTAGTTTATTTCTGTGTCATTAAGAAGATACAGAAAAGGCAAGATGGTGAAGTGAGCAGAGAAGTATAGGTATATATATATATATATATATATATATATATATAAAACTCACATCTTAAGTCAAGCTTCTTTCTTGCCTTCAAGAGGCAAGGTATATACAAATCTATTCACTTAAAGCCTACCTCAAAAATCAGTTGACAAAAAAACAGGAACTCAATCAACAAGAACTAGTAAATAGGTTATTGGTGCAGCTAGATGGCACAGTGGATAGAGTGTCAAAAATGGAGTCAGGAAGGCTTGAGTTGAAATCCAGTCTCAGACACTAAATTACCTATGTAAACCGAGGTAAGTCATTTAACCCTGCTTGCCTCAGTTCCCCCATATGTAAAACGACATAGAGAAAGAAATGACCAACCACTCCAGTATCTTTTCCAAGAAAATCCCAAAACGTGTCATGAAAAGTTAGACATGATGTAAACCACTGAACAGTGAAAAATAAAGAAATGAAAAGAAAGTTCTATGCATGACTTTCAGGAGCTTACATATTTGTAGAAGAGATAATATGTATAGACATACATAAGATATCTAGAAAAAATTCAAATAGATTTGATATTTCATTAAATGTGGAATTTCCTTTCAAAGACATAAATCTTAATTGGTCTTACTTCAAGAGAGTAGTAAGGCAACATCTTGCCAAAGGGGTCCAAGCCACATACATACCCAAAGTTAAGAATTTCTGCTAGTATGTACTTTCTTTTCTCAAAGCACCCTAAAAACAAGCATGCATTAGGGTAAGAGAGTCATCAACTATGTGGTACAAGAAGCTTTGCTATGCTGAGCTACCTGACTGGGTCATACAATCTTGGCACTTCAGTGATATAACATGAAGGACATGCAAAAAATTGAGATGCTCCTCTGTATGAATATGCTTTCAATGACTTTGGCAACAGGCCAAAGCCTCTCTCTATGGTATAGGTCAAGCATAAGCTGTGCTTTACTATTCCATTTTTTAAAAATCTTTTGTTTTGTCTTCAAGAATGATAAAAGTAAGTATAAAGGAAAGACTTCATTACAATGGGAGAAACTTAAAACTTTCAGGAGTGTGTGGTTTCCACATCAATATTTTTCTTATTTACCCTAGTTGCAGCTAAGAAAATAGAGTAGAATATATTCATTAGCAAAGTAGATCTCAATAGTTAATTAGAAATCTACAATCTTATGTGCAATGATTTGAATAACCATTCAAGTTGCCTGATAATTTTCTAGACAGCTAGAATTCACCAACATAAATCCAACAGATTAGACTGGAAAAAAGTTGTCTATTTTACAATAGAAAATAATAGAGGAAAATTAGCACTTAATGGTTTGGTAAAACAGATGTTTTTTAAACTACTATATAGTTTTTAAGCATGTACAAAATATTAACCCTACAAACTGTGAAGAAAATTGAATTCTACCCCTAGATGTTTGTGAATTGTTTGTCCATTTAAATGTTAATCCTTTTTTTAAAAGTTTCAATGTTTATCCACTTAAGAGGGTAGCTATGAAAGACTTAATTTATATGAACATATTGACCTCCAAGATGATATCCTATGTAATGTGGAGAAAGTGGGGAGGGGTTAGGAAACTAGTGGATAGGATCTATTATGTGTGTATGAAGAAAAGTAAGCTAAATATATAGGAGATCTCTGATTTAATTTGTGTAATATCTTATTTTTCTGTATATATGGGAATGTTTGGATTTGTAAACTTTTGAAATAATTAAAAAATAAATACAATGAAGAACAGAAAAAGGGGATTATAGGTAGAACTAGGAAATGCTCTTATGTTTATTTTACTTAAAAATGCATAGATAATAAATTTGACATCTTTTCAAAGCTAAAAAAAGAGAGTTTGCTATTTTTTTAACTGGACATTTATTCCCCATATAACAAATGTTTGTGGGTAGAGTCAAGATAGTAGGGACCCATCTGATTTCTACCAAACTACTCTAAAAAACACAACACAATAATATAACATCTCAAAATGAATTCTGGAGCAGCACAACCCACAAAAAGACAAAGTGAAGGGGCACCTTGGGTAGCTCAGTGGATTGAAAGCCAGGCCTAGAGACAAGAGGTCCTAGGTTCAAATCCGGCCTCAGACACTTCCCAGCTGTGTGACCCTGGGCAAGTCACTTGACCCCCATTGCCTACCCTTACCACTCTTCCACCTATAAGTCAATACACAGAACTTAAGGGTTTAAAATATAAAAAAGACAAAGTGAATTAATATTTCAGCACAAAATGACTTCCAAGGCTGGCCTAAGGGATTTAGTACATTAGAGGAAGTTGGAGCACAGGAGACCAGGAAAGGCCCAACTAAGACAGCAGGCCTTGAGCACTGCCAAAGCAGAAGGCAAGTCTTCTGGAACTCTCAGCCACAGTAGCAGTCCTGGGGCTCAGGGTGAGTAGGAACACCAGCATACACCAGCATGTACAACCACAGTGGAGCAGGAGACCCTGGTCACAGTTCCAAGGGATAAAAGAAGAGTGCTTGGGTTTACTCATAGACAAGAGTGCAGGCTGGGACAGTATTAAACATATCTCTTCTTATATCATACCCCCTTGAAAGAATTGAAAGCAGATAGATCTACAGTGCCAAATATGAAGGCAGCTGCCCAAAGAACCTAAAGCTTGGAACAGTGCTCCCTCCACTACAGATACAGAGGCCAACTTTAATAGTTTTTTAAACCAAGTGAAAAGAAAAAGAGAGGAAAATGAGCTAACAACAAAAATTCAACATAGAAAGTTATTTTGGTGACAGGGTAGATTCAAACTCAGAAGAAAACAACAAAGCCAATATTGCTGTATTCTAAACTTCCAAGAAAAAATATTAATTGCTCTCAAGAAAACAAAAAATTAGTGAATGAGCCAAAAAAAGGATTTTAAAAATCAGAGAAGAGAGGTAGGAAAAAAATTGAGGAAAAAATTAGAGTGATAGAAGAAAATTATGAAAAAAAATAACAGCTTGGTAAAGGAGTTATCAAAAAATACTGAAGAAATTAATACGTTAAAAAATAGAACAGGCCACTTGGTAAAAGAGGCACAAAAATCCAAAGAAGAGAAGAACTCTTTAAAAAGCAGAATTGGCCAAATAGAAAAAAATACAAAGATGCATTAAAGAGAAGAACTTCCTGAAGGGCAGAATTGGCCATATGGAAAAAGAGGTACAAAAATTCATTGAGGAAAAGAACTTTTTTTCAAAGTAGAATTGGCCAAAGGGAAAAGGGGGTATAAAAGTTCATTTAAGAAAATCATGCCTTCGAAAATTAGAATTGGGCAAGTGGAAGCAAATGACTCCATGAGACATCAAGAAATAATCAGAGCCAAAAGAATGAAAAAAAGAAGAAAAAGTGAACTATCTCATAGGAAAAACAAGTGACCCAGAAAATAAATCCAAGAGAGATAATTTTAAAATTATTGGACTACCTGAAAGCCATGTTTTTTAAAAAAGAGCTTAGACATCATCTTTCAAGAATCATCAGGGAAAACTGCCTTAATATTCTAGAACTAGAGGACAAAATAGAAATTGAAAAAATCCACTGATTATCTCGTGAAAGAGATCCTCTAATGATACATCCCAGGAATATTATAGCCAAATTCCAAAGGTCCAAAGCTCCAAATTCTCCCAGGTCAAGGAGAAAACATTGCAAACAGTCAAAAAGAAACAGTTCAAATATTGTAGAGCCACAGTCAGAATAGCACTAGACAGCAGTTTCTTTATTAAAGAAGTAGAAACCCTGCAGTATGATATTCCAGAAGGCAAAGGAACTAGGACTTCAACCCTTCAACCAACTATCACTTTTAAAAAAGCACAATCTTTTGGGGGAAAAATGGATATTCAATGAAATAGGGGACTTTCAAACATTCCTTATGAAAAGACCAGAGCTGAATGGAAAATTTGACTCTCAAATACAAGACTCAAGAGAATAATTAAAAGGTACACTAGAAAGATAAATCAAAGGACATTAAATAAGGTTAAAAGGTCTACATCCCTACATGGGGAGAAAATTTTTGTAATGACAAATAACTTCATTATTAGGACAGTTAGAAGTATACATAGAGGGTGAGGGTTGATTTGACTATGCTAGGATGATATGAAAAATTAAATTAAATTAAAGCAAGGCATGATAAATAGGGATGCATAGGGAGGAGGAGGAAGGGAAAATAGTGGGGCAAATTAATGCACATAAAACAGGCAAAAAGAGTATTCATAGAAAAGGGGAAGATGGGATAAGTGGGGAAGAGAGCATGTGAGTCTTACTTTCATCAAAATTGGTTAAATGAGGTTAGAAAATATACAATCAATTGAGTATAGAAATATATTTTACCCTCCAGAAAAGTAGGAAAGTAAGAAGATAAGAGAAGGTAGGGTGAGACTGATAAAAAAGAGGGCAAAATGGAGGAGGAGGAGGTCAGAAACTAAGCAGGGATAAATAGGATGAAAAATAATAGTTATAATGGTGAAAATTTTTTTCACAAGTTTCTCTAATAAAAAAACCCCATTTCTCAAATAGAGAAATGAGTTGAATATTTAAGAATACAAGTCATTCCCCAGGTGATAAATGGTGAAATGATATAAAAGGAAGTTCTTAGACCCAATAATTAAAGCTCTCTATAGTCTTGCAAAAAATACTCAAAATCATTTTATATAGAGAAATGCACATTTAAAACATCTCTGAGATATCGCCCTACATCTATCAAGTTGGCTATTATGACATAAAAGGAAAATGACAAAACTTAAAGAAGCAGTATGGGAAAGGTAAGACACAAATGCATTGTTGGAAGAGCTGTGAATTGATCCTATCATCTAGGAGAGCAATTTGGATTTATGCCTACAGGGCTATAAAACAGTATACACCCGTTGACCCAGTAATTCTATTATTTAGTTTGAACCCCAAAGAGATAAAAAGGGGAGAAGAACCTATATGTACAAAAATGTTTAAAGAAGCTCTTTTTAAGGAAACATAGTTTTCGAAATTGAGGGGATATCCATCAATTGGGGAATGGCTGAGTAAGTTTTGGCACGTGATTGTAACGGAATACTATTGTGCTCTTAGAAATGACAAATAAGAAGAGCTCAGAAAAACCTGGAAAATCTTTTGTGAACTGAAGTAAAGTGAATTTAGCAGAACCAGGAGAACATTGTACAGTGACAGGAATACTTCACAATGAATAGCTGTTAATAATAGCTATTTTCAGCAATACAATGATCCAAAACTATCCCAAAGGATTCATCATTTTAAAAAAGGCCATCTATTTCTAGAAAAAAAAAGTGAATCTAAATCTATATCCAAGTAAAATTTCCACTTTTTAATTTTTTTTTCTTTTTGAGTTTCCTTCCACAAAAGGATTAATATGGAAAAAATGCTTTACATGAATATACATGTAAAATCTATATAAGATTGCTTACCATATCAAGGGGGATATTTGGGAGGAAAGAGAAGTAGAGAGAGAATTTGAGACTCAGAATTCTTTGAAAAATGTTGTAACTATTTTTACATATAATTGGGGAGGTTAAATTAGATTAAAAACAAATGGTCAAAGGATATGAACATGAAATTTCCAGAAGCAGAAATCAAATGCATTGCTGGTAGAATTGTGAACTGATTCAACCATTCTGGAAGGCAATTGTAATTATGCCAAAGGACTATAAGAGAATGCATAGCCTTTGATCTATTAAAGCCTCTACTAGATCTGTATCCCAAAGAGATAAAAATAAATGGGAAAGGACATGTTTGAGTAGTTGCTCTTATTGTGTTGGCAAAGAATTGGAAACTAAAGCAGTGCCCCTCATTTGGGGAATGGCTGAACAAATTGTGGTACAGGATGGTGATAGAATACTACTGTGCTATAAGGAATGATGAATGGTATGATTTCAGAAAGAATTGGAAAGGCCTACATGAACTGATGCAGAGTGAAATAAGTAAGTCCAGGAAAACACTTTACATATTAATAGTGATATTGTTGAACAATCAGTTATGATAGACTTAACTACTTAAGAAAATAAAATGATCCAGAACAATTCTGAGGGACTTATAAAAAGAATGCTATCCACCTCCAGAGAAAAAAAAAACTGTTGGAGTGCAGACAAAAGCATATGATTTATCAATCATTTATTTGTATGAATGTTTTTGGGTTTTGTTCTATAAGATTATTCACTTACAAAAATGAATAATAGGAAATATATTTTGTACTATAATACATGTATAACAGAAAAAAGAAACAGAAATCAAAGTGATCTAGTTATATGAAAATGATCTAAAGCAATATTTATTTTAAATGCAAATTAAACTAACTCTGAAGTATTATCTAACACCTTAAAGATTGGCTAATAATGAAAGAAAATGGAAATGACAAACGTTGGAGAGGGTGTGGAAAAATTGGGACATTAATGCACCTTTGGTGAAGATGTGAACTGATACAAATATTTGGGAAAGCAATTTGGAATTATGGCCAAAGTGCTATAAAACTGCACACTCTTTGACCTAGCAGTACCACTAATAGCTCTAAATCCCAAAGAGATTTTTTTAAAAAAGATAAGAATCTATATGTACAAAAATATTGATAACCGCTCTTTTCTTTTTTGGTGATAAATAATGGGAATTGAAGGAATGCCAATAGAACGGGGAATGGCTGAATAAACTGTGGTATAATATTGTGACAGAATATTATTGTGCTGTAAGAAATGATGAGGGAGATAGATTCAGAAAGACCTGGAAAGACATATGAAAGCGAAGTAAGCAGAACCAGGAGGACATTGTACACAGTGACAGCAATATGGTATGATAAACAATTATGAATGATTTAGCTATTCTTAACAATACAATGATCCAAGATAATTCCAAAAGGCATATAATGAATAATGCGATCAACTTCCACAGAAGGAATTGATGTAGAGTGAATGCAGATCAAAGCCTACTTGAAAACCTTCTTTTTCTTTTCTTTTCTTATTTTCTTTTTCTTTTTTATCACTGAATTCTTTCATAACATAGCTAATATATGTTTTGTGTGACTGTATAAGTATAAACTATAGTCTATATCAAATTGCTTGCCTTCTAGATGAGGAGAAAAGGGGAAGAAGAGAATTAGAGTTATTTTTTTAGACAGTTGTTAAAAATTATTTTACATGTAATTGGAAAAATAAAATAATTTTAATGGACATTAATCATGGATATATGTCATTCAAAAGACTTGATTTTCTACTATGGAAATGGACCCTAGTAATGCACTCTCCCAATAAATGATTAATTAATAAATTTTTCCTGCCTACTATGGTCTTAGTATTATAAGTTTACAACAAAGCAAGGAGTGGATAATTCTATTTTTCTTCCCTATAGCTACTATATTTAAATCAACTTACATCTAAATCAAATAATCTTTCCTTGAGACTGATCTTCAAAGTGGGTATAAGGTAAGTGAGTCTGGACTTAATCAGGAGAATTTTAGTCTATTGCAATCACCAACCTAGTTCCCACCCCAGCCACAACTTCCTAGTTCAGATTTGCTTGTGTTTGGAATAATCATTCTTATTCCTTTATGCTACCTCTCTTATGCCTCCTAATGGCAACTTCCATTTAATAAATGTTTACATCATTTTAAAATATAAAACTGCTTATCATGTCCAACTTATTGGTCAGCTTATATATCCTTTATTTTTTAAGTCTTATTTGGGAAATATGTTAATATAAATCAAGGCAATAGATATAATTTATATCCAAAAGAGATGTGAAAGTAAGAAAGCATGTCATCAAGGAGAATTACCCTTTGTGAGCCTTCATAAGAGACTAATTAAGAAGCTTTCTTTCCATGTCAAAAGTGCACAGAGATGCATTCTTATTTCATTTGCTTCTCTATCACACAATTTTAATTTAATTTTGGATCATCTAGTTAGCAACAAGAGGCAGCTGGCTATGTATACCTGTGAAAATCCTGGAAGATTTCCCCCATCCATGTTTCATAGCAATGTCAGTACATCTGTTGATTTTCTTTTTTTATTACAAAGATTCATCTGATGTATTTCCCTCCTTTCACCCTTGCACCCTATGAACAGATGCTAGCATCATGTTTTAAAGAGAGAAAGATGTATTATGAAAGCCTTCAGCTGTTCTTGTTTTTGTACAGTGGGAAATAGTGGTAGTAGAGGTAGAAGGTAGGTTCAGTTTTTTTGTGGGTTTTAAATTTTTTTTTACTAAAACCTCTTGTTTTTTGTGAGGCCAGAAAAATGAATATTCAACTTAATCAATTTCCTACATAAAACTTAGACCTAGTCTAATACTGTCTTTCACATTAAACACACACACACACACACACACACACACTCTACAACTCTACTAAATATTTCTCAAGCTAAATTTTACATGTTCACACATCTGTTCATCTCACTTTAATTTCAGAATGGAAGCATAATGTCAAATTTTAGTACATATAGACTCTCAGAATCCAAACACAACCTGTTCTCAGGAAATTAATATGCCAACTGTTCAAAACCCAAGGTTTTCATTTGCTTTGAATTAAATAGGTCTGATGACTTCAGTGGTCTCCCTTGTATAACCCAGCAGTTACGAGAGGGAATTAAAGTGTAAGCCTAGCCTGGCCTATTAAAGAATGAATACACAATCCCAAGCAAAAAGTCTGCCGTAATCTCTTTTTTATATATTTTCCATATTACATGTAGATACAATTAAAATAATCATTTTCTGATATTTTGTGATCCATATTCTCTCCCTCCCTTCCCTTCCCCAAGATGGCGGGTAATATGATATAGGTTGTACATGTGCTATCATGCAATATATATTTCCATGTGCATAATGTTGTGAAAGAAGATGCACATTGCTTATACTAGAGAAAAATTCATGAAGAAATAAAATGAAGGATTGTATGCTTCAACCTGCATTCCGACTTCATCAGTTCCTTCTATGGCAGTGAATAGCCTTTTTCATTCTGAGTTGTCTTGGATTCTTGCATTGCATATAACAGGTAAATCATTCATAGTTGATCTTTATATATTTTTTATTAATAGAATTCATTTATAAGTGTCTCAGCCACCCTTTCTTTATTTCCCTACATCATAAAAAGCATCATTCGGGAGATAGGTTGATATAAATTATGTCCTTCGTGCTTCCATTTTTCAGTTCATTCTTTGGAGGTAAAATACAATTTTTTCAAGTATTCAATCTATAGCTGTGTATAATGTTCTTTTGGTTCTACTCATTTTGCTATTCATTATGCCATGTAGTTTTTTTTAAATTTAAACATTTATTAATATTCATTTTTAACATGGTTACATGATTCATGCTCCTACTTTCCCCTCCACCCCCCGCACTCCCCCCACCCATGGCCAACGCACATTTCCACTGGTTTTGTCATGTGTCCTTGATCAAGACCTATTTCCAAATTGTTGGTAGTTGCATTGGTGTGGTAGTTTCGAGTCCACATCCTTAATCATGTCCACCCTGACCCATGCGTTCAAGCAGTTGTTTTTCTTATATGTTTCCTCTCCTGCAGTCCTTCCTCTGAATGTAGGTAGCGTTCTTTACCATAAATCCCTCAGAATTGTCCTGGGTCATTGCATTGCTGCTGGTACAGAAGCCCATTACATTCGATTTTACCATAGTATATCAGTCTCTGTGTACAATGTTCTTCTGGCTCTGCTCCTTTCGCTCTGCATCAGTTCCCGGAGGTCTCTCCAGTTCACCTGGAACTCCTCCAGTTTATTATTCCTTTTAGCACAATAGTATTCCATCACCCGCATATACCACAGTTTGTTCAGCCATTCCCCAATTGAAGGACATTCCCTCCTTTTCCAGTTTGTTGCCACCACAAAAAGCGCAGCTATAAATATTTTCGTACAAGTCTGTTTATCTATAATCTCTTTGGGGTACAAACCCAACAATGGTATGATATGCCATGTTGTTTTAAGTTTGTTCATTTTTTATTAATTAGCTGACCCATCATTTCTTATGGAGCAGTATTATTCCATCATAATCATACATCACATTTTTTCAGACCCAAATCACTCCGTACCTAGAATATTATAATAGCCTACTGGCTGGTCTCCCTGACACAAATTTCTCTACACTGCATTTCATCCTCTATTCAACTGTCAAAGTGCACTTCCCAAAATGCAGGAATGACCATGTCGCCCATCACCTCCCAGTAAACACTAGTGGCTCCCTTTCATCATCATAATCAAATATAAAATATTCTGTTGGGCATTTAAACTCTTCATGCTCCCTCTACATGCATGCTAATGCTTTCTTGCACGCAGGCCTTTATATGTTGCCTCCGCTCATGTGTTCTGCGATCCAGTGACACTGGCCTTCTTGATAGTCTTCAAACAAGACACCCTGTTTCCTAAATTCAGGCATTTATATTTTTTATTGACTGCCCCGTATGCCTAGAACTTTTTCCTCCTCATCTTTACCTCTTAGTCTCCTCAGTTACTTTCAAGTCCCAGATAATGTTCCACATTCTACAAAAACCCTTTCAATGCCCTCTTAATTATATTACCTTTTCTCTGTTAATGATCTTCAAATACATATGTGAAAGAATGTAAGTATGTATGTATGGACATAGTTGTTTGCATGTTCTCTCCCCCATTAGACTCAGCTCTTTGAGAACAGGGACTGTCACGCCTTTCTTTGCATACCCAACATTTGGCATAGATCTAGTGCATAAAATTATTTAATAATACATGCTTATTGAAAATTAATTTCATCTGAAGGTTAAAAAAAGCAAAAAATAAATCTAGGGAGATAATCAAGAGACATAGAGAAAGGAGACATAGGAATCCCAGCTCTCAAATTGTATAATAAAATATTAATAATCAAAACAATTTTGTACTATTTAAAAAAAACGGGTAAGCTTACCAGTCAAACTACATTAAGATTCTCAAGAAGCAGGAAAAATATATAAATATTATATAGTGTTCAATACATCAAAATATTACAATTGGGGTACAAAATCAACTTTTAAAAGAAAACAAAACAACACAATTTATACAAGTTGGGAAGCATATTGAAGAAATTAGTTTTATTAACAACTTATATAATATATGTACCACAATCACTCTAAGGTCCTTTTATAAACAAATTAGAAAGGCAAGGAAGGAGACGTCCTTCATAGTTATAGAGATGAGAAGATTCCATGGCCAAAAAAAGTGATAAAGAAGATCATATTAAACAAAGTGGACAATTTTGATTACATAAAATTTAGAAGTACAGGCACAGATAATATCTATATAGTTACAAATAGAAGTATAACAATTAGCTTGGAAAATACTTGCAGCAATTTTTTTCAGATTAATGCCTCATAACCAAGATAGTAGGTTAACATAAGTATATAAAGAAAAGAATCATTACACCAACAGAAAAATCGTCAAATTATGTGAAGGGTCTACTTTCAAAAGAAGAAATCCCAGCTACAAACAAATAGGATTTAATATAATACCAACAGAAATTCACAATAAAACAATTATGAGATTTCATTTCACCTTCATAACACTGAGAAAAAAAATAATTAAATTATCATTGTAGGAACTGTTGGAGGACAGACATACTAACTTACTTTTGCTGGGGCTGGGAAATATTCCAACCATCCTGGAAAGAATTATGACTCTATATGCAAAAAGTCTTCATGCTTTTTAAACGAACCATAGCCCCATTATATTAGGCAGTTCTTTTTCTGTTTCATTTCTCATAATATAACATGAGATTCTATTGGCTTTTAGCCAACTATGCACTACTGACTTACTTTGAGAAGCTCCTTAAAATAGGGGGGGAAAGACATTTTATTTACAGACAGACATTATTACTTTGATACTTATTCATTTTGTATCCTTAAGTCACTTAACTTATCCAAAATGAAAATAGTAATATTTTCACTACCTACTTCATAAAGTTTTTGTGAGGAAATTCATAAAATTAAAAAAAATTATTGAATTTGTATTAAACTAAAACTCTTGACCATTTTTTATATTATGATTATCAGTAAACCTTAACAAGTGACTTTTGTGAGTAGAGAACTCATGCTAGATGCTACCTCCAAACAAATATATTTCGTTAACTCAACTGAAAATATTAGTTGAAAGCTAGGTGATTTGGGTAAAGTCTTATGCATAAAGTTATGTATAAGATCCATTCCTCTGTCCCCCCAAATTTTGGCATTATTATGTTTGTTTGTTTGTTTTTTAACTTCTAGTGGGCTTAGAGTCTTTGTCCTCATTGAAGAACTTTGAGAAAAATTTTATATAATGAGGAGCAGTCATTCTACAGTCACAGAATTTGCCAAGTAGAATTAAAATACAGCTGTTTTAGCTTATGCTATGCCACAAATTACAGAAGGTTAAGAAATGTATCTAAGAGATGGAGACCAATATTTTTCAGTAACCTGAGAATTCACCTGATTTTAAACTCTATTGAAAACCTATGATTTATAAGCAAGGGTACATACACTAGGGGAAATGACCTACGCATCATGGTAACTATCAAATGTTTTGGATATGTTTATATGATATATTTATAAGACAAATTAAACATTTGTGTCCAAATATTCTGGACTCAATTACAAATCATTACAAAAATAGGCCATATTGCATATCATTTTTTTCACTTGAGTATTTTATTTGCTAGTGTTATACTTAGAATGACCTGGTGTTCTATAGTGCTGATCTTTGTCTTCCTTGACCTCTGAGGTCTGTTCATTTTTCATCACCTTCCTGATTTTCCGTCCTCTTTAAGACTTCAGCTTTTTCTTGACCACCACAATCCTCTCCTCCAATTAATGCTTTGAATGATGGCTCCTAGACCCTCTACTTTTTTTTAGTTATTCATTTATTCAGTTACATGTAGAAATAATTTTTGATAATTGCTTTCTGACATTTTAGGATCCATATTAAATTTTTCAAGATTAAAAATGTCTTAAAAGCTTATAATATGTTAATATATTTAATTATTTAACTGCCAAAATGACATATGCTATGGGCAGTCTGTCCTTTATTTTGGAAGAAGACTGATGACATCATAGGTAATATCTTCACTTCTGCCTGAATTGGATTTAAGTGAGGCAGTGTTACACAAAGTTATTAGCCTTCTCTCTCTTCTAGTGTCATCAAAGTCCAGTGGAGAGAAAAAAGTCAAGATGATTGTTCGTGGTTCTGAATGCAGTGGATAACCTAGACATCTTCAAAATCTGACCAAGCTCTAAGAACTTTACAGAGCCTGCTTCCACTACAGCTGGATCAAATTGTTCTCAAATGCCCATTCCACCAGGAGAAGTCTTCACATGCTTGAGCTAGAGATCTCACTTAACTCACCAATGGCTTTGAGACCTGTTGAGTACTCTTAGTCTGGTTTATCTCATCTGGTAAGACATATGAATATATTTAAATATCTTACTATTTCAGAACTACATATATGCGTGTGTGTATCTATATCCATATATCATCTAAAATATATTAATATTATTTATATTATTCTTTTTATCAATTGTATATATTAATTATATATTGATATAAATATACATATATATATATGTATTCTCAAGGCTTAGCACAGTGTTATACTAGCACATAGTGCATACTTAATATGTACTTATTAACTGACCGTATCATCTATATCATGTATAAAAAGATCCATATCTATCCCCTATATCAGTGATAGCAAACCTTTGGCACAGGTGCCAAAGGTGGCATGCAGAGTACTCTCTGTGTACATTCAGCCTCCCTCCCTCTCCACCTCCCACCAAGTTCATTACTAGAAAGACAGAGGGATTTGGGTGGACCTGCTCCCTTCCCCATCTCCACCATGCCCCTCTGTCCAGCAGCCCATTGGGAACTCTTTCTCCCTGGGGGGCAGGGCACCCCAGACATGTAGTAAGGGGGAGGCTCATGGCACCCTGTCTCTGGGAAGGGCAGACAAGGCACTCAATCTTGGGGGTGGGAGGGTGGGGACAAGCCCCGCCACTCCATCTCTAAAAGATTCTCTATCACTGCCCTAAATGCTGTCTATCCTACTGAGCTCTTCCCTTTTACCAGTTTTCTTATGATTATCGGTGATCATTTATTTCCTGAGTTTATAGATTCATAGCCCAAAAATCATGTTCAATTTGCCTTTCTCATTTAATGTCACCATCCATTCAATTTCATTTTTTATTGTCCAAGTAGTATATTTCAAATATAACTTTCTTTCTGTTCTCAAAGGAACATTACTACTTAATCATTTAAAATTTTGTCAGTATTTTCCTACCAATTCTGTGTTGGTAGGTATATCCTAGTTCCATCAAACTACAGACAGTAGAAGAAATCATCACTGAAGCCTCTCAAATCAAGTCAAAAGTCCTAATCAGGGGTTACAAACCCTCCACAAATCAAAAGTTCTTTACCAAAGAATATAATCCACTTCTATCTCTTTTCACCTACCTTTTAGTAATAGAAATCTGCTTACAATCACTTATGGTTCTGTTGTTGATTTGTATGTTGGTGTCCATTTTATAGGGGAAGAAGATGTGATCAAAGAGATTCTATGAATGGGGAGCAGACAGAAACATTTTAAGTAACTGTAAATTTTGCATTCAAGTAGATTTTTAAAAAGTCTTCCTTAAATGAGTTTTGCACATAATTCATTTAATTCATATAATTATTTGAATGAAATAATTACAAAAGATAAATGTCCTAGTTATTTAATCAAGTAATTAAAATATTGGTATATAATTATGCCAGATACATTAATTTGATTTGCAGAATTTATTAAGGCCTACAGCAAATGGCTCTTTTCCAATAATTTAAGTATATAGAAATAAAAATGTAAACGCTTATCAATTATAAAATTAAATAAATTACATCGCTATATTTTCACATGCAGCAATTGTTCATAGATGACAAAGATCCTTACTAAAGTCATTCCTTTGGGAAAGAAGGGATCTGAGATCTCCATATTATATTTCACCAACTTACCCTGCCCATCATATCCCAAATTAAAATGATCAAATCACACTAAAATGACTATCAAAGGCAACATTGAAAAGGAAAAGAAGACATAAAAGGAAAGCTATATGAGTGTGATAAAAGAATCTGTTAATTTTACATTAATGATGGGAAATTTATGGGCCAGTATAATGTAGAAAAGATTCAGGGCTGCTGTTGTTTTCACTAGTTAAAAACTACCTCTTTCTCTTCCACTGACTCATTTTCTAAATCACTTTCCAGTTATAGCAAGCATCGCTTTACTCTAGTTCTCTAGATTGAACTTTTCAGAAACTCTGCATTAAGAACACTCTCAAATGCCTGACTGAGTCTTATGGAATCTCCCCTCCCCCCATTTCCATTAGTTATTGAACATTTTTTTTATCTCATCAATCTGTAAATCCTGAGAAGGTGCTACAGATGTTTCAAAAATCAGACCAAAAATCGTTGAGCCATATTATATTAGATAAAGTTTGGGAAACCAAGTGCATCTTTCAATGAATCCACACCAGGGCCTCAAACACTAATATTATTATCATTATTCTTTTGGTGATGCCATATATATACAAATTCAAAGAAATCACTCTCTAAAGAGGAAGTTTAAAGATCCATTGGCAAATGAAGGGGGATATATGTAGTCCTCAGCTATAAAAATATCATGGAGTTGCTCCTTCAGTGAAATGAAAGATGAGATTAAATTTTTTTTAACTGGAGTCCCTTTTTGCAGGGCACATGACTAACTCCAATTCATACGGGAAGGTCACAGATTGCTTCCATGGCCTAAAAAATCCTACTTCAGGTAGGAAATTTGATAATCCTAAATAATTTTCCCTAGAGATATAGATAAAATGCATGTATCTGAAATTACAGAATCATAGATATTCAGGTCATAAATGATTCTGAAAGAATCCTGCACAGAACCCTTTTGTTCCTTTGTACTTACCTCACCTTTGCAAATCTTAACTAAGGTAAACCAACCTCACAGTTGTACCTTGTTACTACATAAATGGGGTTCTCCAAATGTATAACCCTATTTCCTAGCCTGTTTCATTATTTTTTAAAAAATATTTTTAGGGGGCAGCTGGGTAGCTCAGTGGAGTGAGAGTCAGGCCTAGAGACAGGAGGTCCTAGGTTCAAACCCGGCCTCAGCCACTTCCCAGCTGTGTGACCCTGGGCAAGTCACTTGACCCCCATTGCCCACCCTTACCAATCTTCCACCTATGAGACAATACACCGAAGTACAAGGGTTTAAAAAAAAACTTAAAAATATATTTTTAGTTAAAATAATATCGATTCCCTTTTAATCATTAAGTCAGTTGGCTTTGAAGACCTGGTATACATTGATTTTTTTTTAACTATCCACCATGTCATCACACCCTCTTCATATCTTTCAACTATTGGAATAACTCTAACTTCAAAACCTATTGCCTCAGACTTCTCCAGTTACATTTTGCAACTATGCAACTGGTATATAGAAATATATTTATATGCTTACACATGTGTACACATGTGTTTATATACTTGCATGTGCATGTCTTTAATTATGCAACTGAACTAGAGGGGGCTGGGCTAATATGTCTACATACAAATATACACACGCAGCAATGTCCTTGAGCAAATCACTCAACATCTCTGAAACTCATTTTCCTTTTCTGAGAAGTAAATGGGAGAGAGGGGGACTGATGAACTAGATGATCTCTCACATTCCTTCCAGGTTCAAACCAAAGTGTGTGTATATATGTGATTATGTCTATATGCATGTTTATATACATTTTCTTTAGTTCATTGAAATTTAAAAAATTGATTGTTTAACTCTGGATCATACTAGCTCCATTAGCACAAGCAATAACCCCTAAGACTCTCCACTATACATAAATTGTGGATCTGCATTATTGAATAGGTCCTTCCCATTCCCTAAATCTTACATTTCTTCTAATTCATTTGGCTAGTAGATAAATTAAAAATTCAATCTTTATTAAATGCTTCATATGTGCCAGACACTATGTTAAGTGCCAGGGATACAAAGACAAAAGCAAAAACACTCCCTGCCCTTTTGTGAGCTTATGATTCAAGGCACAGATTCTATTTTCTATACAACATATACACATGTGTATATAAAAATGTCTATCTATATAAAGGAGGTATTTAATTAGATATGCTCACCTGTGTTTCATGTCTATGTGTATATATACATACATATAGATTCATGTGTATATCTATGTCTATATCAATATATCAGCAATTTGAGATTGAAGCAAAAATGCTCTTACCTCTAAAATATTCATTCTCATGACTGATTAGTGAGGAAAGGAAAAAATATTTTAAATTGTCACTTAGAGGGTTAAAGTACCTGCCTAAGAAAAGAAACAGGTGGGGTTGGACCAAAGACATTGTCCAGCATGTCAGGACTTTAAAACATCATCTACTCTGTGCCTGGTTTCCATGTTATAATTTTCTTTTCTTTTTCCCTCATCGTCTGCTTTTATAGTAAATGACTTGAATACATTCAGCACTCTCGTTATTATACAGATGCCTACTATTATACATTATATGGCTAGCTATTCTGCATTTTATCTTCCCTCACTTTTTTTAATGATAGGGCATTGTGAGGAATGGAATGCATGTCTCTGTGTTTCAGAATAGTGTACTGGAATTGTTTAAAGCTCCCGAGTATGGCAGGTTGGCTTAAACGAGATGAGCGATGTTCTCAGCTACAATTTGGGAAGACCCAGTGGCTATTAGAGAAAGAGCATGGAGAATTTTCTGTCGGACAGGAATAGAATGACTTTGCTTTTGTCCTATTCTCCAGCTGCCCAGAGAGTAGATAACAGTGGTCAAAGATAGCCCTATTATCCAAATGGAGCCAGTGGCTGCACTGCCCATCTGCTATTTGCAGCACATACAAGGCTCTCTCATTAGCAGCTCTGATTCTATATCTTCCTCCTAAGGTTTGTCAAAAGAATTGCTAGGTATAATTCACATACATTATCATTCTACTCTGTTCTGTTCTCTAGGTAGTTATAAACACACATATTGCCTTTTGTTATTGTGTGATCTACAAAACAAAATAGTGAATACTTGTAAATTACATATAATTGTTTTATAGTCTGTGTACTGGTCTCCATCCTTGCATCTCAGAATGTAGGTATCTCTTTCAGCAGGGTATCTATTTTGCTCTCTTTGTCATAATTTCTTTTTGTCCTTCAAGATATGGGAATTTGGTAACTGTAATATATTGAATGAGCCATTTCTTCACTGCATTGAAGTCCTCCCTCTGCAGTTCAATTTTCATTCAAAAGTTGATTTACCTGAACATTACATGGTTCATTAAAAAGGAAGTTTAAAAATAGCTTTTCTCTAAATGAAAGTTAACTATTACACTGACTCTCCAGTATTTATAATTAATAGAATGTCAGATCTGGAAGAGAACTTACATAGTATTTAGCCTAAAACCTCAGAAATTACAGATGAAGGAACCGAAGTCAACAGAAATTAAATTGTTAGTTTTACTATGATTTGCAAGAATATTAATGGTAGAGATAGGACTAGAACCCTGGTCTTTATATTCCAAGTTCAACAGTCTTTCACCATGCAATATGATTATTTAATTCTCTCTTAATTAAAATAGGAATCTGTATCAAGACAGTAAATACAGACTTAGGATAATTGCAGGCTAATAAGCCTATGGCCAGCATTACTGACATTGCCTAACTAATATTAATTTGAGCAACTCTTTTCTTAAAATTCTAAGTTCATTTTATGATTACAATTATATCCAAGTAAATTTTCTCAACAAAGGGCAGCAGAAAGACTAAAATTTAATTGGAAACTAAATAATCTGCTTCTAAAAATGATTTGGCCAAAGAAAAAATCCCAGAAAAAAACAAGTTTCATTAAAGAAAATGAGAACAAGGAGACAACATATCAAAATTTATGGGATTCAGCCAAAGTGTACTTAGGGGAAAATTCATAGGTATAATATTTACATCAAAAAATAAAGAGATCAATGAATTAGGTATGCAACTAAAAAAACTAGGGAAAATATGAAGGATGACTGTAAAAGATATCAAACTATACTATATGGTGGTAATTGACAAATCAACCTGGTACTAGCTAAGAAATAGAGTGATGTATCAATGGAACAGATTAACTAATGTCCATAGCAACTTAGTGTTCAATAAATGCAAAGATTCAAGCTTTTTGGGAAAGAATTACTTGACAACTGCTGGGAAAACTGGAAAGTATTAGGGCAGATATTAGGCTTGGACCAACATCTCACACCATATACCAGGATAAAGTCAAAATGGATACCTGATCTAGAAATACAGGGTAACATCATAAAAATATTAGGAGAAGATGGAAAACTTTGCCTGTCATACTTATAGATAAAAAAGAACTTATGATCAAACAAGGTATAGATAATATTATGAAAAATGAAAAAAATTTGATGTTAAATTAAAAAGATTTTGTGCAAATAAAACTAATGCAACCAAGATTAGAAGTACACAGCAAATCTGGGGGAAATTATATAGTATGTCTCTAACAAAAGCTTCATTTCTCAAATATATAGAGAGCTAAGTCAAATTTATAAAAATACAAAGCATTCCCTAATCAAAAAATGGTGAAAGAATATGAATATACTGTTCTCAGGGAAAGACATTAAAACTGTGCATAGTCATATGAAAAAATGTTCCAAATCATTACTGATTAGAGAAATGCAAGTTAAAAGCTCTCCTACCTACATGATTGGCTAACACAATCTAAGTGGAAAATGATAAATGTTAGAGGAGATGTTGGTGGAACTGTGAACTGGAACTGTGAACTGATATAACCATTCTGGAGAACAATATGGAACCAGGTTCAAAGAGCCATAAAATTATGCATACCTTTTCATTCAGCAATATTACTAATAGGTCTGCATTACAAAGAAATAAGAGATAAGAGAAAAGGATCTACATGTACCAAAATATTTTTAATAGCTCTTTTTATAGTGGAAAAGAATTGGAACCTGGGAAATGGATTAACAAGTTGTGTTATGTTGTTGTAAATAGAGTACTCTAAGGAACAATGAACAGGATGACTTCAATATAACCTGGAAATACTTACTTGCAGTGTTGCAAAGTTAAGTGAGCAGAACCAGGAGAACCTTTTACACAGTAACATAAATATTATAATGATGAGAGCTAAATCATTATCAGGAACACAAGTCTCCAAAATAAACACTTGTGACTCAAGATGAAAATGCTATCCACAGCTAAAGAAGAAACTGTTGGAATCTGAGTGAAGATCAGAACATGCCATTGTCCACTGTATTTCCTTCAAGAGATTTTTATTATATGTGTGATATGTCTTCTATCATAATGTGAATAATATATTATGTTTTACATGGAAGTACAGATATAACCCATATCAAACTACTTCACCTGTTAGGGTGGGGAAGATGATAATCTGGAGGAGGAAGAAAATCTGAATTTTCAATTAACAAATACAATTGTCAAAAAGTGTTTCTAAGTGTAATGGAAAAAATTAAATTAAAAATTAAAAATTATTTATAGAAGCAATTATTTTTCTAGCATTACCTTTTTCTCCTTTCTTGAATCTTCCTTGATGCCTCCTACTTAAGATTATATTATTATCATATCCTTCTTGACAAAATAATTCTATCCCCTGATGATAATTTTTTTTTCAAAAGAGAGGAAAGAATTCTACTTTCTTCTAGATTTTCATGTCCTTCAGGATTTGTCCTGAGGCTTCTTTTCTAGGCATAAAATGTCAGGATGACCCCAGTTCAAGTTTAGTCTCAAATACCTCCTGGCACCACAACCTTGGGCATATTACTTAACTTCTCAATTCCCCAGGTAATTTTCTAAGACTAGAAATTGAAAAAAAAGTGCTGACCTGAACTGATAGAAGTTTCCTTAGGAGTTCCCACTGTTAATGAATCACACAAGTCTATCCCCTATACATGAGTTCGTTGACTTTTATCTCCCATTCTTCTTATTCATGTCAATCATTAAAACTTACTATTTAGCCTACTATATGCTGATCACTATATAAAGTGTTATGGTTATAGAGAAAGATGTAAGAGTCTCTGTTCTCAAGGAGCACCATCTTATGCAAAATGAAAACTGTGTACAAATATATATGAGATAAACTGTAAATTAGCAAAGTGCTTTATAGTCTCTGATGAGGCAAAAATGCAATTCATCTGATAAAATCTTAGAACATTTAAAGATGAACAGTGGAAGGTGAAAATCTAGCCAAAGGGTATAACCTTTATTGGGTGTCATGGGCCCCCGTGGCAGTCTGGTGAAGTCTGTGGACCCCTACTTAGAATAATCAAATAATCTCTTCAAACAAGTAAAATAAAATGCAAAGGATTACAAAGAAACCAATTACAGTGATATCACTTATCAGTTTTTTAACTCTATGGAACTCAGATTAGGAGTCTCTTCCCTAATACAAGTTTTATTGTCTTTATATCTCTAATAATTAATACAATGCTTCTGCACATAAAAGGTTATTTTGCTTTAATTGCATCATTATTGAAATTAAGCTGGAATTTGATGTTTTGACTCCATGTATAGGATATTACTCTATTGAACTGTATCTTATTACTTGCTCAAGCCTATTGAGATGTTCTTGAACCTTGACTCTCATTCAATGTGTTGGTTACTTTCCTCATTTTTATAGCATATAAAATTAAGAAGTATGATATAATTATTACATTCTCTTCAAAAAGTTCACAAATTATCCCTTGAAAAAGTGCTCTGTGTATTCCCCCAATCCCCACCAGAAATCTAAGGGAAGTTCATCAGGTTAGAGTTTGAAAATAATTCCATTCTGAAAGGGCTTTAAAAGATTGCATACCCTTTGATCCAGCAATACCACTACTTGGTTTGTACTCCAAAGAGATAATGAAAACTATTTGCACAAAAATATTCATAGTCATGCTCTTCTTGGTGGCAAAAAATTGGGAAAATGAGGGGGTGTCCTTCAATTGGGGAATGGCTGAAAAAATTATGGTATATGATGGTGATGGAATACTATTCTATATGAACTGAAAGAAACTCAGTGAACTGATGCAAAGTGAAATGAGTAGAACCAAGAGAACATTGTACACAGAAAGTGAAACACTGTGGAACTACCTAATGTAATGGACTTTACTACTAGTAAAAATAGAACAATCCAGGACACTCTTGAAGGACTTATGAGAAAGAATACAATCCACATCGAGAGAAAAAACTATGGAAGTAGAAACCCAAAAGAAAAACATATGTTTTATCACTCATCACTTTTATATATGGTATGTGATTTGGAGTTTAGGCTTTAAAAGATTGCTCTATAGCAAAAATGAATAATATGGAAATACGTGTTAAGGGATAACATTTGTACAACTCAGTGGAATTGCTTGTTGGCTCTGAGAGGTGGGAGGGAAGAGGGGAAGGAAAGAAAATGAATAATGCAAAAATATTTTTAAAATAAATAAATCTTTTTTTAAGTGCAGGCATTCATTCTGCCTATCTCTGTGGGTCCAGCACTTAGAACAGTGACTGGCATATATAAAACTTATTAAATTCTTGTTGCTTGTTAACTGATTGATGGTGCACTTCTCCAAACAAAGTCTCTCATCAGGCCTTTACTTAAAGTGTTTGAATTAATTTTTCAGCTTGTTAAGAGTTTCCAGAGCATCTGTTCCATCAACATGATATTGAGGAACCTCCAAATTATGAGACATTAAAGTGGATAGGGTTTTAATGGAGGTAGAAAACTTAGAATTGAGATTCAAGTAGTTATGCAATCTCTCATCCTGTTCACTTTCAAGTGATTTTATCCCTGTTTGATCTTTTTACACCAAAACAAAATTCTTTGTTTTTCTTGGTACTCATGGAAGCCTTAGCTAATTCTGAGGTTTAGTTGTCTTAATATTATTCTTAGAGGACCATGGCACTCTTCTATATTAATCTTCACTTACTTGTCATTGCTTCTATTTTCTATACATGATATTTTATAACTCAAAATGTTTGATGGAAGTTTATCACATAATCACAATAACCTCTTTCAATAGCTCTCCCTTTTATTCCTCATTTGTGTCAGAATTTGATTGTGTGTTCCCTTCAACTATTGAACTAATTTAATTATGTAAATTTACATAGCTTTTCTTTTAATTCTCTTAAATCTTTCCCATAAATCTATGGCATGAATGAGACTGTACCTGGCTTATCCCTTCTCTATTATGTAGGCTAATATGAAGAGGTCATCTTATCAAGGTCCCTATCATTTCTACCATATTGCTTAGAAGTGGGATCAAATAGGCCTTTTTGTCACATGGAAAAATAAAATGACTATGATGACAACCAGGATAGCAGACTTGTAGTAAAAATGTGGATCATCCATCACAATTATATCATAACTTTACCTCTGTTTCTGCTTTCTGGCCTGTTTCCTTCTACCCAGGAGGTTTGTAGCATACTCTCTGACAATATCATTTCTATTTGTACTACTATTACTCCTCTAACAGATTCTTTTTACCATGTTTCTCTAATTTTCTTTATAGCACAACTAAGGTGCCCACTCCTACATAAGACCTTTCTTAATGTATCCAGAAAAGTGTATTTCCTCTCATTTGAAAATCATTTTTATTTCTTTCAATATTCTTTGTATTTGCTTTACCTATTAGTATAAATCTCTACTTAAAAATATTGAGCTGGGTACTTTCTTTAAAATACCAACTCCTCAGAAACACAGAAGAAAAACAACTGCTTGATCACATGGGTCAATGGGGATAAGATTGGGGAGGTAAATTCTAAACAATCATCCTAGTGCAAATATCAATAATATGGAAATAGGTCCTGATCAATGACACATGTAAAATCCAGTGGAATTGTGCATTGCCTATGGGGGAGGGGTGTGGGAGAAGAGGAGGGAAAGAATCATGAATCACGTAATCATGGAAAATTTTTCTCGATTAATCAATAAAACATTAATAAAATATCAACTCCTTAAAGCAAAGGACTTTTGTTATTGTCTTTAGCACATAAATTGCTTAATAAATGTGTGTTGAATTAAATTGAATTCTCTCCCCCAGTTCCTTTATTTCCTCACATTCCTGGCATATCCAGTCAAAACCTAGTCACAATACCTATTCTACCAAATCTGTGATGTCCAAGTTCTCAGATGTACCCTTTGCATTAAAATCTCTAGTACCGCTGTATAGGAACCATGTTTTATTTATTTATATATAAATATCTGAAGCCTTTAGTTTTCATCTTTTAGCATCTTTTACCTGTGCCTGGCACACAGTAAGCACTTAGTAAATGTTAACCTGCTTACTCTCTCATAAATTACTCACTCCATTGTCATTTCTATTTTACGTTTCGTTTTCTGTGATGACTTACTTTGGCATCAGTTCCTAAAGGCTACACCAATAAAATACACAGGACAGTGGGTCCTACCAGAATGGAAAGAGGTTCATTTATACACCTAGCAACAGCCTAAGTAAATGTCTATTACTTAAGAAACAACTAATTTCAGAGTGGCTCATTACTAAGAAGAATAATTATTTTTGACCACAGCAACTCCCAAAAATGCTTATTAAATTAGAAGGGGGTTGTTAACTTCCTTAGTGGAGGGGAGTAACCAAGCTGACAAAATTATAGATCCTTGAAGTATTGCATTTTATTGTACCTACCTATTGAAGTTTTCTTCCTCCCCTTCCACTTTCAATCTAAAACTCTCTTGATCAGATTTTCAAGAATCTAGGAAAAGGCAATTTTACTGGCAAATATATTATGAGGCACACTCCATTCCTGGTGTAGAGTATCTTACTTATTCCTATATTTTATTCTGTGGCCCAGAAATCCAAATATCTTTCTCAAATACAATCTTCTTAGCTATCTATTTACCTCCCAAATCTAACTTTCTCTTTTGTAATCCCTGCCTTCAATTGGTAGCAGTGATAAAATACCATCTGTGTCCCTAATGTCTTTGGTTTCTTTCCCAGGAGTTCATGATCCTCTAGTATTGCTTCGTAGGCTTTTTTCTGCTTGTAGCATTTGTCCTTACAAGTATCACAAAAAGTGGAGAGAGGTTATGGGGTTTGACAAGTTTTTGGATGCTCCCTCTGTCATGTCCCTAGACCTTTCACCTTTTTTTTTCCTAGCCAAGAGATCAACTGCCATTTTGTACTTGTATATCTATTAACTGGCTACTGGCAGAAAGACAACACAACACTCTCCACAGGTCATTGAAAAAATCCCAGTCTTTTCCAAGACTATTTCAAGTTAGGTCCTTGTTTCTCTCTTGTTTCTTGCTCTCATGGCAAACTGTTATGGCAAATTCTGTATGTTTCACAAATATTTCCAAAGAAAGATAACTGCTCACAAGATATTTTGTTGGGGCTTTTGTTATTGTGGACTTTGTTTCATAACAGAATCCTAACATTTAGCTTCCTTTGATCCCAAATTTTCAGGTTCATACCAAAATATTTTGAGAGTCTTGATAGAGCTGTGGTTTCATTGGTGTGAATACTTTTCTACTCATGTTGCTTCAAACTCCTGAGATTAGTAAATATATATATTTCTACTGAATCTCTGCCCCTGAAGCAGTACCTTATTTAAAGGTATGTGTGATGATAGAGATACTTTCAATCCTCCCCTCTGTTTCTCATCCCTTTCTCTCTAATGACACATCAAAAATTTTTAGCTACTGGTCGGTCATCCAGGCTTTCAACTATAGCAACCCCAAATCTACCATCTCCAAAACATTGGCATCAATTTATCATCCCTCCTCCAGATCAAATTTAGGAGCAAAACGACAGGAATTTCTACAATGGAGCAAAATGAAACATTCTTTCTGGGCTCCTTCATTCTTTAGCAATCTACTCCCCTTCTCCAGTTCCTCTTATCATCACCTTTATATTAATGCCCCCTTGCCTAGTTCCCAAATCAACTTCAATGTGATCATTAAATGACACACAGTACCATCACCAGAATCATTAGCAACTGCAGCATCTCTTCACCAATACGTCAGAGTCTGACATATGCTTCCCTGAAGGTTTGGTTCCTGTCAGGATTTTTAAGTTCAGAATGTATTTTAGTGCAGCAGCTTTCTGACATTTGGGAGACAGACACCTCAACATAACTCCCAATAAGGAATGGCTAAATTGTGTCATTCCTGTCCACCTCCAATCTCATCAGTGGGTTAGCTTAAAAAATAAAAAAAAATAAAAGGTTATTGGTGGGGGTAGGGAGGGAATGGGGGATTTCTTAGCACAATGAATTACTAAGATTATAGCATCTTCAATTTTGTTGTTTAGGGCATATGAGTCAGAATTCCTACATATCTCAAATCGCAAAGCAATGAAAATGCATTTACAATATAACAGAAAAGTTCAGAATGAAACCAATAGATTAGCTACCTAAAAACTTTCAGATCTTATTCCAGGTCAAGGGTAAGACACGGGAGGGAATGAGATGTATGATAATTGCCATTATACTTGATGCTTCAAATGTATCTGCCTCCTGATGGCACCCTTGCACCCTCAACAGAGAAAGGAGGGGACAGATGGGAGAGAACAATATAAAATCTTGTCATGAATGCTATAATCTTAAGAGTGACTTTAATGCAAATCAGCAAAAGTGCAGGGAAGTAGTCATATGGCAGTCACCTTGGCATTTCAGAGACCACTATTCCTCAGCTTCCTGAATAAACCATAGAACACGTGCAAGCCATGGGATGGAGCTGGCAATAGAATTATTTGTTTTCTCTTTTTTTTCTGTCTCATGCCTGCAACACAGAGGATATAAGATATAGCACAGATATTTTTATAATTTAGAATTAGATCAAAGAACCCATATGGACTGGTGCAGCAAACAATTTTTTACCTCGTCTATTGTCACAATCATGTAGGAATGATCCTCCAACCTTCATGCCTGACCCACTGGTACAATTTCTATCCTCTGATTTTTGAAATAACCTCTAACCCTCAGACTTTGATGACCAATAAGAATTACAAGAAAGAAGGAAGTTTATCTTAAGAGTTTTATTGCATGGTTAGGAAACCCAGAAATATTTAAATGGAAGAGGCCAGTTCACTTTTTACCTAATCCCTACTGAATACACTGAATTCACAGTAACTGACATGCATAAGCATACCTGGCATGCTTGCTAGGACAAATGTAAAATAGGCAAAATTTTAAAATTTTTCCTTAATTGCATATCAAGCTCTCTATCTCTCTTTCTGTCTCTCTCTGTCTCTCTCTGTCTCTCTCTCTCTCTCTCTCTCTCTCTCTCTCTCTCTCTCTCTCTCTCTCTCACACACACACACACACAGACACACACACACATACAACATACAGGAGCACACAAGCCATATGTTTGAAAAGTACAATGATAAATCTATTTTTACAGAATTTTTACATCATACAGTGTGATTCTTAAGAACAAAGAGAATTTGTAGCATTTTTTCCCTGATCTTTGGTAGGATCATCACCTTCATAGTCTCCTCAGCATTTGCTCACATAACACATTATTAATGACTATTCTAACAACCCCCATGTGAAAAGAGCTCAGTGCCATTACCTCCATTTTTAAATGTGAAGAATAAGAAGCTTAAGACCTGATCAAGGTCAGAAATGAATGTGATACTCTTTAAAATACAGCACCAGCACATACATACTAGGGTGGGTCTCCTTTTCTCTCTCTCCTAATATATTTTTGGAGCTAAGAAAATTGAATCACCTTTATATGAAATTACCAAATACCATTTTAAAAATCTGTAAGCTTGAAAAATAGAATAATTTTGTGTTCATAGTTTGCAACCTTCATCGCCTACTGCAAGTCTGATCTTGCCATATTTGATGATGTGGAGAATAGCAAAGCACTGAAACGAAATAGTTTCCTTTGGAATGTTTTGCTGAATGGCTTAATGTTCAGGGCTAATTACCCTACTGTCACTGATTTAACCTAAAATGACAGTGAGAGAGATTCAAATACACAAGGATGCAGAACTCCATCAAGGATTCTTTCTTCTTTTCTCAACTCAATACGAAGCAGACAAATTCATTGGAACATTGGAGCCATTTGTTGAATCTCTCCTATATTTAGCTGGCAGATGTGGCGGCTCATTTTTCTTTAACAAAAGCGAGAAGGGGAAGTGGTCATGGGAACGGGTGACAGTTGACAGTTTCTGTTGTCTGTCTAAGCTGGGCACTATGTCTAAAGGCAAACAGCGGCAATGATTCTGCTGCTAGTGACAATGCATAATGCTCCTGCTTCATAGACATTCGCTGGCTGGGTGCCAGCTTGCCTGTTGGAATTCAAAGAACCCATCTGGATGAGCTCCACTGACATTGACCTGAATGCAGATCACATACTGGTTGGGACCTTCAGTGTCTTCATGTAATATACCTTTAAAAAATGATAGATCATATCATTGACATGGAAGAGCATGTATGTGTCAAAGTACATATATATGCCTATGCTCATGCACATATTACAATGAAAAATTAAAGTATATACACACATCAATATATGCCCTTATATATGCCATAGCATAGGGAAAAATAAGGGAAGATAAATATGAGTAAAGGATGAGGTAAAAAGGTAAAGAAGGCATTATACATAAATAGATAATATTTGGACTTATGCTTATGATCTCATACTTTCAGAAAATATTTCATAAATACCATATTTATGTAGGAAACAAAACATCTGCTAATATTAAACGTAGGAAACTAAAATATCTGCTAATATTAAAAGTACAATCATAACTATGAAGGAAAACCAACTGCTAGGTTTGTTTTATCTGAAAATATATGTATGCATGAATGAGAGGCAGGGTAAAAGGGACTGGGATCATATAGTTATTTTTATTATTATTTATAAATCAAGAGAACTTTGATTTGGCAGGTAGAGTCAAGAACTTTGCTGGGATACATTGGCAGTGAGGATATGTTATGTTCCACCATACTGTTATTAATAACTAAAACTAAGCATTAAATCACTCTTCCTATTCCTTGTTTCTGTTTCCCAGAAGACAGTGTTGGGAATCTGCCTATTTAGTTGTCCTTGGAAATATCATGAATAACAGGTGGCACCCAGTCAGGGATGAGGTGCTGGAGGGAGTAATAACTTCAATTAGTACAATGGATCTATCTCAAGAGAGAATTCATTGCGATCAGATCATTGAGAACTTTAAAAAAAAGTTATCATTTTAATAGATTTTTATTGATTTTTGTTTTTACATCAGTGAGCTAGTCCCCTAAATTTTTCTCACTCCATCTCTCAGTTTTGTTCTTATATCATACTTTAATAAAAAAGAAAAAAATTCAACAAAAGTGATCAATGCTTTGGAAAAAATCTGTCATTATACACAATTGTCTACAACAACGAATCCCCATCCCCTCCACTCTACCAAGTCCACTCATACACACCTCCATAAATGAAGAAATGGATCTTCTCTATTTCTTCTTTACATCAAAGTCAAGGTATTTTTTTGTTTGTTTTTAGAATTTTACAAAAAAATATCATTTTAAATTGTTTTGCGTTGTTTCCATTTACACTGTAGCACTGTAGCTACTGTATTATTTTCTGTCTCCTCTTATTTCACTTTGTATTGTATAATTAGAATTTTGCTCTCCAAAATTCTCTTTCTGAACTTCCCAACTTCAAGTTACTTCCTTACATTTTGGAGATAAAGTTGTGAGTGTAGCTCCGCCCTCTCTCCTTTTCCCAGGTACAGGGCTGGTGGAGGTTTGGTGAGTACCAATCAGGAGAATTTTTCTCACGTGGCTTTATTCAGGCTTTTTACTTCTGTTCTTGTCCTTGTTCTACTTCAAGTGATTATTAATAAATCGTATAAGATATAATACTTGGAGTTACTGGATATTCGTTTAAATCTTACAGTATCAGTTCATTTAAGTTTTCCTGTGCTTCTCTGTTTTCAGAAGAGTCAACTTTTTACCTTGAAGAAAGCAGAATTCCTTTTAAGTTAAACTCTTTATGGGAAATGAGAAAATCTCTTTCTCATTTGGAAGAGTTTTATAGCATAGAAAATTTTTGGTCCCTAAGTTTCAAGAAAATGGAAGTGAGCAGTCTTTGCTCTCTCACAAGGAACTATGTACTAGGAATATGTGAACTGATTTAAGAAGAAATATCAGGTAAAACCTTGAAGACACATTATTGTTTAACTAGAATCACTGTGACTCTACCACTCACTTTCACATGGGGCTAAAGGTAATGTGCTGCTTCTTTCTCTCTCTTTTTATACAAGAGAAATAATTTTTTGACTTTTTCTCCTGTCTCTTATATTCTGTTTTGTAAAACAGAGGTAGTTTGTAGAAGAGTAGTTTCTATCTTTGTGGGCAACAGTAAATAAAAGGCTCCTTTTTCTGTCAAACATAGGAAGAACCAGCAGTCCTTTCATGTGTTCTACTTTTGTCTTTCCCCAATAGCAGTTAAGAACTCTTCATGATGTTATGTCAAAGTCAGGCCACCTGGGGGGGCAGCTGGGTAGCTCAGTGGATTGAGAGCCAGGCCTAGAGATGGGAGGTCCTGGGTTCAAATCCAGCCTCAGATACTTCCCGGCTGTGTGATCCTGGGCAAGTCACTTGACCCCCATTGTCTACCCTTACCACTCTTCCACCTATAAGTCAATACACAGAAGTTAAGGGTTTAAAATAAAATTAAAAAAAAAAAGTCAGGCCACCTGGACCCAGGAGAAGTTTATCCACTGCCACCCCTCTTTCAGGAATTATAGGATTATTGTTATGAGTTCAATTTTCATTGTATAGTCATTATTTTGATGCATTTTTATGTTTGTTCTAAACAAAGAGTTTCCCTTAATAGTCCATGTACTTGATAGATCTCAACTCATACTGGATTTTCATGCTTAGTACAGAGATTGAATTTCCCAAAGCAGTTGTCCAGGTGTCTTCTCAGACAAAATTATGGTGTGATTAGTATAATTTTTTCAGATTCTTTTTTAGCTGGTGATTAGAAAAGTCTCTGAGTACTGTCATGGAAAAAATGTGTTGTAACAGGTTCATTTACAGATGATAGAAGATACAGGTATAGACTGTATTAAATGTCTCCCCCTCTCCAACTTACACAGCAATTGTGTGTTTATGGCTTACCTCTTATGGTTTATGTGTCCAATTCAGAATGAATTTGTCTCATTCATGAGCATGAAAGGTGGAAAAAATTTGAAATTCTACTAAAAGTAGAATTGTTTTGCATAATTTGTTCTTAGAGACCCTATATTGACTTCCAGTGACTTACCATTTTCATTTTTAAGTTTGGAAGAGTCATTTTTAAAATAATCTGTTAACATATTAATTTTTTTTAAACCCTTGTACTTCAGTGTATTGTCTCATAGGTGGAAGATTGGTAAGGGTGGGCAATGGGGGTCAAGTGACTTGCCCAGGGTCACACAGCTGGGAAGTGGCTGAGGCTGGGTTTGAACCTAGGACCTCCTGTCTCTAGGCCTGACTCTCACTCCACTGAGCTACCCAGCTGCCCCCTGTTAACATATTAATTTTAAGGAATCAATTCATCTTCTCTTGATCAATCAATCTCCTCTCCTCCCTCACCTGGAAAATTGGGGCAACTTTGCCTGTCACTAGTCTTATGTAAACTCTCCCATTCTCTAAAGTTTTTCAGAGGTCATTTATGCCTGTTCAGCAATCACACTATAAAACATATAATTCATCTGAAATAGGATTGAACTTTATGGAATGTAGGTGTTCCCTTATTTTCCCTCATCTATTCTAGCATGTAAATTCAAGCAGAATCATGGCTCTTTTATCCTTGCTAGTCGAAAGCTTTCTTTTTTTCTTGGTAGAGAAGATGAAAGCAAAATAGTTTTGTTGCTCTGCTAAAATTTCACCATTTTTCCGAAGTAATTATCCTGTTTCCCCCTATTTTCCTTTTTCTCAATATAACTCTAAAAGTCATTGCTGTCCTTGTTTTTTGCAAACCCTAGCACTTTCTGGGTTTTAGACTTCCCTACCTTTTCAAATCCATGCAACTCTTATATATTTTGTGTTCTTTATTAGTTATATTTCTTCCTACTTTCATCTTTTGTATATATATTCTCTAGATGTTAGCTTATAGGTAAACGATTAGGCAGTTAATACAATCGTATTACCCTTTTCTTTCTTATTCTGTGTGTGTGTGTGTGTGTGTGTGTAATACATTTAGAATTTCCTTTTTGAGGGCCTTCCTTAGCCATCTCCTTTTTTTCTTAGGCTATAGGAAATGTCAAAATTTTCAACTTCCTAAAATGTTTTCCTAAAGTGACTGGGAATTCAGTGTCCAGAATTCTTTTTTTGTCACAGACTTAAAGATGAAATTTAGTCATTTTCTTCCAAAATGCAACCACTTTCACTAATCAAATTGTTTTGTTGTTCATTTGTTTTTTGCTACAGAGCCATCACTTGAAATTCTGACACCTCGAGTGAGCACCACATAATGTTCTAGAACAAATAACACAAAAAGTTCCCGCAAATCAACAGATATTTTAGAAAAATTCAGTGAGAAGACCACCTTCTATGATAGAACCAGAAATGCCATGGCTAGAAAACCCAGGAAATTGTATAGTGTTAAGGAAGTTGAGGAGGCAGAACCTATGAAGAGACCGTTTTACTACTGCTGTTGATGAATAAAATAATTAGCTTTCTAATTTTAGTAATTATTCTTGCTAACCTGTATACTAAGCTTAATTGTTTCTACTTGCTGGAGAAACAAATACTCTAAGTTTTAAATGTGACACATTATCAAGAAACATGGGTCACACATTAATGACGGCTTTATATCCTTGTTTGTCACAATTTCAAAATAGAAATAATTCTCACTGCTTCAAGACAATTGTTAGAAGTCAAGAATTTGTTGGATACTCTATTTTTAACAAGGAAAGAATTTTAACACATCTGGATAAATCAAGTATCCATGACTTTATTACCTTGGTATCTGTGTAGAGAAGAGCTATATATAAATATAAATCAACACCTTAAAAAGTTTATAAATAATGAGTATAATAAAAATATTAGCCACTCATATTTACAAAGATTTTTTATGGTTTGAAAAATCTTTTAATTATACCATCTCATTTGATGTAGCAACTTTATGAAGAAAATACATGGAAAATGAAGGCAGGATTACAAAAATGCAGGACAAATATTGTCAATTTCAATTTGGACAATGTGAAACTTCAGAAGAATTTTCTTTGCAAGTGACAATAGCCAGGGTTATAGTAGTAATGGCAAAGAATTTTCCTACTCCAATCCAAATAATTTAAGTAGAAGCAAAGCAATCTTGAACTAAAAGATTTTGTTTGTTTTTTTGACTGATTTAATGTTTCAATGTACTGACTGGGTACAACTCTGGAAATAACTCACACAAGACCTAACTATTCCTTAGAATACTAAATAAAATAGAAGTCAAAACTCAGCTGCAGAAAAAACTTAGCTGCATAGCAAATATATGTGACTGCATAAGTACTGTGTATGTATATGAGAGAGAAGAGAAAAAGTAAAGAGAGACAGAGAGAGATTACTAGCAGATGATCAGAATAGCATTAGATGAGACTAATAGTTCAAATACAGTATAAAAAGAAAAAAAAGAGTAGATGTCATTGAAATAGAGATGCCAATCTAGTAGATAACTTTAATGGTTCACAGGCAAATGCCACAAACAGCTCAACAATGAAGCAATCAAGCAGCAGTCCACCTAGGACAAAACCTTAGAATAATATAGAATAATGAGGTTTGGGGCTATACATGTGTCAATTGCCTACAGGTTTTCTGTGTTCACTTTCCCACTTATGATATGGAAAACTTATGGGAAGAATAGAGCCTTTTTTATATGAGATAATTTTCCTTGTTATTTGTCTTGATTTAATGAAAAACATTTTGCTTTGAATTAATGTGTCTCCCCTGGTTTGGTTTAGTAAAGCGGAAATATCATCAGGGAATTAGTGAACTATAGTTTTATGATCAAAATCATATCTTGAACCTGAGGACAGTTTTTAAAGGCCCACATTTGATGAGGTATGGATAATGTCTATATAAAGAAAGCAGCATCCATATCTTTTATCTGGCCAGGAAATCCATAGCACAGCCTCATAAAAATATTGCTTATATTTTCATTCTCTTCAACTAAATAAACTTTATTTTAAGGTTTTATATTTCCATAAAGAGTTTCATCTATGACATAAATAGAAACCCAGAAAATTATCTTGTTAATGCTTATTTTTAGGGACATTTCTTTCCCAAATATAGCCTTCCATTGCACTTCTTGGCCATCTTCTAGCCAAGCAGATTTCCTTCATCTCTATTCCAGAGATCATCTCCATCCCTTTCCCACTAGCAAATTATCTTCTACCCTAGAAATCAGGTTAAATTTTGATTGGTCAACTCTAGCTTTATTTTATCTGGTTTAAGGTCTACAAAGCACTTTTTGGCTATCCCCTAGCCATGCCACTCCATTTATGTATTACCTTTTTATCATTATGTAAACTCCTTGAGGACAAAGACTGTCTTGCTTACCTATATGTGTAAATACTAGCACTGTCTACTTAGTTGGTGCTCGAATATTGCTTGCTTTCTTTTTTCTTCATTCCTCATTCCTTTTTTCTTTTTGCTCTCTCTCTTTCCCTTCTTTCCTTCCTTCCTTTCTCTCTCTCTCTCCCCTTCTCTCTGTCTCTCTTCCTTCCTCTCCCTCCTTCTCTCCCTCCTTCCTTCCTTCCTTATCTTTCTTTCTTTCTCTTCCTAACATCTACCTACCTACTAAGATAAAATCTATTACTCATTACAATCCTATCATCCAAAGGACATTTTTTGAAATATAAAGATCTTGTCCCAATAACAAGATTTGTCACCAACTAACTGTGTCATCTTGGGCAAGTAACGTCTTTCTCTAAATGAGAGAAAGAGACAGAGACAGAGACAGAGACAGAGAGACAGAACTGTATAAGAATACATTCATATTCATTCCTTTATTTTCAAAATCATTTTCCACATCGTTATAGAAATTTTAAGGCCACTCACAAATATTAAGTCCCTGATACCCTTACCAATTTTTCCTTTTAATTTTTGGCCACTATCATTTTCCTTTTTAAAATTTTTTCTTGAGGTTGAATTTACTAAAACAACCAATGAAACAAAAAATTAATTCCTTCATTAGACCAGTTCTCTCTATAAGCTAAATAGGCAATCATACTTGTTGTGGTATCCTAAATTTCTAGTGTTATTACTAGCCCTTTGAGTACAGCCATCCTATATATAGATGGAATGAATTACAATGTAAATGGTTATTAAAAAGGAGAGCCTATTAGTAATGACATTGGCAGATATCATTGAGAATTAATATTTCATATTAGCAATAAAGAAAATAATGGCAGACATCTTTTGAAAGAGAAGAAAGAAGCAAAGTATGTAGTGAGAAGACTTGACCTTGCAAAACAGAGGACAATAGAAAGACAACTTTGAAGAAGACATATGGCTAACCATGGGGATCATGAAAAAAGGCTTAATTTTAAAACAAAATATATGGAGCACTAAAGTCAAATATTGCCTATTGAACAAATTGGAGATCATAGAAGACAAGATTAGAATGGAACTTAGAAATCAGTGAGTTCCTCTCCTTCATTTTACTGACAAAGGCAATAAGTCCCTTTTTAGCTGATGTTTATGCAGCCCTTTAAGATTTAAGAACCATTTAATATATGGACCTTATGAAGGCCTTCTCACTGGGCCTTAGAAAAATCTTACAAGAGGGGAAGCTTGGTAGCTCACTGGTTTGAAAGCCAGGCCTAGAGATAGGAAGTCCTAAGGTTCAAATCTGGCCTCAGAAACTTCCCATCTATGTGACCCTGGGCAAGCTACTTAACTCCCATTTCTGAGCCTTTACTACTTGTATTGATTCTAAGGTGGAAGGTAAGGGTTTAAAAAAAGAAAAAAAAATCTTCCAAGTCCTATAGGCATTTTATCCCTGCTTTACAAATGAGAAAACTGAGACTCAGAAATATTGATTTGCCCATGACATCTAATAAATGTCAAATTTGGGATTTAAATTCATGTGCCTCTTAACTTCAACTCCAGTGATCTTTCAGCTGCACCATGCTGTCCTCCCATGACTTGCTCCAATTAATAATCTCCTTGTAGAATTTCTAAGTAATTTTTTACTTTAAAGAATAAAAAGTAACAAATGATTATTAAAAAGTCCCCAGTCTTTGAATGAAGGAGAATTCCACTACCAAGAAAATATAATCCTCTTATATCATGAGTAACAAAAACAGGAAATGTGCCCTAGGGAAAACCATCTGATTGACAAAACCACTGTTCTGTGGCCATCTTATTTCTTAACTTCAATAAACCCCAAATATATCACATTTAGCTAGAGTAAGACAAGAAGCTGACATGGAAATCCCATCTTTTTAAAAAATTGTTATTTAGAATATTTCCCATGGTTACATGATTCATCATCTCCCCACCTCCACCTCCCACAACTTTCTCCTCCCCATTCCCAGAGCTGACAAGCAATTCCACTGTGTTTTACATGTATCATTGTTCAAAACCTATTTCCATGTTATTCATATCTGCAGTAGAGCAATTTTTTAACATCAAAACCCTAATCACATCCCTATCATACTATGTGGCTGGTCATATATTTTTCTAATGCATTTCTGTTCCTGCAGTTCTTTCTCATAAGTTCCTCTGGATTCTCCTGGATCCTTGCATTGCTGCTAGTACAGAAGTCCATTACATTCTATTGTACCACAGTATATCAGTCTCTGTGTATAGGGTTCTCCTGCTTCTGCTCCTTTCACTCTGCATCAATTTCTGGAGATCATTCCAGTTCACGTGGAATTCCTCCAGTTCATTTTTCCTTTAAGCATAGTAGTAGTCCATCACCAACAAATATCATAATTTTTTCAGCCATTCCCCAATCGATGGACACCCTTTTATTTTCCAATTTTTTGCCACCACAAATAGCGTGGATATAAATATTTTTGTACAAGTCTTTTCCTTATTATCTCTTTATAAACCCAGGAGTGGTATGACTGGATCAAAGGGCAGGCAGTCATGTAAAGTCCTTTGTGCATAATTCCAAATCGCCCTCCAGAATAATTGGAGCAATTCACAACTCCACTGGCAGTGTACTAGTGTCCCAATTTTGCCACATCCCCTCCAACATTTATTACTTTCCTTTCCTGTCATATTGCCCAGTTTGCTAGTTTTGAGGTGGTACTTCAGAGTTATTTTAATTTGCATTTCTCTAATCAGAAGGGATTTAGAACACTTTTTCATGTGCTTATTGATAGTTTTGAGAAATCCCATCTTTTAACAGAGAAAACTGCTATCTTTCAGTTGTTGTGGCAATGCTGGTCATCTGGATTCGAAATGATAACCATGACTCTCAAACCCATGGATATAAAGCAAAGGAATTACAGCTATTAAATGAGAAGGAAACAGGGCCAAAATAAGTGCAAATGTCCTGAGGATTAAAGCTAGCATTATTCTCTCTCTTCAGAGACTATATCTGTAGTACATAGATTCAAAATGTAGCAAGAGAGATTTGTTTGAAGCTATGAAAATTTTCAGAAAATAAGGGTAATTCAATCTTCAAACAGAAGGAGGTTATTGAATCTAGTCCTAGAAATCTTTAAACACAGAATGGAGAACTATCTGTCTAAGATGATTTAGAGAGAGTCCTGCCTAAGGGAAGATGCTGGATTAGTTGACCATTTGACAGCCCCTTTAGGTGAAGAAATCTATAATTCTGTGATTGTATGAGGCAAATATTCAGGGATAGCAAAACAAAGGGGACATCTAATCTCCGTAACTTATTAGTGATTTTTTTAGAGGTTGAAGACACATTTTTGGTAACGTAAATGAATCTTCTTTTGATGATTCTGAAGGGCCTCCAGGATCTTGCATTGCCTCAGGGTCATAATTATAAATATAAATTGTCATGGTCCTATAGATTTTTGAAGGTGATAGTTAATAAAGAATTCTGGTTTGGGGAATAACAGATAACCAGAAGTTTGCTGAGACTAAAGAAGAATTAATCAGATAAAGAATCGCAGTTCATTTTATAACTTGTTCCTAGAAGCAAAAAAAGAAAAAAAAATCATGGAGTAAGCTATAAAGAACTTTTTAAAAAAGGTTTATAAGGACAATGAGCATTCTGAGAATGTTTCTTATTTTTCAAACAGCTCATTCAATAACAATTCAATTTATGAAAGCGTTGCAATTTATTTAAAAAATAATGACAACAACAAAAACGTAATCCATTTCTTTCTGGGCCCAAGCAATATCTCTTCCTTGTATGGCAGAATCTGCAACTTCCTTGCAATTTTAAAAAATTGTCTTATTAGAGAACATTAATTTTTTCAAAGTCTATAGTAATATTAATCAATTGCTATTATTCTTCATGAGAAAATAGTTTATCAACTGTTGTCAGAAGACAAAAAAGTAGAAATTGTAGTCCCTGTATCATAATTAGCAAAAAGACTAGTTTTATATATAGGGCTAGAATAATGCCAGGTTGAAGAACAGGTTTCAAAAAGGACATTATTTTTTTATACTGATATTTTTGTTTTGCAAAGGGGCAAAGGTTAAGGAAAAATCGGGTCACTTGGTAATAAGAGAATCTCTACATTCATATGTTCCTAAAGAAAATTAATCAACTTTCAAAGTTGATGGATTTGAAACAAATATTTTGAAGGGATTTTTAAAAATTTGTCCCGATTCCCAAATTAACATATGGAAACATTTTCATGCAGGTGTCATTCCCCCTTTTCTTTATTTCACTCATACTTTTCTTCAATGGTTCACAATGATTTAATGAGTTTTCATTCTCTATTGGTTTGTTAACTCTTATCTAGGTTTCTGATAGATTATCAAAGAGAGAAAGGCAACTCATCTTTAAATACTGGAAGCATTAGAGATCTTAATATATGCCTGTCTATTATTATGTGCCTATGGTTAAATATGTTTGCATGTGTGTATATTAATGTGTATATATACATGCATGTATGTTTTATATACATTCAAATGACCTTAAATCTAAATTTCTCTTTGCAATTTCCTTCTAATTCTATTTTACTCTTTATCTTCCCCCAGGCAATCTCTTGCTCTGACAAGTATAGTCACATTGATTCAACCATTGCCTCTCCAAAGAGTCAATGGACTGCCCATTCTTTATTTTCATCAGCATCTCTGTCAATTCCCAAACTACAACACTTTTCCTTCTTCACCATTTATCTGTTTCTGCTGTCTTCTGTTTGAAGATGTAAGGAGTTTGACTTTTCTGTTTTTATCACTAGGACTTAGCATATAATACTTGGCATATGTTAAACAATACATTCATTTTTATTATTGCTAATAACTTTTTCATAACCCCAAACTTTTAGAGCAATTGTTCCCAAACTTTTTTGGCCTACCACCCCCTTTCCAGAAAAAATATTACTTAGCCCCCTGTAAATTATTTTTTTTTAATTTTAATAGCAATTAATAGGAAAGATAAATGCACCTGTGGCCATCACCGCCTCCCTGGATCGCTGCAGCACCCACCAGGGGGCGGTGGCGCCCACTTTGGGAATCACTGCTTTAGAGTGTCAATACTCTTGATATCTGGGAATCAAGGAGTCTGCCAAACAGAACCACACTAAATAAAGCCACGTTTGTTCAAAGAGAAAACAGGTAATTAATTTTGACCTATTAGTTGGAAATGTCTAACAATACAAACATGGAAGTCTATCAAAATCACACGTATATAATAAAAATCCTTAACAATTCCTTAAAATATGTGGGACATACAAATTTTCCTAAACAGGGAGAGGCATCCATGAGAACTTGAGGCATTGAAAGTGAAAGAGAGAGAGAGAGAGAGAGAGAGAGAGAGAGAGAGAGAGAGAGAGAGAGAGAGAGAAACTAATCCTCTGGTCTCACCTGAAAGGAAAGGAAAAGCAAGGTACATGAAGGATATCAGAAGGTCTGTGTCTTTAAGTTCTACTCCTAACATCTATTTTTGTCAGATCACATGCTCCTAATCATGTTCCATCTTTCCTGTTCTTTACTTTCCCTGATATTGAAAGCAGGAGATCAATTTTTATACCTTAAAATCTCTTACAGATCTAAAGGTCAGCAATAAAGTTCTGTCCCTTTTACAAAGAAAAGAGTCAGATAGGAATTAAGAATTCTTGCTCTATTAATAATAGAAAGTTGCTGATACAGCAATACCACTACTAAGGTTGTATCCTAAAGAGATTAAAAAAGGGGATGGACCTGTTCATACAACAATATTTATGGCTGTGATTTTTTGTGGTGGCAAAAAAAATTTGGAAAATGAGGGATTATCCCTCAATTTAGGGAATGACTGAACACATTGCAGTATATGATGGAGATGGAGTATTATTGTGCTATAAGGAATGATGAACTGTTTGGTTTTTTAAACCCTTACCTTCCGTCCTTAGAAGTAATACTGTGTATTGGTTCCAAGGCAGGAGAGCATTAAGGGCTAGGCAATGGGGGTTAAGTGACTTGCCCAGGGTCACACAGCTGGGAAACGTCTGAGGTCAGATTTAAACCCAGGACCTTCCCTCTCTGGGCCTGGCTCCTAATCCACTGAGCTATTCCCCAAACTGCTTGATTTTTATAACTGGAAAGACCTCCATGAACTAATGTGGAGCAAAATGAGCAGAACCATGAGAACATTATGCATAGTTACAGAAATATTTTGGGACAATTAAATGCAATTGACTTTGCTACCAATAACAATGCAATGATCCAGGGAAATTCTGAGGGACTTACGGGAAAGAATGCTATCTACATCTAGAGAAAGAATGGTTGGAGAAGAAATGCCGAAGAAAACATGATTTATCACTTGTTTATATAGGTATATGATTTGGGGTTTTGGTTTTATAAGATTACTCTATCACAAAAATGAAAAATTTGGAAATAGGTTTTGAGTGATAATATATGTATAAACAGTGGTATTGCTTGTCAGTTCTCAGAGGGGGAAGGAAGAGGAGAGGGAGAGAATATGAATCATGTAACCATGGAAAAATACTTTTTTTAAAAAATAAAATAAAATAATTATATGAAAAATAATAGAAAGTTGCCTGCTCAATTTCTTCCATGTAATTCATTAAAGACGGAGGTTTTGAATCCAAGAGCTCTCCTTCCATTCATATGCTAAATATTATCGCCTCAGTGTAGTCATACTTAGAGCTAGAAGGAACCTTAAGATGTCATTTAATCCATCATTTCATTTTAAAGGTCCATTATTGCCTATGGTTTAAGTAGCAGAGTTGGAACCTAAATCTATGTCCTCTGACTCTAAAGCTTTTTTCACTGTGCCAATCTGGAATGCTGTGGTCCTTTCAGACTTGTCATTTGAAAAAAGACTTTAGGAAATGACTGGGTAAGGGAAATGAAATTAGCAGAAGATCTTAATGGATATGAGAGTTTTCAGATAGACTTTGGATCAAACTACATAGGTGGCTGCTATTCCATTGATAGGTGAAGATAGAGGATTATACTGGGCAAGTTCTGTAGACTTGTGTCCCTTGTAAGATTTTTTTTATAATTCATTATCCTATCAGCATTTGAAACATCTTTAATATAGCATCTATTAGTGATTGTCCTAGAGAGTCACTAATATTTGATATGAATTCAGGAAGTTTTATCTCTATAATTTGTTACCACCACTGTGGTTTTATTTATCAGGCTGGTTCACTGTTTTTTTTTAACAAATAATAATATAATTATTTATTCTCGATAATTAAATACAAAAAGTTGATTCATAAAATAGAGTCTAAAACATGAGTAATAATTACAAATAATGTTTTGAATAGCAGAAAAGTTTTATCTTATTAGTAGGCAACAAAGAATATCTCTCAGCTCCTATAATGGGTTGCCTTGATGAGGTTATCCATGGTTTAAATGACCCTTTAGAGACTTCATCTACTCAATACCACAGATCATGAGTTCATAATTATATATGCACCTCTATCCAAGAGCCAGAGAACATGAGAGTAAAAAACAGGTAGCAATAAAATATTTCTCACCATAAACCTGGAGCACACATCCTCCCTACAAATACACACTACATCACAGGGGGAAGAGTGAAGACATTTAGAGAACATGTATAAAAAGGCATATAAAAGGAAAATGTTGGGCAAAAGCACATATGTCAAGGGATGCATATGAAGTAAAGACATGTGGAGCAATGCATACCTCTGATATTTCAGGGCTGCTGATATCTTTTGGTGATGCCATTGAGCTGATCCCACTGGATGTATTCCCAACTGCTTTCTTATGGTCTGTGCACTCTTCTAGGTGCACCAAATGCACACCATTTGCTTTATGGTCTCTATTGGCTATATAGCCTCTGATGGACATCACAGGCTTTCAATCTTGAATACTGTTGCTTTACATTTTTTTCTGCTATTTACTTGGTCTCTATTCAGCACTGACAATTATAGCCACTCTGGTAATGATATTGGAGAGTTCCTATTTGCTTCCAACTTCGAGATTTTACTGAGTGGAATCTGTCATTGCTCTTTTGGGTTGAATCCCATAAGCATTTTCTGCTTCAGCTCTTTCAAAAAAATTCAGAAATTCTTACAGATTCTATTGTAAAACTAAAGGGAAAACATTTCAATGGCCAATTTCCACAAGCCTTGGCAAAAATGGGCATTTCCCCAGAAAAGCTCTTCTGAACACAGAAGAGAAACTCTAAATACATAGTATACTCAGGAGTAAATTATTTTTTTTTTGCCTAAATTTTCTGGTCATCATGAGCAACATTTCTCTCTTATTTAGATTTAGGAATTCTTTGTGACCATTATTTAATTCACTTAGGCATCCAGTAAACATTTGTTTTCAATAATGCTTTCCCCCAAAATGGGCAATAGTCTCAAGGTTTGACGCTTCTCATTTTTCAAATTTCATATCCCTTTTGTCCATGTAAATGAGAGGGAGGTATGCCTCAAATCCTGTAACTTTCATTTCATTTTGGGCCCAAAATTCAGTCATTTCCTTCCTTTTTTTTAGACCTGCCCTAGCTTTGTTTTTTATATATTTAGTATCTTCTTGTTAGAATATAACCTCTTTGAAGATAGGAGATTTTGTCTTTTTCTGTGTGTTTCTAATGCCTAAAATAATAAATGTTTTATAAATTGAATCAAATCAGCTTCTGGGTGATCTGGGTGATATAATCAGAAATAAAAGAAAAGAAAAGAAAAATAAGAATCAGATTACCAAAGTAAAAGTAGAATATATATATATAAGAAAGCAGCTAAACCTAAATCTACAAATGAGGAGGAATAACTCGCAAATATTAGGATGAATTATTTTTTTTCCAGGATGGGAAAGGGAAGTCTTCAGACACAGAAAGAATTCAGACCTGAAGACATCTAGCTCCATGGAAAGGAACAGAACAGTACAATATTAGTACTATAGTAAAGCTTTTGTTGACAAAGGAAGCAGGTTGGAGCCAGACCATAAGAGGAGCTAACTTGGGATGCCTCTTTCTTCTTGCTTACTAAGTGCTTACAAGGACAGTTGTTCTATCTGATAAGGACTACAAGATTTGGGCAAGCACCAGATATCCCACCCTAGTTACAGTACTGACCAAAGTTCAATTAAGGAAAGTAGAGGAAAAACCACTGTTTATGCTCATAGGTCAGAATTGAGGGGTATAGTACTAGCAAGGAAGAGAACATGGTAGGGGTAATGAGGAGTACATATCTTGATACCCCTTGTAGTATTCTTTCTTCTACTTCATTACAAGATCCTACAAAATATGGCATGCAACAAAAATCAATTCTATGCCTATTGCCATCCTTCTATATTCCCATCTAACAGCACTACTTATTATAAGTTGGACACAATTGAAGAACCAGAACCATAAAAGATTATGATGCTTTATTCCTCTGATTCCCACCACAAGCATTTTCATCTAAAATGTATGCCTTCAGAAATATGTTCCACTATTTCAAAAGAAATATTTATTACTGTTTTCCTCAAGAGTGAATCAATATTGCTGTATTTATCCCATTCTGCAGTGAATCATCTAAGTCTACAACTAAAAGAATTCACACTTTTTCAAATTTTGTGAAATGGAAAATTAACAAAATCATATGTCAAATTCATAGAAATTGAGAAGAAATAAAAACAAAAATCCCTGGATAGCATGTTCTTAAATAACATCTAAAAATCTCAAGTATTTAAAAAATTTTCAAGTATTAACTCTGGTTTAAAAACAAGGCCAACTTTGGCATTTTCATTCTATATTCCTGATAGTTCAGTTTTAATCTTTACCAAAATGTGCTTCTATAATCCAAATTTGTATTCCAAGAAATTCTATCAAGAGATATCTTGAAAGACATACTTTGTGTTTCAGGCAACAAAAGCAGACCAAAGGTGATGAAAAATTGATCATCACCTGGCCAGAGATAATGAAGTCAAAGAAAATTCTTAAGTACTCTTCTACTCTCATGAAATAGTGATTTGTCTCCACCTTACATCTAAGGGAAGACATATCAATAGTTCATCATTCTATGACGTAGTCAAATTTTACAGAAAATTAAAAAATCAGTGAATTAATATAAATGGGCTATTTTGTTTTTCTTTTTTCACTGACATTCATAAATTTTGGATTTTTTATTGTCTGATCTGTTCAAAAATATATTTAATTTGAAATGAGCTCCTTAAAAGTTAAGAATCATTTGAATGAATAAAACAAAATCATGTATATTTTTAAGATTAGACAAACCACACAGCCATAAAGACAAAAATAATTCAAAGGGGACATCAAAGTTTCTCTTCATCTATTGGCAAAACTTTAAAAAACTCCTATTATATCAGTGAATAACCATCCTTGATGCTATTCCAGTTTTTTAGTAAAGATAATCCTAAAAATGCTCTGGGGAGCTATACTCAGATTTTTTTCTTATAACTTAAAAGTTTTTAAGAAGCCCTTCCTGATCACTTCTGAATTTTTTATTCTTTCTACTTCTCCCAATTAAATTGAATTTAATTATCTATGAGCTCCTTGTATTTGTCCCTCCATAGAAAATAAACCCCTTACAGGAACTTTGTCTTTGATCCCCCTTTGCTAAACATATCACTATAGATATGGTGGGTTTTTAATAAATACTTGAATTAGGAAAATTACAATTGGTAAAATTTTCTTGAATTCTCCCCCCATGTCATCTAATAACATTTTGTTTTTGTGAAATCATCATGTTAAAAGATAGATTAAAAAGGCCATTTGTTGAAAGTCATTAATTAAAATGATAAAAAGTAATATGATTCATCACTTTACAGAGAAATCTGATGTTAGCTGGGAAGTCTAATCTGATCTTTCAAAATGAGCCTACTTCACTATTTCCATTCATTTAAATGTGATAACTGGGAGGGTGGGAATGTTTTAATATTCCCTTACTTTAGAGAAGGAAATCCATATTTCTTCTTTTAGATGGAAGGAGGGTTCCATCCTACCTCTTATAAACATGTCATGTCAATCAGCACTAATAGGAAATTCAATCTTTCCATTCTAATTCGTTCTTTACAAAATTCGATCTGCTTTTCCCTAGTACCTTAGGTATTTCCATCAACTGAATTTGTCTTTGAAAGTTACAAAGTTGGTAAGACTGGCATATACTTTCTATCATCATATTCTAGTCTTAAAGATCTCAACTACCCTCTAGGAGATGTCAAGAATAATTGCTAAAAGTGGCATGATAATATCAGTCAGGTTTTTTTGTTTTTTTTTATAAGTAAGAAAAATTCTGAGGATACAAATCATCAGAAACTGCTGATTTGAAAACTTTGGCTTTTTATAATTAATCTTTCTTATTGCTGCTTGATATTCTACCTTCCTTTCACAGGTGTTCTTATTGTAGTTACCTAACATCAAATGTCTTTTTTTAAAGATTTTGGTAATTGAAGGGAAAAAGAATTAAAATGAAAATGAATACTTTTGTGACTTCATTAGCTTTTATTCTCCATGAAATACTTCATTTTTAGACTACTGAATGTTATGTTTCAAAGGATCTAGCCATTCAAGTGGTAGTTTTTTAGATTTTTGTCCTTACCAGATTTGATTATTTCTAATCTGTATTTGTATATCTGTTATCCCTTTTCTATGCTATTCAACAGAGGATTTTATTAGTAGAAAAAAAACTTTGCTAAAGTGTCTGAAGACAGAGGTTCAAATTCTATCTTTGCCACTTACTAGAGATATGACTTTTAGAGCGAGCTCTCTACCTTTAGTTTGTGCATTTATGGGAATCATAAATAATTACTGGGTGTTCAAGGTGCCTGTGAAGGAACACTATGCAAATAAATCTCTTTTGGTTTTTTGTCTAAAATGGAATGAGGTGACTTGAGAGGTGGTTGGGTGTATCCTTCATGGAAGTTTTTAAGCAGAGATAATCACTCTTCAAGTATGTTACAGTAACAATTTCTTTGAGAAATGATTTGGACTAGATTGCCAGTGAGATCCATTCTAACTTCAAAATTCTGTGATTGTGTTATTTTCTATTTATAATTCCTTTATTTGAATTTCAAGAGTATTTTAACTGTACTTTTGAACTCATTTGCCCAATAAAAATCATGGAAACCTAAGTTCAAATTGAATTTTGGAAACCCACATATTGTCTATTTTCTTGACTTAGGATGTATAACCAACTCTTTAGAGCCCTTGTAACTTCTAAATACTGCAGATTTTTCTCAATTCTCATCTTTCTTGACATATCTACCAATCTGGGAAGAGTTGACCAACTTTTTGTTGTGGACATGCCTTTAGCTTCTATAACGCTGCTATCCCTTGGTTGTCATGTGTCTGAATGCTCTTTCTTAGTCTACTTTGCTATTCATATATCTCTCCTCTGTCCCACTAAATGAGCAAAACCTCTAGTTTTCTGCCCTGAGTTCTCTTTTCCTTCACTTCTCTACCATCTCTCAATCTCATCAGTTTCAGTGGCTTCAATTATTTTCTCTCTGTAGGCGATTCCCATTATACATACAGTCTTCATCTCTTTCTCAAGCCTTTTTTAAAACTCTTACCTTCAACCTTAGAATCATTACTGTGTATTGGTTCCAAGGCAAAAGAGAGGTAAGGGTTAGGTAATGGGGGTTAAGTGACTTGCCCAGAGTCACACACCTAGGAAGTGTCTGAGGCCAGATCTGAACAAAGGACCTCCCATTTCTAGGCCTGGCTCTCAATCCACTGAGCCACCCAGCTGTCCTCCTTGAGCCTTTTTTTTTTGTATCACCAACTACCTTGCTAAATATCTCTATAGAATCTACCAGTGTGAGTTTCAAACTCAACACATCCAAAATGGAACTCATTACATACTAAAAAAAATTATTCTCTTTTCAAAATTGTTCCATTTTTGTTGATGGCATGATGATCCTTCTTGACACACAGATTTGTAATGTTGAGTTGTTTCTTTCCTCTCCACCATATTTCCAATCCAGAATCAATTGATGAATCTTGTTGATCCTACCTCCACAACATTTTTCTAAGTCAGGCTCTTCTCTTCCCTTACATTGACTCTTTCCTAGTAATGGCACTTATCATCTCTAGCATTACCTATTGAAACAAGCTTCTATAAGATTTCCTTGTGTTCAGTCTCTTTTCTTTCCAACCTATCCTCTAGACAGCTGCTAAATTAATATATCTAAAACACAATTATAATCATGCTACCTCCCTACTCAAAATCTTGTGTCTCCACTTTGTCTCTTTAATGATATATGTATATGCATGTATATTTATATTTACAAAACCCCCATGCTACATAAAGCAGCTTGCCTTTTGAAACACCCCACAATCTTGTTCTCATCTAACTTTCCAGTATTATTTCATGCTAATCACTTTCATGTACTCTGTCCTAGCCAAATTATCATAGGAGTTCAACAACATTCTGTTTCCGGTTTTTGTGCTTTTAAATAAGTAGTTTAGGATGAATTGCCCTCCTCACCTCTACTCCCTATCATCCCTACTTTATTTCAAAGTACACTTCATGTTCCACCATGAAGTCTTCTTTTCTTCCAATTATTTGCAGCTTTAGCCTTTTGAAATTACTTAGCATATACTTTGTATTTACTGACTTGGTTTTACATCTCTCAAAAGAAAACAATCACATTGAGGACGTGTTTCATTTTTGTATTTTTATCCCCAGTGCCTAGCTCAGAACCTTGAGCAAAGGCAGCTTGTGAATCTTTATAGCTCCATGGCACATTTCCCCTCTTTCGCATTCAGTTAAGGCTTAGATATTCCCTGTCACTCATTTTCTTCTCTATTCTGGTGCCTTTGCCAAAAATGTCACCCAAGCTTGGAATGTACTCCTTTGCTTAACTACCTCTTAGAATTCTTAGCTTCCTTCAAGCTCATCTAAAGCCTCCCCACCTCCTTATTTACTAGCTTCATGACTTTAGGCAAGTCACATAATATCTCTGAGCTTCAGTTTTCCCATGTGTAAAAATGTTCCTCATGCATTGCCTGCCTAGTTAGCTCAAAGAGTTGTGGTGAGTAATGTTATTTGTAAAATGCTTGTGAGTTCTTGACATTATTAATCCTTCCTAAGATGAACCTTTTTAGATTTGCATCTTTAGTAATTAATACTATAATAAGAGATCATAGACATATCATTTTAGTGGGGCCTCTAGAGTTTCTATCTTTAATGGATTAATGAAAATAAAAAGTCATCAAATGTTAAAAGGTGGAAATTCTCTTGCAGATACTTAAATCTCATACCTACCCCTCATCCCACCACCATACACACTGATTTTATAGAAAGGACTTCAGAGAATTCAAAGAAAATAAAACTTTATTATGTTAGAGAAAGAAGTGTCCATTTCTGGGTCCATAAAGTGAGAGTGAATTGTGGGCAAATGTCATGTTTTTGTAGGGATGACATGAAGACCATCTGTACAAGTCATGGATGTTTGTTATTTCTGTTAATACCTGCTCAGGGCAAAGAGAGAAGGCAAGAATTTAAAGTTGCTATCCTGTGATGTAAACATTATTTGTGATTTTAGATTTGGCAATGAAAAGCAACTTAGTCCTGTAAAAAAGAGAGGCAATGGAATGTCCTGACATCTGCCACAGAAAAAAAGAATAATAAACTAGAGTCCTAAGGTGAAGTAACTGAGGCTTTTCCCCAGGATACTAAAATTTAGAAGGTTCTATATAAGCTACAACCCTCAAGACCCAGACTATTCTACTTAATCCCTTTCCATTCCTCTTTAGATATTCATGATGTTTTAAATACACTTTTACCCAAGGAAATGGAATATTAGGTGAAATTATTTCCCTCACCTTTCCTTTTGCCAATTCTTTGCCTTTCCATTTATTGACTTAAGTACAAAAAAATCCTAATTATATCTCTGGAATCAAATGTCTATTGCTTCATCTCCCATCCTGCCTTTCAACATGAGTAACTGGTTTCTTCTAAATTTCCATAGAAAAGGGAAAGAGAAATATCTATTGCTCTCATCTTGACTCATACTAAGATTAATATTGATTTCCCAAAACTGTATCTCAAAGATTTAGTTATTTTTGTGTTAATGACTTTGATGATACTGAGATTCAGAGTAGCAACAATAACAACTTATATTTATATAGCTCCTTAAGGTTTACAGTTTCCTCATAACCACCTTCAAATGGAAGTAAATATGTAATATATAAATATAGTATACATTTAAACCATTAAAGGGACTGATGATCAAAAAGGTGAAGCAATTTGGCCAAAGTAAAAAATTAGTCAGAGCAGGGCCAGTACTTAAACTCAGGTCCTCCAACTCCAAGACCAGTGCTTTTCCCACTTAAGTAAATCAAGAGTACAAGGGAATTTCTGCTCTCTACTCTTCTCTCCCCCTGCTACTACCATGAACAAGGGTAATGTGATTGTGATGGAAATCACTCTCAGAGAGTACATCTTCTTGAGCATCCTGTCTGCATGTGGGAAGAAGGTCCTACAGATGGAATGGAAACCTTCTAATGGAGTGTATCCATAACCCCATTGAAAAAGTCACACAGATGGTTTAATAGTCCAGGATCATTCCACAGGAATGGAGAAGAAATTGAAAAATGGAAACTAATTCCAAAATTTTGGATGGCCAATGGGCAGTTGGTCAAGATGTTGCTGTACACTGAAGTCAACTTCTATCTGGACTTCAAAGTCACTAATGCAAGTTTTCTCTATAAAAGAGAAAATTCACAAGGTTCCTTCCACTGAGACAGAAACTCTCTCTTCCAGGCTGATAGCAAGTGCCAAATATTTCTTTCTGTCAACTTCAATGAAAAAGACTCAAGAACATTTTATTTTGTCAGTCCTTGAATGTGTGCTGTGGATTTGAAGTTTGATTTGGGCCAAGATGTCACAGATTTCACCTGTCATTGCCTTTGCCCTTTACAATCTCTACCATCCAGAAGCTTGATCACTTTACTAAGTTTTCAGCAAAGTATGACAAAACTCCTTCCCTTTATTGCTCTAAGGCTTTAGAAAGTTGTCCCAAGAATTTGCAAGTCTAAGTGCCATTAATGGAAGAACTGAACTTATTAGGGATGCGTAATTAAGACACAAAAGAGAAACAAAAAAGTGGGGCTAAGAACCCCAACTGCTTCACTTAGCCATTTTTTGCTCCTAAGTTTCATTTACATGATAATTGGGGAGCATGTTGGGAGTTGATGAAGTATTGACCCCAAATCACACTAAGCTCTTGAGAGGTTTAGGCTGGACTGAGCTTCCCAAATTAAGGTTTTTGTTTTGTTTTGTTTTGTTTTGTTTTTTAAATATATAGTCTCACCATCAGAGATTTAACAGGAGCTAAAAGGAACTTTCTAACCCCAAATCGGATAGTTGTCTGGAACCCAGGGATCTTGAATCAATAGAGAAACAGAAACAGTAAAATAATAGACTAAATTTTAGCCAGGGAATTTCTTGTAGCTTTTGTTGCTTTGCTTCTCTTTTTTTGCGTGTGTGGGGTGCCTCATAGTCCATAATTATACACTTAAAAAAATGAAAATATGTTATTTAATCTGGTCTTGCCAGGTACTGGCTACTCCACCCTAATAGTAGCAGAGAACTGTTAGCTCAAATAATTTAAATAACTAATATCTAGAAGATGTCAGTAGAGAACAGTTGGCAGCCAACAGGCCAATGGAAATAACCAGCAGAGATGATGTCAAAAGAAGCCAAACTGAAGTGAAATGTTCAGAAATCATATATCGTTCTTCAGAAAGTGAAAATGCAATATTCAACTTGGTGACCAACAAAAGAGCAGATTCATAGCACCAGAGGACACTGGCAACTCTGCAACGTAAGAAGTGTTGGGTTCCCCAGTCATGTATACACTCTGGCCACAAATTTACCTATGTAGGTACGCTTCATATTCATTGGTGCCCTAATCACCTAGTTCTTGGTGTGTAACCCTTCATCTAAATTCCTTGGCCACATGTACATATATATGCCCTCCATGTGCATTTCTCTGCATTACATACTCTCTCCTTCTGGTGGTATGGTAACCTGTAGAAGTATGTACCCTATGTGTGTATAAAGGGTTTTTTGCTTGTCAATTTATTTACTGAGCTGCAAATATCTCTTGCTTTGACCTATTCTGTCCTCTTATTTGCTGCCAAAATAAATATAGCAAAGGGGACTTCTGAGATACGCTTTTGGATAAGTATTGACCAGAGTACTACCTCAAACCTAAGGGAGATTTCTGGGAGCCCATATATGAGGGCCACCCAGGAGCTACAGCAGTAACATGCTAATATCCAATTAAGAGAAATTTGAATTTCAGCTAATAAAGGGCAAACCCTTCATAAACACATAAGGAAAGGAATGTCCAGCAAGTTGGGGGCGATACCAAAGTCTCCTTCAATACTTCAAGGATCTGTGATTTCAAGGATCTAAAAACTTTTTGGGACTTAGTTGACAATTTGATGAGTTGCTACGGCCAAATAAATATCACCACCTCAGTAACAAGACCTCAGGTGATGAGCCTCTTCATACTTAGCTAGGCTGGTTCTTGAAAGACAGACACATTCTGTGTACAAGTAAAATGGGGCCCACACTCAAATACTTTACAAATTCATCAGATTTGACACGGATTTACTCTCCACTGAGAACTTTGACAACCCAAGATTACCTATTATTACTCTGAGGCTTTGATGGAGGTCATGAGTGGAGGCAATCCAACTGTCTTGTACTAATATAAAATTCTCTTCCAAACACAACACTGCTTCTGGAGTCAGGAGGATCTGGATTCAAATCCCACCTCTGACTCTTACTCCCTGTGTGACCTTGTGAAAGCCACTTAACATCCCTAAGCATTAGCTTTTTCCTTTGTAAAATGACTGACTTGGGCTAGATGACCTCTTAAGGTACTTTCTCATTCTACAAATATGATTTATTCACAAGACTTCTTCTGGAGCCAATATTTTAAATGGCGCTATTCCTTCCTGGCAATAACTACTTTGATAATATAATTCAATTATTTTGCATAAAGTTAGAAGTCTCAATATGATGTGCACTTATTTTTTCTCCCTTTGTTTTTTAGTCCCCTCTGTTTATTCACAAGGCATTTTGTTTAATTTTTCATAGCTGTTTTACGGAGGTGCCTTAATTTGATTGTTTCCTTTCATGTTTGTCTTCACCAGGTGTTTCTGACTGTGGCACATTTCCCACATGATAAAATTAAGGGTCTAATTAATGCCTTTAAGGACATTGGTGTACAATTCAGCACCTAATTTTCTGCAGGGTGCATATTTAGGTGCTTAACTAGGTGGAACTTGGTGCCAAAGATTTCATTTACACACAAAGTCCTTCCATTTCTTTTTCAACACTTCTCAACGGAGAAACAAAGAACTCCCATATAGCATTTTTTAGCAAGCAGAGTAGCACAGAAAATAAATATATCTAAGCCACATTTCATCAGAGCAGAAACAAAAATCCTATTAGATGAGGTGTTGAAATATGAGGTCCATTTCTTTTGCGCAGTGAGGATAATACCAGCATTTGAAAAAGGAGAAGGGAGAAGAAGAAAAAAAAACCCTGCAAAAGCATTCCATGGAAAATGAATGCTTTGAGGAATCACATCTGAGATGTAGAGGATGTTAAGAAAAATATGGCATCACATCAAGCACAAAACAGAAAGCTAAATCACCAATAGGCAATGTTAGACAGGAGCCAGCCAGGAAGCAGAGCCCATTGATCTGTCTGGAGGCAAAGCAGTATTGGGATAGGGACCATCTGTGCAGAGGCAGTGGAGGTGCCCCATCTCATTTCATTTCATTTGAAAACTACTTTTGAATGAAAATGGTATCAAATCATTGGTTTCATTACTAAGAGATACCCATTTTCTGTTCTTGTAGGACACCAAACGTAGTATAAAACTAAACTTTACCCTCACTGTTGTAAATTTCCCCTGGGATTTTAACATATTCTTGAGGAACCTCATATTCTTGCAATCTAGGAGAGAGAACTGCAGGCTGGAGGAGAATCTCATGATATTCCAGACTAAGTTTTTTCCCCTTCTATAGATGATAACCCATGAATGTTGATGGCGAGGAATGATTTGGGGAAAGTTTGAAAGAGGAAAAGTTTTGACATAGCTAACACTGAATTACAGCATACCTGTAACCTGAGATGCTAGATAATGCTGCAATTAAATTCCAGTAGGATGCATCCACCTCTCATGGTATGCCCAATATTCTGAAACCATAAAAGATAGCAATTCCTACTGTTATTTCCATTCTCTTGAAGTGAGAACAATTTTTGCCATTCAAGGCAGTAAAGATAACTCAGAGAGGAAATATAAGTAATGAATAAGAGCTAACCTCAAAATCTGTAAAACACATTCAAGCTCTTCCTCTGACATATAACAGCTATGTGACCCTGAGTACGTCACAACTTCTTAGCCAAGTTCCCCAGGCAATTCTTTCAGGACAAAAATTGCAAAATAATTGATTTGCATTGTTACAGGGCCTCCCTATAAAATCCCATCTATACACACAAAACAAAATAAAATCTCACTGATAGGTCCAGCATGTGGGTATTTGGGGATTAGATTTAACCCTGAACATTAGCTAGGGTCCCCACACTAATGTTTGCCACTGGCACATGGATGAGCAATAGTAGCTGTAACATCAGATACATGAAGTCAATTCTAATTGCCCATAAAAATTGGGACATCAGGGACTTCAATAATGCAAAGGCATTTCTCTATTCCATTAGCTCTATGAGTTCTTTGATGTGATTCAAATTATAACTCATCCAGTGTTTCTCATCATGTTTGACTCTTGTCCAAGTCTTCTCATAAATTCTCCATAGAAGAACCACCCAACACATACCAGAAGATTTTCTCTAGGTTTTTAAAAAATACTTTGTGGACACTAGTACTCAACTAAGTCTGTCCTTTTATTATCCTTTGCTCACTAATCAGTTTACATTTTTTCTTTCTGACCACATATTTTCTGGATGTTGTATTTTATGCAATTTCATGTATAAATGAAACTTATTACTAGACCATACAACAGACTATTTACACCCACCATGTTTTTCTCCATTGTCCTTTAGGTCACCCAAAATTCTATTCTTTGGAGACTATATTGCATAATTTAAGATATAGTATGACCACAAGAATATTGTTATTAAAAAGGTGGACTTTTGTTTCCAGAATCACTGAGGGCATTGAAAGTTACTGTTCGGTTTCCATGAAATGTAGCCCAATTAAATTCAGCTCAACAGTAAGAATTTATTAAGCAACTACTCTGTGCAAAACACTGTGCTAGGTGCTATGGCTGCAAGGCCAGAAGAAACCCCTGTCTTTATGAAGTGTATATTGAAAAAGAAGTATCCCTGAACATAAGTGCACACAGAAAGGAAAACATTCCTGAAAAGAAGTGCACATGGAAAAGGAAAACATCACTAAAAAGAAGTTTTCACAAAAAAGGAAAGCATCCCTGGAAAGAAGTGTACAGGGAAAAGGAAAACATCCGTGAGAAGAAAACATCTCCAAAAAGGAAAACATCCGTGAAAGGAAAAGATTCCATAAAAGAAAAACATCTGTGAAAAGAAAACATTCCGGAAAAGGAAAACATCATTAAAAAGTATACACGGAAAAGGAAAACATCACTCAAAAGAAGGTGGGGGCGGGGGTCAGGAAAGTCTTCCCAGCTTCTGAGCTGAGCTTTGAAAGAAACTGAGGATTCTAGGAGGTAGGGAAATCTGAGGATCTCAGAATAACTTGATAAGGAAACTGAGAACCCAAAACGTTATGGGACTTGGCTAGGGAGATATAAGGTAATAAAGAATAGAGCTGAGATGAACACCCAGATTCTCTTACACCAAATCCTGTTATCCAATAGAGAAGTCTATTCAATTCTGTGCCCAGTTTATGATCTATCTGCAAGACTTTTCTAAGATAAATGCCCGTCCAGCTACAAATCTTAGTCTGCACAAAAGCTCAGACTAGACTTTTGATTTGTCATTACTGTGATACATTGATCTGTGATCTCATCAATGCAAGGAAACTCCCCCCCCCCCCAATGCAGGTCATAATCCAGCCATACCTTCTCATGTATGTTATTTTCTTGTTTATGTCTTTCCATATTATCCCTACCCCTATAGAGTGTTTGCCCAAAGGACTGGAGATTTCTCTCTGCTTTCTTTCTTTGGAAAATGCCAGCAATAGATCTATCTATTGTCCATCCCTCACTCTTGCTATATAATTGGACTACCTCGTTTCATTGTCATACATGACACCTCACACACCAGTCATCACTGGTAATGCACTTGGATCATTCACTTGCAAAGATTTCAAATGAATTTTGGGTTACCTCTAATTTTGATTTTTCAAAGATTATGCTGTTTTAGGATTTTCACAATGTCACAGCACCACTGGGAGAGCATTTTTGCTCATTGTAAAAACGGATTTTGAAGCCTGAAGGAATTTGAGAACACTAAAAGTGCTACCCAGTTCCCTAATTAATGGAAATCCTGTTTGATTTGCTTTCTTTTTCTGGACCCAATTAATTGTTCATGAGGGTTGTTTGCCTTGGATATTTATATTCTGTTGGAATAGCTGAGTGGGTTGTCTGTCCAGATGCATGTCACTGTAGGGCAGATTCAGGGAAGAGTAACCACAATATGATGCCAAGGGAAATAGGATAAGAGGTCAAGGTGCCCCTAGGAATTTTCTAGCCAGGACAACGGTTACAATTTTTCATAAAACAGAAGTACTGATTGGTTAAGGCTAAAATAATTTCCTTACTCAAGTTTATTTTAATCCTGATTCCTCTGTAAAGAAATAATACTCTTAAAGATTCATCTTAACCAGGTGATAAGTCCTAAGAGGCTAAAAGATTGGCTATCTGGCTGGACATCAGATGACAGTTGAACTGAGAGAACCAAGGGACACTGGAAATGATAATTCAGTTCAAAGTTCAGTTAAAAAGAATTTTAATTCAAAAGTTCTGAAAGAGAGAAGCTGTTAACAGAAGAATTCTAAGAAATACTCAAACAGCAGCCCCGATATCATCATAGCCCATTCTATCTTTTGGTATAGCCTGGTTGAGATGAAGAGCTACTTTTAACCATGGACTGAGAAATCAGAGATTGGACTAAGAAAGCTACAGAGAACTTCAAAAGTCAAGGAATCTAGGCAACATACATTTAAAATCCCTCCCTTCCACCCACCTCCATATAAATGGCTATAATGATCTCTTTTGAGTTACAATGGAGCTCACTGAAGAATTCTCTACTGTTTAGGGGTTTGTTGCAATCAAATTAAGATATTCTGCCAATGATAATATGCCAAGGAATGCTTCTATATGGACTTTTCTTCTTTTTATAGGAATACCTCCTAGATAGTTGACTTTATAATATTTGCTTTTAGAAAAAAATGAATATTTGAACTTGGATTTGTCCAGTTAACATCATTCACTTCTAACAGAATAAAACAACTCTATGATGTCCAGATTCAGAAAGACTACATAAGCTGTTTAATTTCCCTATCCTGATTCTTTGTATGTCTATTTTTTCCTGAACAACTGAATGCTAGGAAGAAGCTATATCATTTTCAGGACAAGTAAACTTTTTACCTAAGTAAAACTGTTTTCTCTCAAACCTTCCTCAAATCAGACACATGACTAAGTGTTTAGGTCTCAGAGATGATCCCTACTACATTTAAACTCTATAAAATCACAACTGAAATATATGGTTGATCAAATAAAAAGGGAAAATAAGCAAATAGATAGGGAAGCTATTTCTTCAACATTGCAGGTTTTTCTGGATTCCCATTTTAAAATCCCTTTATTTGTCTCAAGTCATCATGGTCTGACACCCATTCTTCAGTATAGTGAACCACTAGGTTGGAAACATTTATCAATGAAGGGAAAACAAAAAAATCTGATTTTCTTTTGGCTAGTGTGCATACATATATACATTTAAAAACCCTACCTTATATCTTAGGATTAAAATAATTATTTGTTGCATGGCAGAAGTGTGGTAAAGGTTAGGCAATGGAAGTTAAGTGATTTTCCAGAGTCAGACAGCTAGGAAATATCTGAGGCCAAATCTGAACATAGGATCTCCAGTCTCTAGGTTGACTCTCAATTCACTAAGCCATCAAGCTTCCCCAATAGATACACTTATAAAACATGAATAGACACCAGGAAAATCTTTAGTATCATTTAATACCTTAATAACCACCCTTATATTCATATGGGAAGAGGCAAAAGTCTTAACTCAAAGTGCTTATGCATATCAAAGAACCAAAATAAATTGAATTTGGACATAAACATACAATGAACAAGGCATATTGAATTGTCTGGGTCCCCTACAAATTGATGTCATAAAATCCCAACTCTCACTGCAGCAAGGCAATACTTTTACTCTTGAATAATTGGATCTATATTCCTTTCCCCATAGATACTGTTCTAATCATCTTCTTTCCTCAAATCTTCTACCTCACTCTCTCCCATCCTCCTGTCAGTTGAGAAAACATAGGCTATTTACTGTGAGTTGCTTCTCCCCTTCTCTTCATCTCAAAAATCCCCAGGCATTCCCAACTGTTTCCAGTCTTTAATAATGAGATCACCTTTCAGTTCACCAAGGCCAACAAATGTCCTTGATCTCATTATCTCCCATCTTCTCCAGGAAATTGCCCCTTCAGTCATCCTACCTCTTTAATCTTCAAACCCTCCTTAAATACGAGTTAGTCCCCTGATGCTTAAAAATACATCCAAATTCCTCCCATCCTTAAAAAAATTGTATCCATTAGACTATGCATCCTTTCAAACCATTATCCTTTACCTCATATTTCCTTTCTTAGATGAACTCCTAGGGAATGCTATGTAAACTCATTGTTTCCATTCCTTTTCTTTTCCCTCACTTTTCCACTCTTTGAAATCTCATTTCTGGCCTCACCTACTCAAATGAAACTTCACATTCAACAAACTCCAAAGTTACTGATAAGTTCTTAATTTTCAAATCCTAGGATCCTTTCTCAGTCCTCCACCTCCTCAAATCACATCATGCCAGGAATGAACTTCCTTCTATATTTCTACCTCATAGTATGCCTTATTTCCTTCAACTCCAAAATTCAGCTCTAACATCACCTTCTACATTAAGCTTTTCTTGATCTTGCCCTCAACAGCTACTGCTTTCCCTCCTAATGCCATGTATTTATTTTGCATTCCAACTATACAAATATTCACATATTTATTTTATATATGTTTATATATGTACATATTATTTCCTCTAATAGACTCTAAGTTCTCTTTCAACAAGGACTATTTTATTTTTGCTTTTGTATCTAACCCTAGGACCTAGCACAGTGTCTATAACAAAGAATATGCTGAATACATATTTTAATTGATTTATCTGCAGATACTAAGCAGTCCAGAAAAAAGAGACAGTTATATACTCTGTCAGCTTGGGCAATGCTCAAGATGCAAAAGTATTGGTGGAGAATATGCCGTCTAATTTGTCTCTCAAGTAGTCTTTCCATCTTAGCAGACCTTTCCCATCCATGTGCCTGATACTCCCAAATATCCTGATCTCTCTACTTTAAAGAGGAAGGCATTTTGTTAAAATAATTCATACTAAAACAGTGGTGACGATGTATGACCCCTTCCATCTGCCAAAGGATCTAAGGAATTAAAAAAATGGTTAAATAATGGGTTTTTTTTAGGTATTATGATATGAGGTCATGGAAGCATAGAAGAAAATGGAGAAAATGACAGCCTTAGAGTCAAGACAGATTAAAATCCTTCTCATGATACCTTCTAGCTTAATTTACCAAGATTAAAATCCTTCGTATGATACCTTCTAGCTTAATTTACCAAGTTGTCTAATCTCTATATCCTTCAAGCAGTTCACTAGGACCTGCCATAGACAAATTGGTATGGTGCTCATCCTGCAGGTTCCTCATAGGGAATAAGCCCCTCATTTTAGAAAATCAAGGCACAGAGAAGTTGAGACTTACCTCAGGTCCCATAATAGTACTGCTTAGAGGAAGGATTTGAACCAAAGTCCTTTGATTTAAAATCCATTTCTCTCTCTGCCATAACACATTGGTAGCCCCTCAAGTCACACACAATATTCCTTATTCAGTGTGGTCCCTGAATTGACATATATCCTGGAAAGAACTGAAATACAGATATCAGATGATGTCAAAAATGTGCCAGAATGAGGTCAGGAAAATGTCGCTAAAGTCGTCATCATATGTCTATGTCATCGCTGACATATGGAGTTATCTATTATAGGATATACATTTTTATAATATAATTTTTTTTCAGGACATTATTCTAAATAACTACAATCAGTCCTTCTTAGATGTTTTTCAAAGAACATAGAGGAGAAAACAATAATAAACAGAGAAAACCCAAGTGAAGAATCACTAACTGACCTTGTAAAATGGTTAAAAGAAATCTGGAAGTTGTTGAATGCTCCCTGGGTTATCCCTACCTGTATAGCTGATGTTACATGTACATAAAATGTACGAGGACTGATAATTACAGTCCTGGGGGATTAGAAAAGAGGAGATTGTGGAAGGAGAGGCGTGGGAGAGATTTAGCTTCTCTGGCCCAGCAACAGGTGAAGAAAAATATCTTGGACCATATGGCAAGAAACAAGAGGAATTTCATCTGAAGTGAGAACACAAAAAGCTATCCCTGATTAGGCATCCAGCTCCTAAGAAGTGCCTAGACACCTTCCTCAGATTGTCCCCCACCCCCTTCCAAGCCAGGTAGATACAGGCCTCCAGGCATTATCTAGGAAAAAACCCTGAAGCTAACAACAATCAGAAGCTATTATTTGGGGTTCCATTTTCATGGTTCAGTTAACAAGAGGAGAAAAAAAAATTCAACTACCACACTCTTTGCCTTGCTTAAAATGTATCCCTTTAGTTTTTAAGCTTTCCTATCCAGAACATTTGCAATTATTTGGCCCCTAGGTTTCTCCTTGAAATTGTCCTCCTCTGTCTCTTTCTCCTCTTGTTCTCAGTGACATTTCCTACACCATAGCTCCCAGCTATCCCTCAACCACAAAGGTAGTTGAAGCAGCATCCAAAAATACCAGTTCCCAGGAGCTGTACTTCTGTGCTTAGAGTATAAAATAGGTCTCAAGCCTGGGTAATAACTGAATTCATGAATCTCAATTCCCCGATGACATTACTAGCAGCATGGAGCAGGAAGCTGAGTTAATGTTAATTTCTGCAGGTAATGCGTGAGAGCAGATAGGGAAAGCTGGAAAGGTCAACATCTGCTGTCATGCAGGAGAGTTGCGAAATTTGATTGGCCAGTAAATGTCAACACCATGTTCTAAAAATCTACATGCCATCCTTTCCATTTAATCGTAGCTTGCAGCCCCGGCTAACGATCATGCCGCATGTTTCAAAAGCCCTTGAGTTCTAAAATGGAATTGTATGATTGCATTCCCCTGGCAATAAGACACCTGTAAATTACAAACTTGTCATTTAATCAGCATAAATGTAGGTAGTTTGTATACCACTGTGATTTTTTCCCCCATATCCATTTTCAGGGAATGCTGAAGAACCCTTAATGATTATATACCATAAAGGACTCCTGCTCAAACTGTTGCCATGGTATTATGTACTTCCTTTTTTTTTTTTTTTTTTTAAAGAAGTGACTGGAATGTAGAGCAGATAATGAATCTAATTGATTGTCCTCCACAGTCTGCTGATGCGCTTTATTTTCCCTATCTTGTGTGCCTTTGTCCTCTTTCCCTCCAGTTTGGAGGCAGAGGTAAGCATTTGTTTAGTGACAAGAATGGCTTTAGTACAAAGGGAGACATTCTCCCCCCTTCCCCCTCAAAGATAAATAAATAAAATGACCTGCTCTGGAAAATGCCGGGAGAGAAAAAATGACATGTCTGTAAAAGTGGCAAAAATGAATAGCTTTCAGAACACAAACCCTCAGATTAAATCTGTTGGAAACAAAAATACAGTGCACATACATTTAAAAAATAAAACACAAAACCAACATTTTGAAAGAGTGAATGATTATTTTTCAGACCAACGGTAGCTTTCACAAAAAATGTCTGTGGCTATGGATAAGGAGTTCTGTTTATTAAAATGTATGCTGAGTTAATGAACCTCAGAAAAATTCAGACATGCAAATTCAATTAATCACCCCCCCTTATGATAGGTAACCTTGGCTTTAAGATTATTATTAATCATTATTTGATCTCAATTGTGCCAGCAAGGAATTACGCACAATAGGAATCTTAGAATTTAGCAGTCTCAGTGAGTTCTTCCAGCACTAAGCAGAGAAAAAGGCAGAATGAATATTTTTTAGAAATGTAAAATGGTGCTGTTGTCCCCCTCCCAACTTCTTGGAGAGATTAAGAGGCATTAGAGGGAATAAAAATGTAAAATGACATCCACTAAGGGTTTTTTCTTCTTTTTCTTTTTTTTTTCTTTTTTTCCCCTTCAGTCCTGACATTACGTCATTATTGGGAACTCTAGATAAAGAAACTTTTCTTCACTAATGGATACCTCAAAATTCTGTTATCTACTGCCTTTCATTCTCTCATTTTTGCTTCAACTGTTCCCTATAGAAGAAATGTGCATCGTCCACCTGCTTGTCTCTTTAATTGGCGCACTAATCTAAACGCTATTTGCTTGATGAAGTCTTTCCTCTTGTTTATAAATCACTGGTCTTTGAGCCTTTGCTGGGACATAGAATCCAAGAGACTTGATTCTTACAGCCAGTGGGAGATAGACAGAACTTGAACCCAGGTCCTCCTGATTTTTAAAAATCGTCTCTCCCTATACCATACTACCTATCATATACTGAGTAAGGATGGGACAGTTTTTCTGTTTTTCTTTGACAGTGAAAATACTCCAAGGTAGAAAAGGCAGCAGAATGAGAGCCTTGGGAAATGGGATCACAGAATCAATCAATTTTAGAGACAGAAGGGGCCTTAGAGATCACTTACCAATGTTCGCATTTTATAGATGAAGTGACTGAGGCTCACAAAGGTTAAATGACTTGCTCAAGGTCACACAGATAGTTATTGGCAGAGCTGAAACTAGAGCCAACTTCTGATGACCCCCACTCCTACGAAGTTTCCTTTATGTCATGCAATAGAGGCCAAACGGCATTCATTTGCTCTTCTCTGAAATCAACACCTTGAAATTTTCATTTGGTGAAGGAAATTTTTTCAGGTATATACTTCAGTTACTAATTTATGACTACAAATTATGCCAGTAAAGTAATTCACTTAGGATAGATTCAAACTGATTTACTTAGCCAAATCCAAAATCTTAGTGCATGGGTTCAACCAGGGATTGATATACCCTTAAGATTTACATTCATGGGAAATCTATAAACTTGAATGGAAAAATAATATATTTTTATTCTGTATAATTGATTTCCTTTTTTTATCTTATTTTGGAAGGAATCCATTGGCTAAACCAGATTGCTAAAGAGGCCCATCACACACACACACATACACATGAAAATGTTTTAATGAATTTGTGATATATAATTTTTTTAAATACTGTTTTAGCCTTACACAGGTTATGCAGGATGAAGAATTCAGAAAATTACATCATCCCACTATCACTTCTGCTTCTATAAGCTTCTAAAAGGTAGAAGTAATGATCTGACAAACTGATATACTATTCTTATGTGCAACAGTTGATGAATACATTACATTTTACTTATCTCAAGTGTTAATGATAAAGAGCTATTTAAAATCCCAAAACAGTAGAATGTCAATAAGGAAAGGGACCTGAGTGATCAGAGTTTTAAGCCAGTCTCCTCATTTTCCAGATAAGGAAACCAAGGCACTAAAAGACAAGGGATTTGCCTAATTAATAGCAAGGCTGAGAGTATTAAACAATAAACAATCGCTAAAAATGTAATGCTGTATTTTGGGTTTATTTTATCTTCATTAGCTAATGTACTCTTCCTCCACCACTAACATACTCAAGCCTTATTGCAAAGAAAAAGGGAAAAATAGTTCATTAAGTGGAAGTTGCATGTCAATTAATTTTGATACTATATGCAATGTTTCATATCCATAGTCCCCAACTTCTGCAAAGAAGGAAGAGAAGTGACTTACTAGAGCCATTTACAAAAGGTTCCCAAGAACCCACTGTTAAATTTTCAGCATAAGCATTTATACCTCAGAAATCTACAAATGGTATGAGTCAGGGCTTAATTTACTGTCTTATTTGATTGTTCTATTCTTAGGAAAATGATGAAGAATAATGCCAATATTGCAGATTAAATTAAAAATTGTGCATAGATTTTCATAAAACTGGTTGTTAAATTTTAACCAGCATACTCTAGGAGAGAAATATATTTTCCCATCATTTCTTTGGGACCAAACTTGTCAACTAACATTTATTAATCAACTGTAATCAAGAACTTCACTAGATACTGGAGAAATCCATACAAAAGTAAAGTCCAAGGAACTTACATACAGGGAAGATACAACATGTTTAAAGAGAAGTGATACTGTATATAAACAAAATTATTGAATTGAGAGCATTTATACTGCAGTCAATCAGGAAAGGTTTCTTGAAGAAGGTGACATTTAAGCTGATCCTTGAAAGATGCAATGGTTTCCAAGAAGTAGAATTTTAGAAGGGAGAATACCCCATAAATGGAGGACAGCTTACTTTTGCAAAAGTCCTAATTCAGGAGATAGACTATTATATAAAGGATAAAAGCTAATAAGCCATTTGAGCTAGAAGGTAGAGGACAAAAATTGAAGTAATGTGTAATTAGCCTAAGAAGATAAGCTAGATCTATTTTAATTGGTAATCTTATCAGTTTCTATATGTTTAAATATAACCTCTATGTGGGTAATTTCCAAATCTATGTGTAATCAGCTGACAAACATAAGCTAAATCTACTATTTTACTTAAATTCCAGACAAAAGAGGTATATTTGTATTAATATATGTAACATATATAACATATAGGTGTGTATATATATGTATGTATATATATATATATATATATATATATATATATATATATGACATTTGTATTTTAGCCCGAGTACAATAAGAAGCCACTTAAATTTCACAGGCAGAGAAGTGACATGGTCAGGTCTTTTCAGTCAATAGGCATTTAAGTGTTTTTTGCTTGAGTATACAAAGAAAGCCACAATCATGGTTCTGGACCTCAAGAATTTCACATTCTAAAAGAGGAGACAACATACAAGCTTCTATGTAGCTAGCAAATACACGTAGAGAAGGTACGAAAGTAATGTCAGCAAGGAAGCTGTTATCATTAAAGGGTGAAGGGAGCCTGAAGGATGGGGAAAGGTCTCCTACAGAGTGCAGTATCTGAGTTGAGTCTTGGAGGAAACAGGAAAAACAGGAGGGTGAGGTTAGGAAAAAGAGCATTCAATGACGGACAGACATCCAGTGAAGTCTCACAGGGACAAAAGATGGATCATTTTATATGAAAAAATGCAAAAAGGCCAGTGTTTCTAGCCTTAAAACAAGTGAGGGAGATGGGGGATAAAAGTATAAGAAGACTAGAAAGGCAGGAAGTGCTAATATTCTTGAGGTCAAAGAATCTTGTATTTGATCTTAAAGGTAATAAGAGAGCTATTGCAGTTTATTGAGTATGGGAGTAAGAAGATAAGAAAGCACTTTAAAAACTGATTGGAAGATGGATTGGAGCCTGGAGAGACTTGGGACAGGAATACCTACCAAAAGACTGTTATTACAATAGATTAGATGTGAGGTGGTGAGAGCCTACATACACTAAGGTGTAAGAGGAAAGAAGGTGTTAGTGGAAAGAATGGGATGGATATATTTCAGAAATGTGGTAAATGTTGAAATTCTCAGACTTGGCAACAAATTGGATATGTGGAGTAAGTATGAATGAAGCATCAAAGATGGCACCAAGGTGTTGAGCTTGAGTGACTGGAAGGTTATATTGGTAGTGTCTCCAAGAGTAATAGGGAAGGGAGAAAGGGGTAGTAGAGAAAGTAAGCTGTTTTGGACATGCTAAATTTGAGATACCTATGGGGCATCTAGTTCAATAAGTCTAAAAGGCAATTGGAGTTGGGGAATTAGTGTACTGGAGAAAAGTTGAGAAATGGATGGATAGATGGATGGATGGAAGGATGGATGGACAGACAGATGGATAGACTCTTCATTAGATATGGAATGATATAGATAAGATACAAATAAATAGATATGGATATAAAGATAGGTATAGGTCTGGAAATTATCTACATAAAGACGTCATTTGCAAACATAGCAACTGATGAGATCATCAAATAACATAGAGCAAGACAAGAAAAGGGCTAGAATCTAAGGTGGGATTTGAGCAGAATCCCTCTTGACTCCAAGGTAAACATGCTAACTGCAAAATTTTGCTGTTTCTTGTGAAGTCTAATTCTTCTCAAATTGATGAAAATTTGAAATTATCAAATTGACAATTCAAAGGTGCATAATAAAGATTTACACTGTCACTTCAAATGTAAAAATCTTATGTTTCAAAATTAGCTCTTTTCTTTGCCCACACAGTGAATATACACTCAGTAACAATTTAAACAAGGCACTTTTCTTTGCCAAAATACTATACAGTAACAAAGAAAAATAGGAAACCCCTACCAGTTGGATTTTTTTATTTTGTTTTGTTTTTTTGGCCACAAAGCAGAAAGGTTCATTTGAGGCAATATAATATAGTAGGAAAAATTCACATTAGAAATCTAAGGGACTGAACTCAAATCCCAACTATGTACTCGTTTCATGACGTGGGCAAATGATCTACTCTGGGCCTGAATTATTTTATTTGTAAAATAAAGGGGTAGGCTAGATCAGTGGTATCAGACTCAAATGGAAGTAAGAGCATCAAATCTTCTGTAAAACAGTCTTGAAAATTTAGAAATGTGAATATGTGAACATTATCTCTATTCTACTATATATATATATATATTTTATTTTGTTAAATATTGTCTAGTTACAAATGTGGTTTCGAATGTTGTAGGTAACATCACTTTGGGGCTAGATTAACTTAAAAGTCCTTTCTAGTTTTAAATTTCTGATTGCCAAAATAACTCTTGTCATTTCTCGACTAGCAAAATGGATTGGAAGAATTTAGGAATATTCTGAGTTTCTTCCTTCCTTCTTCCTTCCTTCCTTCCTTCCTTCCTTTCTTCCTTCTTTCCTTCCTTCCTCCCCCCCTCTTCCTTTCTCTCTTCCTTTCTTTCTTGATATAAGGAATTTTTTCTTAACTTGGTGATATCTGAAAGCTCCAGACATTATCAGATGTATTTCCTAAAAGCCTTTTCCTCCAAAGCAAACCTCTCATTTGCTGAGAATGATAAGTTGGCATTCATATAGCACTTTATAGCTTGCAAAACATTGATAAAAATATGTACTTTACAATCAACCTCTGAGGTAGATATTATTATCCATATTTATAAATGATGAAACTAAGATTCAAATAGGAAAAATTACTTACTCATGATCATAGCACTAATAATCTCCGGAGGCAAAACTTGAACTCAAATCTTCTCCATTTTCAGCATTCCATCCAGTATGCATGGCTCCCAGCCATGGTTAAGAAAACCTAACTTATTTCAGGATAATGATTTCTTATGGATCTCAAAAAATATTGATGACAGTGTTTTCCTCAGTAATGAAAGCAGTTCCCAGAGAAAGAAAAAGAAATACCTTTAAGAATCCAAGTACTAGAAATATTAGTAGCTCCTAAATGCAGATGATGATAAAGAGGGTCAATTAAGGTAACTGGCTTGCTTATGGTTACACAGCTAGTGGCAGAGGAAGGTTGGCGTTTTTTCTGTCTCCAGGTCCAGAACTCTAACCCATGATGCTTCTTCTGCAAACTTGGCCATAAGAGGACAAACTTTTTTTGTTTCCAGTATCTCTTTTTAGCCCCCTCACTCCAAGTCCCCTTTAGTCTCCTAAGGACATCCTCCAGGCCTTAGATAAGACCTCATAACACCTTTAGGAGCTCTGCAGTTATCCTCCATTCCTCTCACAACTTATTTTCCTCTATTTCCTATGATGTTGCTAGATTCCCATTATTCTGAAAAAAAATTATCTGTGCTAATGTGGTAATAGATGATAATGGAATAATGTTATACATCCCAGGTAGTATATTTGTATTTCTACAGGGATTTTGGAGATGATTAATCCAAAGATACAAAGAAGAGAGAGAGATAATCAGGCACAATCCTTTCTTTTGTCAGAGGCCCTTGAATAGCACCTCATGGGTGGCTATATTTATACACAAGCTTGGCTCTCTTTGATAAATAAGTCCTTAGTTCAGGTCTTCATCTCTCACCAGATTATTACAATGATTTCACTCTCAAATCTCTTCCCCTCTCCAGTCCATTCTACCCAATGCTACCAAAGTGATTTTCCTCAAGTACAAATTGAACATGTTGCTCTTCTGTTAAATAAGCTCCCATGGTTCTCTAGTGCTTCTAGGTTAAAATATACACTTCTTATTGCTTAAAGCCATTCCCAACAAGATTACAACCGAGCTTTCTAACCTTCATATACATTACTCCACATCCTCACCTCCATTCGCTGAATTAACAAAGACAGCCTTGTTTTTGTTCCTCACACCCAAAAGTGGTTTTTTTTCCCCTACCTCCATGCTTTGTACTGCTATTCCCCATTGCCAGTGGAATGCATTTTCTCCTTCCCAATGGAATCCCTCTTTGTTCTGGATGTAGCTCAAGCACCATCTTTTATTTATTTCTTTAATAACTAAAGTATGCTTTAATGTTTTAGAAAATGCTGTGAAAAGCATATAGCATCATGAGGATAGAGCTGTGAGAAACTCCAGAATACCAGAATTGGAAGAGATTTAGAGACTATATAGTTTAATTCATACCTGAATAATAATAGTAATGATTATTTCTAACATTTACATGGAAGTTTAAAATTTGTAAAGTTTAAAGGTATTATTACATTCCCTTCTTAAAATTACCTGGGGTGCTATCATATCCATTTTAGATATAAGGAAATTGAGAATAAGAGAGTAAAATAACTTGTCCAGAGTGACACAGCTAGTAAACATCTGAAGCAAGGTTTCAATTTGCATATTTATTCCAAGTATGACACTCTATTACATTTGTTGCAAATGGCCATTCGAGCTTTTGCATAAAGACTTCCCAGCTTTCTCTTATTAGTTTAAATTCAAAAATTCCACTCTCTGACATTGTTTGATCATAGGAAAGACACTTAAATTTTATTATCCTCAATTCACACTTCTATATAATGGACAAAATAGTACCTATGTCACAGGGTTGTTGTGAAGCTCAAATGAAACTCTGAATGTAAAGCACTCAACAAACTTGTAGTCATCAATATGTCATTTTATTATCTGTACAATGTGCAATGAATCATTTAATTTACTCCTGGACCTCGGTCTCCTATTCTATAAAATTGCGCTGCACTACTTGATTTCAGAGGTTCCTTCTAGCAACAAAGCTGCTTTGCCAGCTTCATCTCAAGCCCTTCACCATTCTGGTTTCCCTCCTTTGAAAGTTCTTTAGTTTATCAATGTTGTTCTTAAAATACGAATATAATTTAATTGACTTAGTAACTCTCAGTTGAGGAAAGTCTATAATGTAGGTTGGCATCTTTATAACTTTTTTTTTCTTTCAGCAATATTTCTCCCACTTACATCTAAAAATAATTGTTGGCATTCATTTTCTAACATTTTGAATTACACATTTTCTCCCTCCCTTTCTCCACTACTTTCCCTCAGAAAGTAATCAATTTGCTATTGGTTATACATGTGCTTTAATGAAAGCATATTTCCATATTTATTAGATTGTGGAAGGAGATCTTTTTTTAAAAGATGACGAAAATGAAGTGAACTTTCTGCTTTGACCTGAATTCAGACTCCAGTTCATTCTCTGGAGGCAGATAACATTTTTCATCATAAGTCCTTTAAGATTTTCTTGTTTGATTGCTGAGAACAACTAAGTTTTTCACATTTGTTCATTGTACTATATTTCCATTGCTAATATAATGTTCTCTTGGTTTTGCTCACTTCATCCTGCATCAGTTCATGAAGTCTTTCTAGACTTTTTGACAAAATCCTCCTGCTCAGTAGTATTCCATTACAATCAAATACCACAACTTCATTCATTTCCCAATTCATGAGCATTCCCTCATTTTCCAATTGTTTGCCACCACAAAAAAAGCAGCTATAAATACTTTTGTACAAAGAGGTACTTTCCCCTTTTTTAAATCTCTATGGGATTGAGACCTAATAGTAGTATTGGTGAATCAAAAGATATGCACAGTTTTATAGCCCTTTGGTCTGTCAAGCACCATTTTTTAGATGAATAATTTTCAGATGCCCAAATACCATTGTCTTCCATTTCAAACTACCTTATAATTAACTCCTTTCTGTTTATTTGTATTTGTTCTCAAGCAAACACACATTTATTATTTACTTTGTGATATGCAGTGCAGTAATATAAACACTAGCAGAAAAGAAGGTTGTTATTCTCTTACCCTCCAGGGCAATGGATAAAAGCACTGAACCTGGAGTTAATAGAACTTGAGTTCAAATGTCCTCATCTGTAGAATAGAGACTGTCTGGCTCCTAACACAAAAATGTAAGGATCAAATAAGACAATATATAAGGCATTTTGAATAAATCATTTAATGAAGTATATAAATATTATTCTCAGGATGATGATAATGATTAAAAGTGAATTAATCACTTAGTAGAGGATCAAGGCCTTTGTATTTTTCTTTTTCCAGAATGCAGTTCTTCTCCTTTGCCATCTCTCTTTTATACATTTCTTTTCCATTTTATTAAATGGAACCCTGAATTCCTGCATCTTTTTGTCCATCCACAGAATGTAGCTTATACTGGCACCAAGAGATCTACTTCCCTGTCCAGGTCCAGTCAAAGTGCTAATTACTGCATTCTTCATTTATTTGTAGTTTCATTAAAAAGTTTTCAAGGTTTCAGGCACTCTCTCTCACCCAGTAGAAAAGATTGAATGGGTCTTCTGCCTACTGCAATGATAAGGGAAAGATAAACCTGAGAAGTCATTCTTGCCTTTAGGGATTCACCTGGTAAATTGCTGCTTAAGGAGTGCTGTCAATAAGTTAACTTCTTTACTGTCAGGAGTAATCCTCTTCTGGCAGTAAGATGGACAAGATGACCTAATAGATCTTTTTCATCTAGAGATCTAAAGTTTCTTTTCTGAGAAGTGAGACTGGAGAATAAAGACAATGGCTAGGGCTAGTCGTCAAATTCTTAGCTTGAAGAAAGCTAGTATCTCAGCTTTAAGTTGAGTTTACATTTTCCCTATCTACCATGTCCTTCTCTCCACCCCACTCCACTTACATTTGTTGCATTTGATTGAATCATTTATAGGGACAGGAAGAAGAAAATGGATTTCTTGTATTTTGAAATGTAGACAAAGGTGTTTCCTCTGACATCCTTTGTTTTCTAGACTCCTCAAATTTCTAGGCTAATTTTTTTTACCTATATTCATCATGTGGATCCTTCTTAAATAAACCTACATTTATTTTGGGGACTGCTAATTTCTTGTGATTTGTCAGGCTCTAAAGAGATGAAATGAGATAATCAGCATTTGCCTCTCCAGGAAGAGTAGATAGCTCATTTATCTCACAAATCTGGCTCATTTGGCCCTACTCAATTGTATCTAGGAATAACAAAATAATAAAGTTATTTAATATGGGGGGGGCTATTAGTACCCATTATGTGTATTCAAGTTCACGAGAATCAAAATAAGAATGTATTAACACAAATAGAATAATTTTTAAATTGAATCCATAATAAATAAAGAAACCTACTTCTCTTTCCAATGTCTCTATTGTGCCTGGGAGATATATATATATATATATATATATACATATATATATATATATATATATAAATTCCTCCTTTGAGAAGCAAGATTAGCATTTACTATCCCATACTGATTATACTTGAGTTCTGATCCTTGGTTTTAGCCCTGCTGCTATGATGCCAGGATCTTTCCTGGGAACTCTACTGTTCTAATGCCACTATCTTCACTACTCTAGTATTCAGGAATCCAATGCAGGCTTTGAAGTTCAATTTAGTGATTTTCTGTTGACCTTTTAAGAAAAGGATCGCCTTTGGTTTTTTATGAGACTTTCTGCTCTTTCACCTAGATTCCAAAACTTCACTTTCTACTATCCTTAAGTGGGAACCTCCCTCTTCATATTTCTGTGCCACTGTATCCATTCCCCCCCCCACTTTTAAAGGGAATATTCACTTTATCCCTACTTCCTTGGTGAGATACTTAATCTGATATTTCTCACAGAGTACTCAGGTTCTGAGGAATTTCTACTTTATATTCTATCAGATTTTCAGATAGTTGGGTTCTGAGTATGAAAATTGGACCAAACTTCAATAAAAGCATGAGGAATATGATGGAAAGGGGACAGAATCAAAGGGTAAGGTTGGTTAAAGACAAGTGGTATAGGGTTGGTAATATTGAAAATTCATCATATTGCCATACTTATAAGTTTTACATTAAGGGCCAATGGAATGATTCTAAATTCAGACAATACTATTTCTTGGTGGGAGAGGAGAATGGCTTTACCAAATGCCTTTTCTTTCAGCTTTCTCCTTAACCTTTTTAATCTGGTATTTTGGTCACATATAGTCCAATGTCAATCAACCTTTCCAGTCTTATTTCAATAGAATTCTCTAAAAAAAATCCAAGTTCTAGCCAAACTAGACTTCTGTCTTTTAAACATATCTTCTACTTGCCACTTTGGAGCCTTTGTTTTTTTTTTTTTTAAATGGTGTTGTTTTGTTTTGTTTTATTTATTTATTTTTTTAAACCCTTGTACTTCTGTGTATTGTCTCATGGGTGGAAGAGTGGTAAGGGTGGGCAATGGGGGTCAAGTGACTTGCCCAGGGTCACACAGCTGGGAAGTGGCTGAGGCCGGGTTTGAACCTAGGACCTCCTGTCTCTAGGCCTGACTCTCACTCCAC
>NC_058131.1:514769844-514783507 GCF_016433145.1 Gracilinanus agilis
GGGAGGAAGGAAGGAAGGAAGGAAGGAATGAAGGAAGGAAGGAAGGAAGGAAGGAAGGAAAAAAGGAAAAAGAGAGGAGAGGAAGGGAGGCAGGGCAGGGAAGGGAAGGGAAACGAAGAGAGGGGAAGGAAAAAAGAGAAGGGAAGAGAAAGAAAAAGAGAAGGAAAAAAGGGAAGGGAAGGGAAGGAAAAAGAGAAGGGAACAGAACAGAAAAAAAGGGAGGGCCAAAAGAAGAGATTTGATAATCACTTTTTAAAAAGACTAATAGTAGAGGTTTCAGTCTCATTCAAAATGTTTTCATATTTGTTCCTCTCACCTGGATTTTTTATCTTACTACCTGATTGGGTATTGGCAAAGTTTGTTGGACTGGCATCACCTAGGGATAGGATATCATCAAAAAAATTACTTGTACAAAGAAGGACTTAATACAACAGCAAAATGTCCCTATAGATTTTGCAGGTTATTTAGAAGCTGAAGGCAAACCATATCTTTATCTACTTTATCTACTGCCCTTTAAAACTTTTTTTTAGTTGTTTCCATGTATACTGGTACATAAAAAAATCTTTGACCAATATGTTTGAATGGGGGATCCATGTAGACAATGCCAAAACAAACCTGTTATTAAACTTGTTTCATAGTGCAAGGAAAAATGCTCCCAAATATATATAATTCATGTTTTCATGGGTTTTCCCGTATATTATTAATGGTATAAATTCATTATACCCTATAATTATTTTGCCTATTACTTTGAAATCCTAAATTATAAGGTAGCTTTTTGTATTTTCGCCAATTTTCCCCTTCCCCCAATTTCTCAACATGTGCATTTTGGAGATTGTCCAGAATTAAAATATTTTCTGGCTTCTATTTTTTTTTTCTGGGGAAGAGGGAAAAGGGGAAAAAATACTCAGGATGCACAAACATCAGTGAAGAAAAGGAAATCCCAGGAAAAAAAAGGTTTTGAAACAAATAGTGAAGTTAATTATCTATGCCACAAAGAAAATAAAGACACAATGCAGAGTCCTCTAGCCCAATAATCTCCCTTCTTCTCTCTCCTCAAAGAAGATTTTTACTTTGCTTATTCTTTGCACTGCCTTTTTTCAATTTCTGTCTTCCCTCCTCCTTCCCTTCCCTACCACTACTACTTCCTCTACTGAAATCAACTGAACACATCACAACTGCACTTTTAACATTTGCTCCTTGATAATGCTGCTTCTTTTACAAACTCTCATTGATTTAATGTTACATGTCATGTCAATTGTGCAGGGCAGTAGCAAATTCTCTTTTGGTGGTCACCCTTAAAGCTGGCATCTTAGTGCACACGCACACACCCTCGTGTACTTTTCCTCCAATAAAACTCCGAGAGAATTCTTTAACAGATCTGTTTATTGATTTTCTTCAAACTTTTCAGCCTCTCCCCATTCTCCTTGCCTCCCCACCCCACACCCTTCCAAAGTTAGCTGCAACAGAAGTGGTACATCTGCTCCCACAAACATTTAGATTGCTAATGATTCTTTCAAACATCTGTTACATTACTACAGAACAGTTGTTGTTTCTTTAAGGAGGCTCAGGGGACAAGACCTATGCCACCTCAATCGTGGGTACTTTTTGGAAGTAGTAAGGCAGGGGCCTCTGGGAGCCATATGAGTGTAACATGACATACGTATATAAACTTAACACATCCAGCCTTTCATTTCTTCTTTGCCCATTGCAGTATTTATGATCAGAGTCCATTGTGTCTGATTATTGTCACATTTGATAGATTTTTGTACTCTCCTTCCCATTGTTCACAACACAGTTATACTTTTAAAAAAGAAAGACATTTAAGTACAAAACCTATCCCCTATCTTCTATTGAATTCAAACTCTACGGACATGAGCTATTATCAAAAAATTCAAATAGGCTTTGATACCAACAGCTCCATCTGTATGATAATGTATAATCACAAAATGGCTTAAGAGTGTGGGCTGAGACAAAAATTGTTATTTTGGATTTTAGTATTTGTCACAGCAAATGAATGTGTGCTCCAACTCGTAGGCTTTGCAAAAGACCAAAAAGAAGCAGCAGTGGGGGGGGGGAATAAAAAGGGGAGACGGATTTCTTTTCATGTGACTTCTTCACAGGGAGGCTGGGAAGTACTTCTCCCTACAACAGATTCTGTTTCTCACACAGTCAGGCTACAGAAGCCCAGGAATATTAGCAAGACAAGATGTCAAAATCAGCCCCCTAATAATTCAGCGCAGAGAAATGGACTTCAGATGACGCTTCAGGAATATGAGTTTAGCAAACAGTAATAAAACTGGCATCTAATGCAAGGGGGCCTAAAACAAGTATATGCTGCTTTTGTTCTGCTAATTTCTTTCTTACCCAGTGTTATATTAAACAAAATCTATCACTTAAAGACATTGTCACCTGATCTTTTACATATAATATTTCTATTACGTATATATGTATGTATGTATGCAAAAAATTGTCAATAGTTGCTTTTGCTCATATCCTGAAGAACTTTTCTGTTTATCATTGTCTTGCATCCAGGAAAAGCACGATTGCAGCCTCTGGTGGATGAATCAATTGTGAGACCAGGGGGCGAGAAAAAGCCTAATAGATTTCTGGGAGTTCATATAAAGGTGCCAAGTAATTTTCCAGTATATTTTGAAAACTAAAATTGCCAAGGCAAATTCCTAAAAAAAACGATGCTACAGTCCATCCTTCATTCCTTCCCTGACAGGGACGACAGAAGCCTAGATTGGGCTTTTAAAAGATTTTTATCTCATTTTAAGTTCCTCAGAGAAGAACAATACAATAGAGCCTATCATAATGAGACAGTATTTACAGTGGTCACAGCCCTGACTTGCTAGTCTGAGAATCTAGTTTTAAGTTTAACCTATGAGGCTTATTATACATAGGAAGTTAAGCAATGTATTTAAACTCCCTAGGCTTCAATTTCCTCATTTCTAAATCAAAGTGGGTGAAGAGTGAAGGGACTAAATGGCCACTGATGTCCCTTTTCAGCTCTAGATTTATGAGCCTTTGTGAAGACTTCACTAAGCAAGAAAAGATCCTTGTGTCTAGCTTGCCATCTTTTGCCACAGAAATCTTCACACACACACACACACACACACACACACTATTCCTACAAGCAACTCATCTGTAGTTTGTTAACCAAATTAAATGACAGCTAATCCAGTTACAGATTCTCATTCTGGGGTGTAATACAATTACACACCATGCCATGAAGTTTAAGCGGTAAATGCTTTTCTTTTTTCCTCCCTTTAAGTTGTTCAATAAAAGTGATATTGCATTATTAGATTAATAAGTCAATTGGGAGGGGGAAAAAAGCTTTGTTGCCAACAAGAGCTATTGACTGGCTGAAAAATAAAAGGATGGTGAAGTTAAATGAGCCCTGCAATTTGAGTCGGGGGCTTCTGGCTCTGACACACCTAAGAGGATAACCTAAAGAAGAGTCAATTCAGTTCTTTGGATCTTGTTCCACATCAACAAAATAACAGGTTTGTTCTAGAAAAATCTCTAATTTCTCTTCTAATCCTAAATTCTTTGGGAGGAACAATCTTTGTCTAAACCCCAGTTTCTTCACCTATAAAATGGGAAAAATAACTTTCCTTGACAAATTCATTGAGTCAAAGTGAAGAAAGTCCAATGTAAACCACAAAAGAAGAAAGGGCCTAGACCCTGTGATGTCATTGCTTTAGAGAAGTCCAGGTAAGGGCATTCCCTTTCCCAATCAAGCTTAATTTCATGCAACTTGGAATGATAGAGATTTGCTTAAAACACAGAGAGGTAAAATTACTCTCCCCAGAGTCACCTAATCTGCATATATAAGAAACAAAATTTGAACTCGACTTCTCCTGCCTTTTAGGCAAGGCTCTCTAACTACCCTACTCTACTGCCTCTTGAAAATATAAGTCACTCACTAAACTTTATTCCTTGTTATTATGGTTCATTGTGGTGTTGGATTGATTCTATTACATGTAAAATGAATTAATCACCTGAACCCAAAAAGATAATCCATTTGAAGCACTTGAATATATGCTTATGAGGATATCTGAGAGTTTTCAGAGACTTTTAAATGCTGTTTTAAGCTTTTGAGCCAAACAATTTCATCCCTTGTATGTCCTCAATTCATTTTTTATCCCACAGATATGTATTAAGTACCTACTACCTTAAAAGATATCATGTAAAGTAGGAAGTTCTATTAAATAGGAAAATTCTCCTTCCAAGTGTTGCTTCAGTTCTAATATAACTGGAAGCTTCACATTTTGGTGTGTCTAGATTTGATTGTATGAGGAATCATACATTTTTAGAGTAGGAGGTGAGTTCAGTAGCTACATATTTTAAACACTACCCAAATAGAATTCCCAGTATTAAATACTTACCAAATGATTATCTAATATCTTGATACCAAACAAGGAAGAGCATACCACCTCCCAGTGCAACTCATTTCACTTTTACACAGTTTTAATAATTTGGAAATTTTCCCCAAAGTCAAATTTCCCTCTCAGAAATTTCTAATTTTTGCTCCTGGTTCTATGGGCTCTGTTTCTCCTCCAATGGCAGCCTTTCAACTATCTAGCTGTCATGCTGCCCCTGAATCTTCTATAAACTAAGTAACCACAATTTCTAGAATCAGAGGGCAACAGTTCTAAAGCTAAAAAGGGACAGTAGAGGTTATTTAGTCCGACCCACTTATTTTACAGATGAAGAAATTGAGGTTCAAGAAGTTTAAATGACTTCCTTAGTTCATAGAAGTAATGGAAGTCATAGATAAAAATTGAATTCAGGTGCCCTGATACCAAAAACTAGTTCTGTTTCTACTATATCATGCTGCCCTTCATCTAATCCTCCTAAGATGCAGACTAAAAGGTGCTCATCAATATAGTTGCTCTCCTCTTGACTCCTGAAGCTTAATATCCCTATCAAATCACATTAGCTTAGAATTAGACAAAATACCTTTGATGTTACCTGACTAGGACTTCAGATAATGTAAGTACAAGGAAACTCTTGCCTCTATATTCCTGAAAGGCTTGCTTCTCATAATGCAGCTGGAGATCTTGCTAGCTTTTTTGACTATAACATCACACTGCTGATGTATATACGTTGGGCATGTAGTCCCCTAAAACCACAAGATCTTTTTAGCTAAACTGCTACTAATTTATATGATATATATGTCATGTTTATTTTAATGTTTCCTTTTTAAGTTTTCAGTTCCAAAGTCTCTCCTCTCCCACTCTTCCTCAATCCATTGAGGAGATAAGCAATATGACACTCATTATATATGGAAAGTCATCCGAAACATTTCCAGATTATCCATATCATTTTTATTTTTGATGTGTTGGTTGATTTTTCTGGTCTTTCTTTTCCTTATTTATTCATTTGTTTATTAATCTAGCTATCTACTTGGTTTTTGTTTTCTTCATTATGAGAAATGCCTCTCTGGCAGGAGAGAAGAGAAAGGATGTGAAGGGAAATGTAGGCAATGTAAAACATGAGATATTAATGAAGAAGTATTAAAAATATTCAAGTCTGGCCTTTTAACCAGTTGCAAATTCAATTTCAAACACAAAAGATGAAGAGATGTGGATTAGACAGTAATTACATTAGTCTATTCTATATTTCTTCATCTTTTATGCAAAAATATGAAATAATTTAGCAAATACTTTTATAAGATCAAATGTGAACTAGAACTGTTACATTCTTTTGGTAACCAGAACGGATTACCAAATCTGGTCCAGGTGTCTTGAATTCATCATAATCAATTCGGTAGTTTCTTAAGATTGACTTGATTATCAACTCCATATTAATATTTTTAGCTCATTGCTAGTTCAAAGGTCATTCTGCTTTGCATAGAAAACAGAAGTAAAACCAGAAATATATAACTGTGTCCTCTCACTTTTTTTGCATGGAAAACAGAAGTAAAACCAGAAATATACAACTGTGTCCTCTCACTTTTTTCTTTCATCATTCCTTCTTCCTAAAACATCAGTCCTGCCCATTCTTAGGTCATTCTCCATCTCCTGATCAAACAAAAAAATCTTTTAAAAATAAATTTTCACTGATATTTTTTGTTTATGCATTACCTAAATTCCCTATTGTGACATTCCCCATACCTCTACCAGAGCTCCATCCTATATAGCAAATATTTCTGAAAGAAAAATAAGATAATGCATCAGCAAAGTAGTCACTTCTTCCTAGTGTTCTCATCATTTCCACTCTAGCAACATGTTTGGGGAATCATATCCAATATAAAATTTCCCCTTGGTTCCAAGTTTTGAAGGATTATTTTATTCATTAAGGCAAATCAAGAACTTATTTGCTAATCTCCATTTTCCAAAGAGAGCGCTAGCAGATATCTAGATAACTGAGTCACATATGCTATATTACCATGCCTTTCTTCTAGGCTTAAGATCTTTTCCCTAACATTTTTACCAATTTCCTATTTCTGTCCAAATGGTTTGTGGTATATATACCAAGATTAAAACCAGTTCTCTGAAAAAGGACTAGAAAAGTAAAAGGGATCAGACAATAAAACACTTTTATATGTAAAAATGAGAACTTTTTTATTTTATTCCAAAAGCAAAAGGGAGCTACACAATATTTTTGGGTTTTTTTTTTTGGCAGATGAGTAATATGGTCAAAATTTGGCTTTAGAAAGACAATTTGGGTAGCTGTGAAAAGAGGTGAAAAACTGCAAACCATGAGTCCAATTAGGGAATGACAAAAATGATTCAAGTAAGAAGTGATAACACCTTCAAAAGGGGTGATGGGCATGTGAGTGGAGAGAAGGGGGGAAAAGCCTAGAGTAATCAGGGCATATAAATTCCCTGGCTGTGGGGAGAGAGAGTAAAGAGTCAATCCCAATCACAAAGATTTCTGAAACCAGTGCATGAAAATGGTATTTCCATCCATTCTAGAGAAAGACTCTGGTTCTCTTTAATGTTTAAGTTCACCTGACATCCACAGCTCATCCTTCAACGAAATATTTGTTATGTGTAAGGCATTATTTCAGATGTTAGAATAAAAAGGTGAATAAGTTACTGTGTCCATACTCAAAGAGCTTTAAGCTGAAGTAGATGGCAGAGAAGCAAAACAATTACTTTGAATTATAACCACATAGGAGAAATAAAGGCATCTTTCTGCGGAAATTCCCTATAAGGCAACCAATGAATTTTTCTACCCTCCACAAATCCCATATCATGGACAATCCCTTTAAAGTAGGAATTGGAATGAACTTCTGAGGTGGATATAGGAAATAATTTTCCAATAGGGCATGTACTCATGCTTTAGATAAAAGCTTTAACTAAAGGAATGCTCTTTCTAAGCCTCACTTCTTACAGCTTTTTCTAAAAATGCCTAATGTATTATTCCCAAGCGTCATTACATTTTTCTTCATTGGGTGACTGTCTCAAAACATCTGAAATTCAAAAATATCTTAGCCTCCCCCGCTCTCTCTTTCTCTTTGTCTCTCTTTCTCTTCCTCTCTCTCTCTCCCCCCCTCTCTCTTCCTCTCTCTCTCTCCTTGTCTCTTTCTCCCTCTCCCTCTTCCTCTCTTTCCTTCTCTCTCTCCCTCTCTTTCTCCCTCTTCCTCTCTTTCCTTCTCTCTCTCCCTCTCCCTCTTCCTCTTTTTCCTTCTCTCTCTCTCTCTCTCTCTCCCTCTTCCTCTTTTTCCTTCTCTCTCTCTCTCTCTCTCTCTTTCTCTCTCTCTCTCACACACACACACACACACACACACTCTCTCTCTTTCTCTTTCTCTTGAAACTTTCTTTGTGTATAAATGTAACATTCTGTCAATCCTTGGACAGAAAAATTTATGCTCCAAACCTTTGTGCATCTTTTCTTTGAGCTTCTGCACATCCATTCAGCAAAGCATCAATCCTATGGCCTGAGGCACTACTGTATCTATTCTGCCACTGCTGTCACTGGGAAAAAAAAAAGAAAAAAAAAAAGAAAATTGATGTAAGCGATGTGGCCTTGGGTCTATTGTGTATGCAGGAATCAGTTGGATAAAAAGAACTGTTTGGGTAAATCTTTCCAGAAAATCTAAAAGCATCAGCAACAGCAACAGTTCCATCCATTAGTCCATTCTTTATTCATGTATAGCAGGAGGCCAAACAATTGAAATTGGCAAACCGATTTATGCCTTTTCTCCACTCTTACATCTTCTTATACAAGGAAGGTGGCAGCCTTTTCCACTTAGGATCACCTGCTGTCCCTTGGGCTTGTCATTGTCATCTCTGCCCTTCATCGTTTCCTAGAGATACCAAGCCTTGCTTCCAGGCTCTCAACCTCAGAGACTCTGTATATGTCCACATCTCCAGTATGGGCAAATATACTCAGACTATCCAGTTTGCAACTTGCACTTCACAGTGGGCTTAATAAGAACACAATGCAGGCAGTAAAGTCATTAGAGATATTAAATCCATAGCAACCCGAGTAATAATACATATGTAATAACCTATATGTCATACAGTCTAGGATGGGCAATAAGTGAAGGTTATTTTAATTTTTTAATTCCCTATTTCCTTCAGGTTGCATGAGACTTTATTGTAAAACATCTCAAATAATATAATATTCTTTCCAAGGCTTCCTCCTTACTAATTCTATCATAATCTATCAATAAAAGAAATGCGTACAAGGCATTTTACAATTTGTTACACGTAAACAAGTTCTAGCATCATTCATCTATATCTGTAATAGAAGCAATTTTATTAGAATTTGGGCTTCATGGTCAAGTATATACTTACATGTCAGCCATAAAGTTTAGTAAGAAAAGGACATTTTCTGGTTTTCATGCTTGGGAATGACAAAAAAAAATGAGCTTTTGCTATATGTGATACGGATTTTGGAGTTTGCTTTTTTAATTCCCAAAGACTGAGAACCTTAATGAATGTGTCATACGGTAAGTAACTTTATTTACACTTTATTAAATACGCTTTTAAGTTTTGATTGCTTGTTTGTTAGTTGTGTTTTGTCTGTATTCTTACCAAACTTGAAAGTAAAGGACAGTTCTGAAACTGTCCAAACGTTTTACTCCCACCTTGTGGCAGCAAGGCTTCATGGCTGGCAACCAAAAAATAAAACGAAATAAAATAAAACAAACAAAACCCACTACAAAATCTGGTTTTAGATGTCTTTTCTTTTTATCATGCTCACTGACTTGCTAATAAGTCGCATGCAAGATAAAAAGAGGCTTGAAGAAGCAATAAGTATAAAAATATCTTGCCTTTCGACCCAAGTAGCCCACAAAACATTCTTTGGTAATATAATTGGAGTTCCCAAGGTAAATAATCTTCCGTTTTCTTCACTGGATACGAAAGTTGAAAGAATTTTAGCTTCCTTTTTTACGTAGCTAATTACAGTAAAATCATAGAACCTTTGCTAAAAATTCAAAGATTAAATCAAACAAACAACCTACTTTGTGCAATACTGAAATTATACCTCAAGGTTATTTATAGAGTCAGAAAATGGATGTCCCATATTATCTGGTTATAAGACTGCCTCAGGAAAAGGCACCCAAATATTTTAACCTAAAAAAAAAGTTCCTGGAAGATCCTGCCTGAATTAAGCTCTAGGCTTAACAGTGAAGAAAATTGAGACTTAAATCCCATTTCAATGTGGCTTCTGTTTCTGCTGGGCACAGAGAGGGAATGGGAAATGTGCCGTTGGCTGGCACATTAGGGAGACATCTGAAAATGTCTTTTGGTTCCTTTGAAACCCAGATTACTCCACACCTGACTACCTTCCACTATCAGCCAAAGCTCCACCTGTCAGATTCTTCTCTCCCAGAGTGATTTTCCCATCTCCCTAATCAAGTTTAACATTCACTTTTATTGGAAAGAAAACTCAGCTTCTCTCAGCTAGAATCAAATAAAACCATCTTACTTTTATGATAAAACAACCTCAAAACCAAGGGATCTCTTCCCCTACAACAACCAGGGGGCTGCTTAAAAGGCATATTCTAGTCCTCCTGTAATTTGTTTCACTACCAACCCAGCATATCTGGAGACAGGAGAGAAAAGACTCTCTGCCCACTAAAATCCATGCTTACCTCAGTGCAATTGAAGTTAGTGCTTGTGGCCTCTGTCTGAGGGCACATTTTCTGCACAAAGTTATGCAGATGGAGCTCTGAAAACAGAGGCAAATTCATTTTATCACAGTGTGAAGGCAGAAGCTCATCATGAAGGATCTGACTCAAATCCTGTGTGATTCCAAGTTGGGTCTTTATGTGAGGCCTTGACAGAAGTATGTAAAACAAAACTCCAAAATCAGTTTCTCTTTGGTTATAAGCTGTTGGATAGTTATAACGCAATTTGTATTCTTTCCAAATATTTGGGGCCCACGACTCTTCATTAAACAAGTTTTCCCAGCACATTCTATTTTTGATTATAGGCAGATGTGGTTGGGGTGGTAGAAGGGAGTTAACAGACTACTCCATTGCTACAACTCAAAAAATAGATTGTCAACTCGTAGGAAAATGGTTTCAACTCTCCTGCAAAATGAGAGGGTTGAATTAGACGGCCCATCTCATTCCTTCCAAAACTAAATCTCTGATCCTATGATCATTGAGATAGAATATGTATCAGAGACAAATTATAAAATCAAGTTTTCCTGACTCCAAAGCAGATGACCTTCACCATACGTCTGACTTATGTTCAGAATACTAAGCTTTGTTCTTTGTTCATCTGTTTACATTTGTTTCTCCTTTTCCCAATGACAAAAATTAAATGAATAATTTCTTTTTCATGCAGGATCTAGCTTTAAGCATTTTTATCTCCTTATCACTTAAGATCAAGTTATGTGTCCACTTTTAAATCAAATTTGTCCTTGCCTCTACAATGAAAACAGACCAGTTTAAGGTGGGTTTATTAAAGAATTTTTAATAAAAATTCTGCAATTTTTCAATGTAGCAACTTTTTCTAAGATTACATGTGGCTACGTTGATTCTATACTACCAGAAATATGAATATTTGAATATTTCAGTGGTTAGATAATCAGTGATTTGAAAGAAATATCAGAAAAAAATATTCACCTGCTTCTGTGCTTGACTATTTTTTTTAGAAATAAAACTAGGAGTTGTTTTCTACCTTACTCCATTCCTACCCTGCCCAATCTTTCCATCAACCAAATCTCAGCTCCTAAATGAACTAACATAGCAAAGGGCATTTTTTTCCTTTATAAGTAAATAATACACATTTTCTAATGGACTTCCTTATTTTTTATTTCTTTATGTGGTCATGACATATTTTCCATAAAAAATAAAAGAAAAAATTTAGAAGTTAAAAATATAATTATCATAGTCATCATATGTATCAAGAGCTCTCCTCCAGTGTACTCACTAGAAAGTATCACCTAAGGGAACTAAGATATTGCTAGCTTAATTTGCTTACATAACCATTGGAAAGTCTTATTGGAGGGAACAGATGGGTGGCTCAGTGGATTGAGAGCCAGGCCAAGAGACATGAGGTGTCGGGTTCAAATTTGGCCTCAGACACTTCCTAGCTGTGTGACCCTGGGCAAGTCACTTGACCCCCATTACCTAACCTTTACTTCTCTTCTGCCTTGGAACCAATACACAATTTTGATTCTAAGACAGAAGGTAAGAGTTTTTCAAAAAGTCTTAATAGCCTTCTTCAAAGGAAGAGAATTAATAAATGGAGATAAAATAAATAGTCTTTATTACTACTATCATACACATCATTATTCTGGTCAACTGACAAAGTAAAGTACAAAATTCTAGGGCTGTTGTTTTTTCTTAATGTCCTAATAATATCTTTCAATATGAAGGTTTCTCTCCTTTCCTTCTTTTCTCATGAATGACTTCTAATTTAATGTAACTTTAATTATGGTCTATACCATCTCTGTTTACCTATTCGAATTAGGGTGTTAGTTCATGCAGGTGGAGATGCTCTGAAAATGTCTGAAATATGGATCTGGAAGTTAGATGGGAGACAAGGATAAGATATATCAATTTGAGACTCTTTACGTACAAGTAATAATTAAAGTAATTAGAATGGATGAAGCCATCCAAAGATAGAGTACAAGGAGAAAAAAAGAGCTGAGAAAGATTCTAGGACAGAATGGTTAGAAAGGTACAATATGAAAAAGGAGTAACCAGTATCATGGAAGCCAAATGATGAGAGAATTCACACACACACACACACACACACACACACACACACACACACACACACGGTGGTCAACAGTGTCAAATGATACAAGAAAGACAATTATAATGAGTTGGGTTTTTTAAGCCATTAGACTTAGAAATTTAAAAGCTGAGGAGGACAGAAAGTTCAATGACTCATAAGAAAGAAAAATAGATTATAAGGAATTGAGGAACAATTTTTTAATATAACATAAATTACTTCATGAAATAAGTTGCCTCAAGCTCTTTAAAGAAGAAGCAAAAGTGCTATAAATTTCCACATTAAGGCTACAAATACATAAGTTAGGTGTAGAGCTCAGCAAATTCTAAAACAGTTTGGCCAATGTTGAAAGACTGTCTCTAAGTACTGTCGTATAAACATATGGGATTTTGACTCTCTTTGGAGATAAACCATCTGCATTACCTTAACCTGAATCTAAACACTGTGGGGGAGCTGAAAAGGCAGTTGAGACCACAGTAGGGAAACTTGTTATTAGATTTTTTTAATCTCATGGTTTGTGACATACTAGCATTTGAGAAGGTCAGCTTTGTTGAAGAGTAGATACTTTTAATAACAAGTATTTCCCTTCATAAGAAACTTTACTTGATCCCATAATGGACTTCAGATCTGTGAGATTTTGTTACTACAGTTTTTCATCAATATTTCACCTAGCATGCCACCATATATCTGCTAAGTATCATAGATTACAGTTTTTAAATTGGGCTAAAGAGTAACATGTCCCATCTAGAGAACACTGGGGAAAAAAAGGAACATATAGAGAGAAGGTTGACAAATAGTTTAAGCATTTTATATATAGCATTTTCTTGGCCCTAAAACGAATATCAACTCACATATCCATAACTAATGAAGAAAAGGAATAGTAAGCTCAACTTTTTTTCTCTTTTTGAATTACTATGCATTAAACATGTGAAATTATGAAAGATTCAAGGATAAGAACCACATCTTTTATATCTAGTACAACCTCCTACAAAATTATGTTTAATAATAACAAATCTATATACCACTTTATATATACATATATGTTAACTTCTTTGATTCTTACAACAATATTGTGGAATATATGGTACATGCATTTTTATTCTCATTTTATATGAGGAAACAAACCCATAGTACTTTCTCAAGATCTATTTATCATCTTTGATAATCTGATAAAGGCAGCTTAATTGATAAGGAAGCAACAAGGGACATTGAAGATCTTTTAGCTCATGCTTCCAGCTTTTTCTCCAGGAGCATGGAGTTTATTATATATATTTCCAGACTCATTTCACACAAAAGAACCCCCCCGAAACTTCGCAGATATGCAGAGGTTACAAATTATGTCATATCAAAACACAAAAGGTCTCATTGGCTTCAGAATAGAACAAGGCCAAGGCTTGGGTTCTTATCAGAAAGTTAAGTCAGGGAATATTTTCTCAGAGTTGAATTGCCCCTGCTAAGGTTTTGGCCTTGGCTGTACCAGGCAGCTGCATTCCTGGCCAAAGGGG
>NC_058131.1:514783674-514817279 GCF_016433145.1 Gracilinanus agilis
TTTCTCCAGGAGCATGGAGTTTATTATATATATATATATATATATATATATATATATATATATATATATATATCTCAAGACTCATTTCACACACATGAACCCCCCTGAAACTTTGCAGATGCACAGAAGTTACAAATTATGTCATATAAAAACACAAAAAATCTCATTTGACTTCAGAATAGAACAAGGCCAAGGCTGGATTTTGGCTGGCCCATTATTGAAAGTTGTCTGGGAATACTTTCTCAGGGATGAATAGTCCCCACTGGAGGAGGTTTTGTCTAAATTTTGTCCATTATTGACCTTGAAGTGTCTAGAAACAGATTCAGAGTCCAGCCAGCCTTTTGCTTAATTTCTATCTTTAGTCTTAGAGAGAAATTGTTAACCTCTTAACTGTCAGTATGCTAGGAACTTAAAGCTTTTCAATAAGGCCACAATACTTTTCAACAAGAAATCACAAGGATCACAAAAGAGGTCAAAAGAGGAATCTCAAATTTTTATCTATTCTCTTATTGGCTTCCCACATATTTCCCCTTTTTTTAAATTAAAATGATTTATTACACAGAAAAACTTTTAATAATGAAAGGAGTCATCAATTAGTTATAATCATCAGCTATAGCTGGATCTGGTAGGATTTACAGATTAAACTGTTTATTTATGGCTCTCTACAGCACTTGAGTGACTATCCAGGATCATTTAACTAGGGATTGGTAAAGCAAGAACCCAAGACTAGGTCTTCTGATGGCAAGTCTATCCTTTTGCAAGTAAAGCATACTGCCTCTCTATTCTGTTATAATATAAGGTTCAGAAATAAGAAAAGACAAAGTCATTTTAAGTATCAACTTTTTTAAATCAAAGAAGGTATGATATTTTTATTTAAATATTATTTTCTTTGGGAAAAAGGGAGTTTATCCTACCTATAAGTTTTAGGAGAGTAAGTGAAGATATAGTGGAAGGATATTAGAAATAATACAGGCAGAGGTGTACAGAAAAAGAGGAGAAAGAGATCCAACATAGATTTCTTTCCTTTCTATCTTCTCTATAACTGATCAGGAAAGGGAAGTTCATAACTCATATTAAAAATACACCTAGAAACTGTACATATTAAGAATACAGCTAGAAAGAAGAAAACTATAGGCAAGGTTTCCTTTTTGGAAACATGAAATATGAGATTCTTCTTATAAGACAGAATTAAGTAGGTAACCAAAGTTGAACTATCATGTGTTGATATTTAAATGAACCAAACCAATGTATTTTGTACTAACATAAAACATTTGAAACAAGATTATGAGGCAAAGAATTTAAAGACAGATATTAATTGTCAAAGCAATATTAAATAAATAATTATGATACCTCATAAAATGTACTAAAAAGAGAACACTCAGGAATATTCAAGAGTTCCCAGGTCAAAAGGAAATTTTTTCAAGTAGTCAGAATGAAACAATTTAAATACCATGGATAGAAAGTCAAGATCACACAAGATTTAGAAGTCACCACTGTAAAGGAGTAGAGATCTTATAATATGATAGATACTCCAGAAATGAAGAAGCAAAGAACTAAGATTACAATAAGAATAACCCACCCAGCAAAAGTGAATGTTATCTTTAAAGGGGAAAACTGATATTTAATGAAATAGAGGGCTTTCAAGCAATTCTGATGAAAATAAGAGTTGGATAGAAAAATCAGGTTTTCAAATATAAGATTGAAAAGAAGCATAAAAAGGTAAACATGAAGAAGAAATCATAAATGATTCAATAAGGTTAAATTATTTATAATTCTACATGGGAAGAAAATACATGCATCTTCTAAGAACATTTTCATTATTAGTCCAATTAGAAGGATTCTACATAGAAAGAGGGTACAAGAGTGAGTCCTTTATATTGGGAAGATGTTAAAAATAAAAAAGGTTAGGCAGAAAAGAAGGATGTTCTGGGATTGGGGGAAGGAAGGGAAAGGTTAGGGGAAATTTCTACCTAAAAGAGACATGTAAGAGTTTTTATAATAGAAGGGAAAATGGAGGGCAGAGAATGCTTTAACCTCATTAATATCTAAATTGGTTAAAATGGAAATATATGTATATATGTGTGTATAAATATGTGTATGTATATATATGTGGACATACATATAGCATCTGTAATAGAAATATATTTTAGCAGGAAAGTTAGAAAGGAAGGAGATAAGAGAAAGGAAATGGTATTTGGATATCAATGTAATCAATAAAAAAGAAAAAAAGTGAAGTGGCCTGACTATACCAGATATCCAACTCTATTACAAAAATACAACATGCAATGGTAAATGACCACAATAATCTAGTATTTGATGAAAGTAACCAATTCGTGGCAAAGAATTGGAAAATGAGGAGATGCCCATCAATTGAGGAATGGCTAAAAATACTGTGATATATAATTGTAGGATTGTCAGAGTAGTTTCAACTGCCACTGCTACTAAGCCACCATCTTGGCTCTACCCTTGTGGTATGTAATTGTGATGGAATACTACTATGCTATAAAAAATGATGAGAGGAATGGTTTCCAAAACATCTAGAAAGACATATGAACTGATGAAAAATGAAATGAGCTTAATCAGAAGAACATTGTACATAGCAATGGCAACAGTGTACAGTGATCAACTGTGAATGACTTCGCTATTGTCAGAAATATAAAGATGCAAGACATTTCCAAAGGAATCATGAAGAAGAATGTTTATCCATCTCCAGAAGGAAAAAAAAACTGATGGAGTTTGAATGCAAATAAAAGCATATTATTTTTTACGCAATTATATTTTGCTTGACTGCTCATGTTTAGCCTACATAAAATTGCTTTCATTCTCATGGAGTGGGTAAGGTAGAAATGGAGGGAGATGATTTGGAACTCAATTATTTTTTAATGAACATTAAAATTATTTTACATGTAATTAAAAAATAAAATTAAAGCATATGAATCAATAGATTTTTTAAATTTCCTTTTAGGAGATGCATTGTGGGAATATGGTGGAATAGAGCATAAGATTTACTCATCCCTCTAATACCCTCTACAAACAAGCAAAAATAACTCCACAGAATCAAAACTAAGGGCAGCAAATACAGTCAGGAGTCAGAGTGAAGTTGAACAGATAGGGAGGAAAGTTTCTGTTCACCTTAGACTCAGAGGGCAGGAAGAAAGTAAACAGAGTCAATCACTAAGATAATCCATGGGGGCAGAATTAGCAATTCCATCTTGTTTGCCTGCATCCCAGAAGATATCACCAAAATTTAGCAGGTGGAAATCCCTGGAGACAGCTGGGGTTGCTGCAGGCTCAGCTTCTGTAACCCTCAATGGCCCAAAGCTGGGGACTGAAGGAGTGGCTACTATGGAATCTGCAAGGGCCAGCTCTAGCGAGCAGGACCCCAGGCACTGCTTGTAGTGAACAAGGGACTTTGGGGACCCAAGGAACAGACTGGACACCAGCATTTCATAGAGCAAAAGAACTAGGCTTACAACAAAGAATAACATATCCAACAAAGATGAGAATAATTATAAAAGGTAAAAATCTAGGTGAAATAATTAACAACTTTAGTAAAGTTGCAGAATATAAAATAAACCTATATAAATCATATGCATTTCTATATACTACCAACAAAACCCAGAAGGAAAAGAAAGGAAGATAAATTTCATTTAAAGTAACTTCAGACAGTGTAAAATTCTTGGGAGTCTACCCAAGACAAACCCAGGGACTATATGATACTTATGAATCACACAAATAAAGAAACTTCTAACCAAATGGAGAAATATGAGCTGTTCATTGGTAGGCTGAGCCAATGTCATAAAAATGACCATTCTTCCTAAATTAATTCACTTATTTTGTGCCATACAATTAAACTACCAAAGAATATGGATCTATAAAAAATAATTACAGATTTACCTAAAACAATAAAAGACCAAGAACATAAAAGGAAACTCAAGGGAATAACCAGAAAAAATGTGAAAGAAGACTATCTAGCAGTACTAGATTTCAAATTATATTCCAAAGTGTTAATCATCATAGAAGTAGTAACAAAAGTTTTCTGAAAGAACTCAAAGACAAGAATATCATGAAACTAAAATGGAAAAAATATTATAAGGAAGTTGGCCTGCCAGTTTCAGATTTCAAATTGTATTACAACATAATAATCATTCAAAACTTGATACTGGGCAAGAAATAGAGTGTGGATCAGTGGAAGAGATTAGGTATGTAATAAAAGTAGTAAATGATCATACTAATATTGTGTTTGGCAAATGTAAACATGCAAACTATTGGGATAAGAACTCAATATTTGAGCAAAATTTTTCCAGAAAATCAGTAAGTAGTCTGACAGAAACTAGCCACAGAGCAGTATCTCACACTGTTTAGCAAGTTAAGATCAAAATAGAAACATAATTTAGACATAAAGGGTGATATCACAAGTAAATTAGGGGGAAAATGGAAAAATCATCATGTCACATCTATGGTTAAAGGAAAAGTTTATGAACAAACAGGATAAAAGGGGACCCCAGGAAATAAGAGGGATTATTTTGATTATATGAAATTTAAAAGCTTTAGCACAAACAAAAGAAAGGTAGCAAAAATTTGAAGGAAAACAGGAAGTTGGGAATATATATATGTATATATATATATATGTATATATATATATTTATAACATGTTTCTCTGATAAAGGCCTCATTTCTAAAATATATAGAAAACAGATAAATTTATAAAAATAAAAGCCATTCCCCAGTTGATAAGTGGTCAAAGAATATAAAGAAGTTATATACATGTATATAAAATATAATTTTTCAGAATAAATCAAAACTATCAATAAATACATAAAAATACTCTAACTCACTCTTGCTAAAAGAAAATTTATATATCAAAACACCTCTGAGATAATACCTCATACCTATCAAACTAGCTAACAAGAAAGAAAAGAAAAAGAAAAATGACTTGAATCTATTTCCTCTGGAGGGGATGTGGAATAATTGGGGCATTATTTACTCTTGGAGTTTTGAGCTAGTCAGATAATTTTGGAGGAAAATTTAGAACTATGCCCAAAGGGCTATAAATCCATGTGTACCCTTTGACCCACAAATATTATTACAAAATCAATATGCCAAAGAGATTTTTTAAATGGAAAAATACATATTTACATGAAAATATTTATCTCTGTGTGGTGGCAAAGAATTAGAAATTGAAGGGATACTCATCAATCAACTGTAGAATGACTGAACTAGTTGTGGTATGTAGTTATGATGCAATACTAGTATACTATAAGGACTGATAAGCAGAATGCTTTCAGAAAAACTTGTAATACTTCTATGAACAGATGCAGAGTTAGAAAACATTGTACAGGCTAATACCAACATTATAAAGATGGTCAGCTACTCTGACCAAGACAATGATCCAAGACAGTTCCACAAGAATTTCATCATTTCCATGATGAAAAAAAAAACATTATGTACCTCCATGGAGAGAACTAATGAATTCTGAATGAAGATTGAAGCATATTTTTTAAACTTTATTTTTATTGTTTCTTTTTGTTTGTGTTTTCTTTTCCAAGATGGCTAACATGGAAAGGTAGTGTGCATAAGTGTACATATATACAGAAATCAAAGTGCTTTGCCTTCTCTAGGAAGGGAAAGCAGAGGAAGCAAGGGAAGGAATTTGGAACTCAGAAGTTTTTAAATGATTCTTTAAAAGTATTTTACATGTAATTGTAAAATATTTAATGAAAAAAATTTTTCTTTGAATGTTCCAAATATTCAGAACTGTATTAAATGAGTTACCAAAATTTGACAGTTTAGGTTGGTAGTGATTTGCTAGTTTATTCTATTCAAGAAATTCGTTCAAATATACATTGTTTATAACAAGGAGAATTTCCTTCTGAGAATTCACTGACTTAAAAAAAAATAATGCCACTAAAATAGATGAAATGCTTCATTAGACGGCATTCATTTCACTTCTTTAAGTTCTATATTTCTTAAAGTTTCCTTTACCCTCTTCTTTTCTCTCTACATTTGCTCCCAAGTCAATTTTATCATATATTCCCATGAATTTAACTCTGTCTTCTACAAGATGATTTCTAAATCTATATTTCCAGTCTTGACCTTTATTCCATGCTTCAGAATCACATTTCCAACTGCCTACTGTACAACTCCCATTGAAACTCAAATTCAATATATTTCGAATAGAGGTCATTAATTTTCAACACAAGCTTGCTATTTCTTATAACTTCACTCTTTCTGTGGTGGCACCCCTGAGCCAGTCTATCATATTTTAAACATTGGTGGGGTTTTTTAAGTTGTTTTCCCACATCTTGAAGTACAGCAGAAAGAAAATTGGTTCTGGAGTCAGAGAAACTAGATTCAAGTCCTACCTTTGATATTTGCTACCTGTGTGACCTTGGCTGAATTTAATTTTCTTGCAAAAGTTTCATTATAAGGTGAGAGTTCTCTCTTATAATAACCTCCCTAACTCATGTAGCTGGGCAAGTTGCTATACCATTTTAGAGATGCTGACACATATCTAAACTAGTTCTGGAATTTGCCTACGGCCTTATGTTTCAATATATCTCTAAATTTGAAGTCTTGTCCCTTAGCCATCTTTACCTCTCAAGAGCTCTAGAAAAGTATGTCTGCATTGTCTTGAACTTTGGATCCCCTTTAGACATAGCCAAAGTTTTCTGGAACCTACCTCTTGTATTGTCAGCTACTGAAGACACAGAAAAGAAAGTTCTTTCCCCATTAAGTCCTTGGCACTACAAAATGTTTCAACATAAAGAACTGGTATAATTTTATCAGTGAAAATAACATTAAGAAGAGAAATTAAAATCTGTTTTGTCCCTGTTCCCTGAGACCCATGTGATTTTCCATCTAACTTGAAGCTAAAATTCTCCAAATATGTTGTCTCATTAAAAGATGAGCTCATCGAGAGCAGGGAGTGTCTTATTTTTGTATTTCCATAACCATCACTTAATGCATTGCTTACACATAATAAAAATTTAATAAATGATTTAATCATTTATTCCTAGAATTCCTTACAATTCCCTGAACTGAGGGGCAAAAAATGCCTCTTCAGTGAAAACATTCCAAAAGAAAGCTATAATTTCCCAGATTTGATTCCAGATGTGACTAATCTCTGGGGGAAAAAAATCAGCATTTTCTTTGTTATTAGACTAATTAAAACACACCCATTTGTGTGCATGCCCACCCACCCACACATATATTATATAGATAGATAGATAGATAGATAGATAGATAGATAGATAGATAGATGCATACACAACCCAAAGGTATCACAGAAAACAAAATCCTAAAAGAAAAAAGTTGTGAAATTTTTAAAGAAAAAAACAAACAAAAAAACATATCTGGCATGTCGCTTGTGTCGAGTGATACTTTAATTTTACTCATACTCAATTCTTATCTCACTATCTATTTTAGTTCAAAATTTTGCCTTTTCTCTTCAAGACCCCAACTCTACCCTAATATTGACAGTAGATTTTTCCACTTCTCAAAACTTTTCAGTACTAATATACACCTTTTTTTCCTCTCACTTTAGAAGTGTTTAGTCTTTTAACATAAGCTAATGAAAAAAGTGGTTAGACTATAAAAGTCTAATTCCTATAACAGAATCATTGACCATCCATCCTACTCCTCCAGGACTTTCTTTCAATTTCATTCAGCCTTATCTATATCTTAAAATTTTCCTTATTCATTGACTATTTCTTGTGCCAACATGCCCAGGTCTCTCATCCTAAAATAATAAGAAGCTCCTTTTCAGCTGTTTTAAACAATTTAACTCAAATTTTGTATAGCACTTTAAAGTTTTCAATGTAATTTACCAAGAATAACTCTAGTTATAGGTAAAACACAATTATCTATATTTACAGAAGAGGAAATTGAGATTCAGAAAAGCTGAAGCATTTGTATATGGCCAGTTAAGCAGAATTGGAACCATGATGTAAACCTTAGTCTCATGATCCCAAGCTCCCTACACATTCTACTATGATGCACCACAGTATATACTATTTATTTAAATCATCTATACTCAAGTTTGTTTTTTTAATGACATCCTATACTTCCTCATCACAAACATCCTATCCATTCATAATTTGGCTTCAATTTCTGCCATACTACTGAAATAGCATTAAAAAAAAAGTCAGTGGTTCCAATGACCAAATCCAAAACGTTCAGTCTTCCCTAAACTCTGCATCTGACAATATTGAAAATTTCTCCTAGATATTTTACCCTCCCTTTCTTCCCAATATAGTATATTTTCCCAGTTCTCTCAATTTCCTAATTCTTCCTTCTTTGGTTCCTTAAATGTTCTTGAATTTTTGTTCTTCTGCATGATTTGTGTTACTATTTCTTTTAATTCAACAAAAGAATTCTTTGGTAGTTTGGTTGGCGTAACTCTGAATTAGTAAATTAACAGGTAGAATTGTCATTTGTATTATTTTGGCTTGGCCTACCCATAAGCAATTAATATTTTTCCAATTGTTTAGATCAATCTTTATTTCTGTGAAAAGTATTTTGTAATTATCAAATAGTTCCTGCAATTGTCTTGCAAAGTAGATTCCCAACTACTTTATATTGTCTGCAGTTATATATTTTTTAATTTATTGAATTTTTGTTTTTTTTCAATTACATATAGAAACTATTTTTGACAATTATTTTCTGACATTTGCCTGTTCAGATTTTCTTACTCCCTCCCAACTTCCCCTTTCCCTGGGACAGTAAATAGCCTGGTCCTTTAGGGTCTGGCAAGCTTTCTCACTTTCCTTTGAGATTTCATATATTTTCTTTTTGCCATTTGTTCTTCTCTTTTGAGCTTATATTTTGATCTTTCCTGTCACTGAGTTTACATTTTATTTTTTCTTTTGCTCATTTATCTAGATTTTTTTTACCTCTCCTTACTTCATCTATCAGTTGAGATTCTCCTCTGCTAATGAGGTGGAGGAAATGCTGTTTCAAACTATGTAGCCTTCTCTGGTGATTGGGATAAGTTTAGCTATCTTTGGGTCCCTCACTATGCACTTCCAGGGGGTGGCTTCTTGTGGGGAGGCTTGCATCAGTTTTTTGTTGTTGTTATTGTTGTTTTCCAAATGGATACAGTTTCCATTTTATCTCTTAAGTTGTTCTGTTTCCTGGTTTGCAGGTTAGTTGCCTCAGGCTACACATGGAGCTATTCCTGTCTCAGAAATTTCCTTACCTCAGGCTCCAAAGGGCTAGTCTTGGGGTGCTTCCTGTCAGTTGTTTCATTTCTTCAGGTTACTTGGCAGGGAGGAGGGCTGTGCTGCTGTGTACTCTGCATGTTCCCCCTAATGTGGCATTCAGTGGGCTACTCTCCCATCTTCCCCTAATGAGACATGTCCCTCCTGCTTTCTTTTGTTTTCAGGCACTTTATTTTTTCATTTTATATGTTTGGAGGATCCTGGTGAGCTAAGTATCGCTTACTTGACTATCTTAGCTCCCAGCATGCATCTTGTGACTCTGCAGTTATTTTAAATAAAATTATTCTTTCTATAACTTCCAACTAAGTTTTGTTCATACTATATAGAAATGTTGATGATTTATTTGGGTTTATTTTACGTCCTGCAACTTTCTGAAGTTTTTAATTTTTTCAATTACTTTTTTATGTAATTTTCTAGGATTCTTTTCATATGCCATAATATTATTTGCAAAGAGTGGTAGTTTTTTGTTCTCTGATGACCTATTTTTGTTCTTTTTTATTTTTCATTTTCATTATATACTTAGTAACCCACCAGCACCATCAAAAGAAATTTTAACTAAAAATGCATTAAAATTATGTGCAAACTAATGAAGCGTGAATTAAGCAGAACCAGGAGAACATTACACACACAGTAACTATAATATTGTGGAACAATCAAATGTGATAGACTTTGCTACTAACAGCAATACAATGATCCAGGGCAATTCTCGGGACTTTTGAAAAAGAATGGTATCCACCTCCAGATAAAGAACCATTGGAATATAAATGCAGATGAAAACATATGATTCGTTACTTGTTTATTTGCATATTTGTTTTGTGGTTTTAGTTTTATAAGATCATTTGATTATGAAAATGAATAATATAGAAATGTGTTTTGTGTGATAATAAATGCATAACCCAGAAAAAACTCACACGCAAAACCACAAACTCCACATTGTTTCCATTTTGTTTAAAATATTTAAATTATATTTTTGTGCTAATAAAGACATTCTTTGCTTTTTAGTTCTCTTTGGATTTGTTTTTACTTGGATAATTTTTCTCTTGGTTTTGTGTCTGCTATTTTTTAAATGTAATTATATAATGTATTATTCTTATTCTCTTTTCTTTTCATATCTTCATAAATTTCCCTTAGTTTCTTTATATTTCTAATACTTGTCATTTCTAATACCATAATACAATTAATTGCATTCAAATCAAATATTACAATCTATTCAGCCATTTCTCCAGTCATTGTATTTAGGTTATTTATATAACCTCTTGATCTACTTCACTAACATTTTGGCTCTTTCCTTTGCATTCACCTTAGCCTCAAGTCTTCCATTCCTTCAAAATTCCCATAAAATTATACCATTCCCAGGGGCCATAGATGATATTTTTCCTTAAAGAAATCAAATAATTTGACCTTTTGGGTTACTTCTGATTAGTCTTTTATTACCTCAATTTGTTTCTTATAGATAAAATTTTCTGCTATGTTCTGGGTTCTTCTCCAGGAATAGTTGAAATTTCTTTAGTTTATTAAAATATCCACTTTTTTACCTTTTTAGTTATGTTTTTCTTTGCTGCATATGTTATTCTTGGTTGTAACCTCAGTTCTTTTGCTTTATGAAATGTTATGTTCCATGTCCTATGCTATGACTTCTAAGTCTTGTGTTTTTCTGACTAATTTAAATTTAGTTATTGTTGTTGTTATTGTTTGTTGTAGCTTATAGTATTTTCTCCTTAATGTGGGAGCTATGGGATCTTGTTGCTGTTTATTTTCATCTTTGGGGCTCTGAGTTGGTGATTAGTTAATTCTTTCAATTTCTATTTTTACTCTCTGATTCTAGAATTTCTGGGCAGTTTTCCATGATGATTTCATGGATTATTGAGTCTTAATTCTTTTTTAGATTGTAACTTTCCAGTAGTCTAACTATTCTGATATTGTCTCTCTTGATCTATTTTCAGAGTTGTTTTTGTGATAAGATGTTTCAGATTCTCTTTTATCATCTCATTCTTTTGTTTTATTCTTACAATTTCTTGTTGTCTTAGAAACATTACCTTCCTCTTGTCCAATTCTAGTGTTTAATAGATTATTTTATCACTTGAGTTTTTAGATCTCTTTTTTCCATTTCAGTGATCTTCCTTTCAGAATTTTCTTGATTTTCTTGTATTGCTCTTATTTTGTTTCCTAATTTTTCTTCAACCTTTCTCATTTGGTATTGGAGGTCTTTTAAAAGCACTTCCCAAAGCTCTTTTTGAGCTTAGGGTGATTCATTGTATTTTGATGTTGTTTTTCAAATAGGTGTTTTCACTTTCCTCTGAGTTTGTATTGAAGTCTTCTCTGTCCCCATAATAGCGATCAGTAATTGGGTTCTTTGTGCAACTGCAAACAGTCTAATTCCCATTGTGAAGATAGGACTAACTCCCCTAGTCTATTTTAAGTTAATTAATCAAAACTTAAGTACCCTAAGGTACTAAGTGGGGGTACTAAGTAGGGGTACTTAAATTTTTATTGATGATCTTAAAATAGACAAGGGGAGAGTTTAATCCTATCTTCACACCAGTGTGGCAACAACCAGGGACTCCCCTCTCCTGGAAGTGACCACAGTTGATAGGGCCCTAGTCTCTCAGCAACTACATCACTGGTACATGCTCCATGCTCGCTCCCCCTACCCTACTGCCTCATCCAGGACAGAGCAGGTGTCTATTCAGCATTCCTTAGACATCCAAAATCCTACATTTGTTAGCAGTGAGGTTCGAGCTCCTGCCCTTAGGGCCTGATGCCTGTAGTCTCTGTGGCATCCACTCCTTCAATCCCCAGCTGTGGGCCAGCAGGGATCTTTGGAGCTGAGGCTGCAGCAAACACAGCTGCTCCCAGGGCCCTTTGCCCAAGAATTCCAGTGGTATCCTTATGGATGCAAGCTCTGGGGCTCAGGAAACAAGGCGAGGTTGCTGGTTTTTGATTCCACTCAGTTTCTTCTGTTTCAGCTCCAGGGCCTGCAGTAGTGGAACTGAGGTTTGTTCAGCTTCACTACCAATTTATGTCTGTTCTTGCCACTTATAACATTGATTTGGCGGAATTATTTTTGGTTGGTTGTTGGGGATCTAAGGAGGGCAAGGAAGCCTCATGCCCTACTCCACCATCTTCCAATTTATATTCTTTCAATTGTTTTTTATTGTTTTTTCACTATAGTTAGCATTTCTACTACAATATTGAATAACAGCTGTGATAATAAGCATCTTTGTTTCACTTCAGATTTTACTGGGAAAGTGTCAGGTTTATCCCCCTTATAGATAATGATGATTCTTGGTTTTAGAAAGATTCTAGTTATAGAAAATAAAAGTGTGGGAACAAAATTATGAGCAAAATGATTTTTATACAACATCAAGCAAATCACACAAGTCAATGATCAGAAAATACAGCCAATTAGTTTGAGACCCTAATAATCAGATTTACTACATTTTTATAGACAAAAAAAGAGGCACATTTTAGCTTGTTTACTATCCTTTTTAGAACTGATGGACTAACAATCTTAAGAAGGAATATCATTAATTTTAGCACAAAAGGTCAGTGACGTAGTAAATGGGTCTTACATGAATATATAACACCTCTAATCTTTACAAAGGGCAATATGCATCTTCCTGTGGAACTTTCTGTGGCCATTCAATTTTGACTGTAGAAACTAAATAACTACAGAACTTTCTCCAAGATTGTATAGCCATCTTGCAGGTTCTTGCTTCAAAAAAACTGACTAACAGAGAAGTTACTAGCTTATACACTAATGTACTTCTTTAAATTATTAACATAGTATTATAATTCTACTTAGAAAGGTCAATATAATATTCTATTTTTATGGTTCCAGAATTAAAATGATTAGGTTAACATTACTATTATCTATTATAGTTAACTACATTCAGTTATTCAACCAACTAGTAACTGGAACTATTACTATTAAATGAAAGGTAATAACTTAACAATCTTAATTATGGTCAATAAGAATTCCTAATTAATGAACAATCTTATCACTTATTTTAAGAAAGATTCTATTGATTCCTAAACTTTCTAATGTTCAAAAAAAAGTTGTTGTTGTTTTTCCAAAACCCCTGCCTTCTATGTTAGAATCAATAATGTGAATTAGTTCTAAGGCAGAAGAGTAGTAAGGGCTAGGCAATGAGAATTAAGTGACTTTCCCAGGGCCACAAAACTCAGAGAAATCTGAGGCCAAACTTGAAACCAGAACCTCCCACCCCTGTCATTGCTCTCAATTCACTGAAACACCCAGATACTTAAGTGTTTTTTTAATAGAAATGGATATTGTAATTTTCTAATTTTTTTTATCTATGGAGAAATATACAAATATTGTGAATTGTGCTGGTAGTTTTCTTAATATTGAGCCAGCTCTGCATTCCTGGTATAAATCCATCTAGTCACAGAGTAGTAATTTTATATTATTTTAATATCTTGCCAGTATTTCTTTTTTTTGTATGCAAAAGAAGTTAATAGTTATTTTATCAGGACAGATAAACAGAATGTACTTACATGTACTGCTTTGTTTTTTTTTAACATTTAATAATATTTATTTTTTAGAAAAGTTAACATGGTTACATGATTCATGCTCTTACTTTCCCCTTCATCCCCCAACCTCCCCCTCCCTGAATTGAATGGCATACCCTAATTTTCCAGTTTTTGGCCACCACAAAAAGCGCGGCTATAAATATTTTCATACAAGTCTGTTTATCTATGTTCTCTTTGGGGTACAAACCCAACAATGCTATGGCTGGATCAAAGGGCAGGCATTCTTTTATAGCCCTTTCAGTATAGTACCAGATTGCCATCCAGAATAGTTGCATCAGTTCACAAATCAACCAGCAATGCATTAATGTCCCAATTTTGCCACATCCTCTTCAACATTCATTACTCTCCCCTTCTATCATTTTAGCCAATCTGCTAGGTGTGAGGTGATACCTCAGAGTTGTTTTGATTTGCATTTCTCTAATTATTAGAGATTTAGAACACTTTCTCATGTGCTTATTGATAGCTTTGATTTCTTTATCTGAAAATTGCCTATTTATGTTTCTTGCCCATTTATCAATTGGGAAATGGCTTGATTTTTTATACAATTGATTTAACTCCTTGTATATTTGAGTAATTAGACCCCTGTCAGAGTTTTTTGTTATAAAGATTTTTTCCCCAATTGGTTGTTTCCCTTCTGATTTTGGCTAAATTGTTTTTGTTTATACAAAAGCTTTTTAGTTAGATATAATCAAAACCATTTAATTTACATTTTGTAATTTTCTCTAACTCTTGCTTGGTTTTAAAATCTTTCCTTTCCCAGAGATCTGACAAGTATACTATTCTGTATTCACTTAACTTATTTATAGTTTCCCTCTTAATATTCAACTCATTCACCCTATTGAATTTATCTTGGTGTAGGGTGTGAGATGTTGATCTAAACCTAATCTCTCCCAATTTGTTTTCCAAATTTCCCAGCAGTTTTTGTCAAATAGTGGATTCATGTCCCAAAAGTTGGGCTCTTTGGGTTTATCATACACTGTCTTGCTGACATCACTTACCCCAATTCTATTCCATTAATCCTTCCTTCTGTCTCTTAGCCAGTACCATATCATTTTGATGACCTCTGCTTTATAGTGAGGTTTAATATCTGCTACTGGTAGGCCCCCTTCCTTCACATTTTTTTCATTATTTCCCTTGAAATGCTTGATCTTTTGTTATTCCAAATGGACTTTGTTTTAGTTTTTCCCAATTCAGTAAAAAAGTTTTTTGGTAGTTTGATAGGTATGGAGCTACATAGGTAACTTAATTTGAGTAGAATGGTCATTTTTATTATGTTAGCTCATCCTACCTATGAGCAATCAATGGCTTTCCAATTGTTTAGATCCAGTTTTATTTGTTTGGAAAGTGTTTTGTAGTTGTTTTCATATAATTCCTGTGTTTGTTTTGGTAGATAGATTCCTAAGTATTATATATTGTATAGGGTGATTTTAAATGGTGTTTCTCTTTCTACCTCTTGCTGCTCGAATGTGTTGGAAATATATAGAAATGCTGATGATTTATGTGCATTTATTTTGTATCCTGCAACTTTGCTAAAGTTGTTGATTATTTCTAGTAGCTGTTTAGTTGATTCTCTAGGATTTTTTAAATAGACCATCATATCATCTGCAAAGAGTAATAGCTTAGTCTCCTCATTGCTTATTTTAATACCTTCAATTTCTTTTTCTTCTCTAATTGCTACGGCTAGTGTTTCTAGTACTATGTTAAATAATAGAGGCAATAGTGGGCATCCTTGTTTCATGCCTGATCTTATTGGGAAGGCTTCTAATTTATCCCCTTTGCAGATGATGCTTGTTGATGGCTTTAGGTATATACTGTTTATTATTTTTAGGAAAGGTTCTTCTATTCCTATACTTTTCAGTGTTTTCAATAGGAATGGATGTTGTATTTTCTCAAAGGCTTTTTCAGCATCTATTGAGATAATCATGGGGTTTTTGTTTGTTAGATTGTTGATATGGTCAGTTAGGTGGATGGTTTTACTAATGATGAACCATCCTTGCATTCCCGATGTAAATCCCACCTGATCATGGTGGATGGTCTTCTTAATTACTTGCTGGAGTCTCTTTGCTAGTATTCTATTTAAGATTTTTGCATCTATGTTCATTAGGAAGATTGGTCTGTAGTTTTCTTTCTCTGTTTTTGATCTACCTGGCTTTGGAATCAGTACCATATTTGTGTCATAAAAGGAATTTGTTAGGACTCCTTCTTTGCTTATTATATCAAATAATTTGTATAGTATTGGGTTTAATTGCTCTTTGAATATCAGATAGAATTCACTTGTGTATCCATCAGACCCTGGTGATTTTTTCTTAGGGAGTTCTTTGGTGGCTTGTTCAATTTCTTTTTCTTATATGTGATTATTTAGGTATTTTATTTCTTCTGCTGTTAATCTAGGTAATTTATACTTTTGTAAATATTCATCCATATCTCCTTGATTGCTATATTTATTGCCATATAATTGGGCTAAATAGTTTTTAATGATTGCCTTAATTTCCACTTCATTAGAGGTGAGGTCTCCTTTTTTATCTTTGACACTATTAATTTGATTTTCTTCTTTCCTTTTTTTAATTAGATTAACCAGTACTTTGTCTATTTTATCTGTTTTTTTTCAAAATACCAGCTTGTAGTCTTATTTATTAATTCAATAATTCTTTTACTTTCAATTTTATTAATTTCTCCCTTGGTTTTTAGTATTTCTATTTAATTTTCATCTGGGGATTATTAATTTGCTCACTTTCTTATTTTTTCAGTTCCATGCCCAATTCATTTATCTCTACCCTCCCGAATTTGATAATATATGCACTCAAGGATATAAATTTCCCTCTGAGTACTGCCTTGGCTGCATCCCACAGAGTTTGGTAGGATGTCTCATCATTGTCATTCTCTTCAATGAAATTGTTGATTGTTTCTATGATTTCTTCTTTGACTAGCTGGTTTTGGAGAATCACATTATTTAATTTCCAATTAGTTTTTGATTTGCCTGTCCAGGAGCCCTTACTAATTATTATTTTTATTTCATTATGATCTGAGAAGGTTACATTTATTATTTCTGCTCTTTTGCATTTGTTTGCAATGTTTCTATGCCCTATTACATGGTCAATCTCTGTGAATGTACCATGTACAGCTGAAAAGAAGGTGTATTTCTTTTTGTTACTATTTATTTTTCTCCACATATCTATTAAATCTCATTTTTCTAGGACTTCATTCACCTCTCTTACCTATTTCTTATTTATTTTTTGGTTTTATTTATCTAGATTTGAAAGAGGAATATTTAGATCTCCCTCTAGTATGATTTTACTATCTTTTTCCTACTTGAGCTCTGCCAGTATCTCCTTTACAAATTTGGGCGTTATGCCATTTGGTGAATACATATTGAGCACTGTTATTTCCTCATTGTCTAGACTGCCTTTTATCAGGATGTAATGACCTTCCCTGTCTTTTTTAATCATATCTATTTTTACTTTGGCTTTGTCAGAGATCATAATAGCCACTCCTGCCTTCTTTTTCTCATTTGAAGCCCAAAATATTTTCTCAAGCCCTTTGCCTTAAACTTGTACATGTCCATCCACCTTATATGTGTTTCTTGTACACAACATATGGTAGGATTTTGCTTTCTAATCCACTCAGCTATTTGCTTCTCTTTTATGTGTGAGTTCATCCCATTCACATTCAGAGTTATAATTATCAGTTGTGTATTCACCAACATTTTGGTATCCTCTCCTAGTCCTACCCCTTCTTTTTACACTATTTCCTTTTAAACAAGTGATTTGCTTTAAGCCAATAATCCTTCTCCCCTCCCTTGATTTACTTCCCTTTCTACCCCCTCCCTTATTATTCCCCTCTTTTTATTTTTAAGGATTAATTAATTCCCTCCCCCTTCTTCTTCCCTCCCTTTTTTTATCTCCCCACTCCCCTAATCCTCTTCATTTATCCCTTCTGACTTTCTCAGTAGGGTTAGATAGAGTTTTATAACCCAATGGATAAAGCTACTCTTCCCACTCACGGTTAATTACACAGAGAGTAAGGTTTAACTATTACCTCTTAATGCTCTCTTCCTCTCCTTCTTATGATAGTATTCGTCCCTTCCCCTTCCCATGCCCTCCTTGTGTGTAATAGAATATCCTATTTTTCTTATTCATTCAAGTTTCTCTTGGTGTCCTGTACTATTCACCCCCCTCTTTTCCAACCACCCATATCATCTTAGACTAAGACCAATCTTAGTATTCCAACCTCTCCCTATGAATAATTCTTCTAATTACTCTAATAGTGACTACTATAATAGTGAATAGAGTTCACTACATAACATTTCTCCACATAGGAATACAAATAATTAGATCTTATTGAAGCCCTTAAAGAGGCAAATTTAAAAAATATGAGTTTTCTTACTGTCCCCTCTGTTTCTTATTTACCTTTTCATGTTTCTCTTCATTTTTGTGGTTGGAAATCGAACTTTCCATTTAGTCCTGGTCTTTTCTGTGAAAATACTTGGAAAACTTCTATCTTGTTGAATGCCCATACTTTCCCCTGGAAGTATATAGTCAGTTTTGATGGGTAGGTGATCCTTCGTTGTAGACCCAGTTCTCTTGCCTTTCTGAAAATCATATTCCAAGCCTTGCAATCTTTTAGCCTGGAGGCTGCCAGATCCTGTGTGATCCTGATTGGTGCTCCTTGATATCTGAATTGTCTCTTTCTAGCTTCTTGTAAAATTTTTTTCTTTTACTTAGAAGCGCTTGAATTTGGCTATTATATTCCTGGGGGTTGTCTTTTCAGGGTCTAGTGCAGAGGGTGATCTATGGATCCTTTCAATGTCTATATTGCCCTCTTGTTGTAGAACTTCAGGGCAGTTTTGCTGAATAATTTCTTTTAGTATGGAGTTCAAATTTCTATTAATTTCTGCTTTTTCAGGAAGACCAATAATTCTCAAATTGTCTCTTCTAGACCTGTTTTCTTGATCTGTCAATTTCTCAGTGAGGTATTTCATGTTTCCTTCTATTTTATCAGTCTTTTGACTTTGTTTTATTTGTTCTTGCTGTCTTGAGAGATCACTGGCTTCTACTTGCCCAGTTCTTGTCTTTAGACTGGTTTTCTGCTAAAAGCTTTTGATTTTCCTTTTCAATTTGGTCTGTCCTGTTTTCTAGCTGTTTGATTTTGGTCTCCAATTTGCTTATCAATTCTTTTAATTTGGGGGCATATTTTTCTAATTGCCCAATTCTAGCCTTTGGAGACTTGTTTATGGCTATAATCTTTTGGTTTTCCTTTTCAATCTGGTTATTTCTGGTCTTTGATTTACTTGCCTTACTTTTCAATCGTAAAATTCTGCCTTTTTAAGTGTTATTTTCTTGCCAAATGTCTTCCATCTTTCTCATAATCTCAGATTCGAACTCTTCAAGATCTTGTGACCCATTTTCATTTTTTTGGGAAGGTTTGGAAATGGTTACTTTTTTGTTCTCCTCTGCTGTTTTCTCTGTTGTCTGGATTTTTTTCTGTGTAAAAGTTGTCCAGTGTTAAAGGTTTCTTCTTCATCTTTCTCTTCTGGGGTTCTTGAGTCTGGCTTGCCATTGTTAGCCCAGCTCCCTCTCAGCTTTATCCTCAAGCCCAGGGTCTGTCTGCATTCTTTAGTCTCCTGAGGTCTCATGTCTAGTTGTTCTCAGGGTCAAGCCTCCTGGTGGTCCCCTTGCTTGTTCTTCTGCCTGAAGCTCCTTTAACAGACTCAGGGTGCTTCTTCCACAGTCATGCACCCCTCTACACTGTGTCCTCACTCAAGGTGCATGCCTGCACTCAGGTTCCTTGTCTGTGGCTGCACTCAGGATCTGAGGGCATGCCTGTTCTCAGGGTCTGCATTCAAAGTCCGTGCGCGTTCTTTAGCCTCTTGGGGTCTTAAGTCTTTCTGCTCTCAGGAACAGGCCCTGGTGATGCCAGGTAGCTGTCAAGGACTTAATGGGTCCCCCAAACTTGCTCTAAGTCTTTTGAGCGGGCTTTGGCACTGTAGGTGGTGTGGGGGGAAGGGGGTTCCTCAGTTCGTGTTTTAGTGAGAGCTCTTTCACCCCTTTATAGCATGGAAATGCCCCAATTCCATGTATCTTCAATACTGCACCCTGTTGTGGGGTCCCTTTTTTCATCTGGATTTGTTTTTATGTCTTCTTGAGGAGTCCTATATGCGTGGGTTAGGAGAGGTCAAGCAGCTGCTTTTTACTCTGCCGCCATCTTAACCCCAGAAGCCTCCAATATTTCATTTTTTTTTTTGCAATGATAGTCATTAAAGAAATTGATCTAAAGTTTTCTTTTTCAGTTTTTGCTCTTGCTGTTTTAGGTATCAAAGCCATATTTGTGTCAGGAAAGGAATTTGGTAAAACTCTTTGACTATTTTTCCAAATAGTTTGCATAGAATTGGAATTAATTGTTGCTTTTTTGTTTAGTAGAATTCATTTCTAAATACATTTGGTATTTAGGAAGCTTGTTGATAGATTGTTCAGTTTTTTCTAAAATAGTTATCTTTTATTCAATTTCTTGACTATTAATATGAACAGTTTATATATTTGTAAACACTTATTTTTTTTAGATTTTCATTTTTACTGGTATATATTATGGGAATGACTCCAAATAATTGCTTTAATTTATTTTTTCTGGTACATTCTGCCATTTCGTTTTTGTTATGAATACTGTTTTTAATCAAATTAACCAATCATTTAACTATTTTATTGTGTGTTTTTATAAAAATAAGCTCCTTGTTTTATTTGTTATTTTAATTTTTTCTGTCAATTTTACCAGTCTCTCCTATGTTTTTCAGAATTTCTGTTTTAGTGTCCAATTGGGAATTTAAATTTGTGGGGTTTTTCTGTTATTTTCTTTTTTTCTTTTTTTTTTTTAACCCTTGTACTTCAGTGTATTGTCTCATAGGTGGAAGATTGGTAAGGGTGGGCAATGGGGGTCAAGTGACTTGCCCAGGGTCACACAGCTGGGAAGTGGCTGAGGCCGGGTTTGAACCTAGGACCTCCCGTCTCTAGGCCTGACTCTCACTCCACTGAGCTACCCAGATGCCCCCTATTTTCTTTTTTTATTTGTATATGCCCAATTCATTAATCAATCCTTTCACTCCTTTATTGATGTATATGTTTACATGTATACTTTCCCCTAAGTACTGTATTGGATGCATCTCACAAATTTTGGAATGTGGTCTCATTGGTGTTATTCTCTTTAATGAAATTATAATTTCTATGATTTGTTCTTTGTTTAACTCAACCTTTAAAATTATTTAGATTCCAATTAGCTATTAATTTATTTTTCCATCATCCTTTATTAAATGTAATTTTATTGCATTATGGTCTGAAAAAGTGTACATGTAATTTATTTGATTTTATACATTTGGTTGGGAGGTTTTTATACCTAAATAAATGAATTAATTTCGTAGTGTAATGTAAAACTGAGAAAAAGTGTATTTCTTTCTACTCTCATTCAATTTTCTTCAAAGGTCAGTCATATCTAACTAGTCCTAGATTCTATTTATCTCCTTGACATTTTATTCATTTCCTCCTTAGATTTATCTAGCTTTTTGAGGTGAAGTTGAGTTCTCCCACTAGTATAATGTTACAATCCTATAATTCATTTAACTTTTCATTTATTAATTGGGATCTTATGCCATTTGGTGTATATAGCTAGTATTGATATTTCTGTATAATTTATAGATCCTTTTAGTAATGTGTAATTTCCCTATTTCCCTAAAAAGGTCTTTTTATGCTTTGCTTTGTCTAAAATCAAAACTACTCCCATTGCCTTCATGTACTTCAGCTGATGTATAATAAGATTCTGCTTCACCTCCTTATTTTAACTTTTTGTGTGGCTCTCCATTTAAAGGGTATTTCTTCTAAACAACATATTGTTGGATTTTGGTTTCATATCAAAATCTGTTATACATTTTCATTTTATGAGTGAATTCATCACATTTACAGTTAGAGTTAAAATTAACTATGTATTTACCTCTGCTTTATTATCTTTAATTTCTCCTTATCAATTTCTTTTTTATTTTTTTCCCTCCCCTAACATCTGTTTTGTGTCTGCTCTTTCTTCTTTTTCTTTTTCTTTCCTCTTATTGATCACTGCCCTTTCTTTTTTTTTTTTTAGTTTTTTTTTTATTTTAAACCCTTTAACTTCTGTGTATTGACTTATAGGTGGAAGATTGGTAAGGGTGGGCAATGGGGGTCAAGTGACTTGCCCAGGGTCACACAGCTGGGAAGTGTCTGAGGCCGGATTTGAACCTAGGACCTCCCGTCTCCAGGCCTGGCTCTCAATCCATTGAGCTACCCAGCTGCCCACTGCCCTTTCTTTTAATCCCTCCCCCTTTTACTTCCTTGTTGGGAATATAGAATTCTATTACCAGTTGAGTATATATAAATATCTTCTCTCTTTGAAGCAATTTAGGTCTGAATGAGGGTCCACCATTGCCATCCCTCACCCACCATTTCCTTCTCCTCTATATAATCTCTTCCTTGAATGCCTCGTATATGGAATAATTTTCCCTATTCTTACTCTTCCTTGCCCCTTCTCACAGGGCATTATTATTTCATACCCATCCATTATTTTCACATTACTCCAACATAATCTGAATAACTTTTGCACCCTTCTACTTAGAATCTTTCTAACTGCCCTAATAATGATAACATTCTCAGAAGGTACATCTATTATCTTCCTATATAGAAAAGCAAATAATTTCATCTTATTAGGTCCATTATGATCTCCCATATTTAATATTTTATGTTTCTCTTGAACCTTTTACTTGAAATTCAAGTTTTCTATTCAGCTCTAGTCTCTTAATCAGGAATGCTTGAAAGTTGTTCATTTCATTAAATATCTTTTTTCCCCTTGAATGATTATACTCATTTTTTCTGGTTAGGTTATTGTTGGTTATAATCTCAGTTATTTTGCCTTCTAGAATATCATACTTCAAGCTCTCTGCTCTATTACTGTGGTAGCTGCTAAATCTTTTGCAACCCTGACTGTTACCTTACAATATTTGAATGTTTCTTTCTCACTGATTGAATTATTATTATTAAACAGATGAGCTCACGAATTTGGATATAATACTGTTGGAAGTTTCCATTTTGATATCTCTTTCAAGTGATGAATGGCGGATTGTTTTTATTTCTATTTTACCTTCTGATTCTAGGATTTTGGAGCAGTTTACCATTAAAATTTCTTGAAATATGATGTTGAGGCTCTATCTTTGATTAGGGTTTTTAGGTATTCCAACAATTCTTAAATATCACCATGATCTTTTTTCTTAATGTCAGCTTTTCCATTTAAATATTACGCTTTATTCTATTTTTTCTTTTAGTTTTGTTTTCTTAGGTTTTGATGTCTCATGGAGACATGAGCTTCCACCTACCTACTCTAAATTTTTAAAGGATTCTTTTCTTCAGTGAGTTTTTGTACCTCTTTTTAAGGTTTTTTTTGGCCAGTTCTGTTTGTTTTTAATTTTTTTATTTTTTAAACATTTATTAATATTCATTTTTAACATGGTTACATGATTCATGCTCCTACTTTCCCCTTCACCTCCTACTCTCCCCCCACCCATGGCTGATGCACATTTCCACTGGTTTTAACATGTGCCATTGATCAATACCTATTTCCAAATTGTTGATCATTACATTGGTGTGGTAGTTTCGAGTTTACATCTCCAATCATGTCCACCTCAACCCATGTGTTCAAGCAGTTGTTTTTCTTATGTTTCCTCTCCTGCAGTCCTTCCTCTGAATGTGGGTAGCATTCTTTACCATAAATCTCTCAGAACTGTCCTGTGTCATTGCATTGCTGCTGGTACAGAAGTCCATTACATTTGATTTTACCATAGTATATCAGTCTCTGTGTACAGTATTCTTCTGGCTCTGCTCCTTTCGCTCTGAATCAGTTCCTGGAGGTCTTTCCAGTTCACATGGAATTCTTCTAGTTTACTATTCCTTTGAGCACAATCATATTCCATCAGCACCATATACCACAATTTGTTCAGCCATTCCCCAATAAAGGGCATACTCTCATTTTCCAGTTTTTTTGCCACCACAAAACGTGCAGCTATAAATATTTTCATACAAGTCTGTTTATCTATGATCTCTTTGGGGTACAAACCCAACAATGGTATGGCTGGATCAAAGGGCAGGCATTCTTTTATAGCCCTTTGAGCATAGTTCCAAATTGCCAGCCAGAATGGTTGGATCAGTTCACAACTCCACCAGCAATGTATTAATGTCCCAATTTTGCCATATCCCCTCCAGCATTCATTACTCTCCCCTTCTTTCATTTTAGCCAATCTGCTAGGTGTGAGGTGATACCTCAGAGTTGTTTTGATTTACATTTCTCTAATTATTAGAGATTCAGAACACTTTCTCATGTGCTTATTGATACTTTTGATTTCTTTACCTGAAAATTGCCTATTCATGTCTCTTGCTCATTTGTCAATTGGGGAATGGTTTGATTTTTTTATACAATTGATTTAATTCCTTGTATATTTGAGCAATTAGACCCCTGTCAGAGTTTTTTGTTATAAAGATTTTTTCCCAATTGGTTGTTTCCCTTCTGATTTTGACTACATTGTTTTTGTTTGTACAAAAGCTTTTTAGTTTAATATAATCAAAACAATTTAATTTACATTTTGTAATTTTCTCTAACTCTTGCTTGGTTTTAAAATCTTTCCTTTCCCAGAGATCTGACAAGTATACTATTCTGTATTCACTTAACTTATTTATAGTTTCCCTCTTTATATTCAACTCATTCACCCATTCTGAATTTATCTTGGTGTAGGGTGTGAGATGTTGACCTAAACCTAATCTCTCCCATATTGTTTTCCTAATTTCCCAGCAGTTTTTGTCAAATAGTGGACTCATGTCCCAAAAGTTGGGCTCTTTGGGTTTATCATACACTGTCTTGCTGATATCATTTACCCCAAGTCTATTCCACTGATCCTCCCTTCTGTCTCTTAGCCAGTACCATATTGTTTTGATGACTGCTGCTTTATAGTATAGTTTAATATCTGGTACTGCTAGGCCCCCTTCCTTCACATTTTTTTTTCATTATTTCCCTTGATATTCTTGATCTTTTGTTATTCCAAATGAAATTCCAATTCTGTTTTTAAAGACATTATCCTCATCATGAATTTTTGTACCTCTTCCCATTTAGCCAATTAGGTTTCAAGGTGCAAATTTCTTCAGTATTTTTGTTCCCCTTTTACAAAGCTTTTGATTGTCTTTCAACAATTTTCTTCCTTTGCTTTCATATTTTACCATTTTCCCTCTGTCCCTCTTATTTGATTTTGAAAATAAAATTTTAGCTTTTTAGAGAATTCTTGTTGAGTTTGTATCCAATTCACTTTTTTTAGGCTTTGTAGTTGTTTTGAATTAATTATATTCTTCTGAGTTTATGTTTTGATCTGCTCTGTCACCACAGTATATTTTTAAGGTCACATTCTTTTGTCATTGTTGTTACTTTTCTTTGTACATTTTTCCTTTTCATTTATTGATTTGGAACTCTATGTTAAAGTTGATTTTGTTTATGTTGTGCAGTGAGAGAGCCTTTAAGATTCGAGCTTTTTCACACTACTGTATTCAGAGCTAGTTCTAAAGTTTGGGGAGTTTTTAATGCTGCCAAGTTGTTGTGATCTAAGGAAAGGGGTGTATACTCCCCTCTCGTCCTAATCGAATAAGGTCTCTTTAGATTGGAATAGTCAATGCTCCATAGGGTTTCATATCTTGGGGCCACAAGTGATACTAACCTTCAAGCTTTCAGCGACCTCTTGATGAAAAATGATCCTCTCTGCCCTTGAACTTTGACCAAGAAGTGGCATAGAGATTGGAATCATCAAAAATGTGTCTCTGGTTCTTTGTCTAGGGTCAGTTACAAGTTACCTAAGTAACAATTTTCTGACAAATTGCCAGGTACCTTTACTATCTCTGGCTTGAAAGCTCCTAAAGTTACTGCTATTTCTGTCAGCATCACTTAGATTCAGCACTGGTGTCTCATGCACATGTGCTCTGAGGCAGCCTCCTCTCTGGTGACATTTCTGAACTTTCTAAGCTCCTATGTTGTCCTGGGATGCATCACTGACCTTTTTTGTTTGTTTGTTCATTTGTTTTTTGGCTCTACCACACCAGAATTCAATTTGAGTAGAAATTCTGAAGTTATTTGGAGGGGAATGTTGGGAGAACTCAACTGAGTGACTCTGTAATCTGTCATCTTCAGTCACTTAATTTTCTAAAGTCTTATCTTAAAAATGAAGAGATGGACTTCTGAAGTTTTTATCCTTCCTTATTCAATTACTTAGACCAGCCCTGTGGATTCTATTTCTATAATATCCCTTATATTTTAGATTTCTTGTATCCTCTATTTCTCTTCCATCTTCTCTCTGTATTACTAGTACTGCCAACATATTATAGGCCCTCATTTCCATCTTCCTCCCTACCAAAAATTCTTCCTAACTTCATTTTCTCCTCCATTTATAAGGAGAATAGAAAAAAACAGCCTTCTCATTACTACTAGACTAATCTTTTTATACATAGATTTAGTCATTTCACTCATCTGCTAAAAATTCTTCATAATTTCTCCATAGTCTACTAAGAAAATTTCTAATAGCCTGACCTCTGGGGTTCTCAACACCCTAACTCTACCCTTTCTTTTTGATTAAGGCATAATAGTCTTCTGAATTTATTCCACATTCACTCTACTGGAGTACTTTCATCTCTATGCTTTTTTTTATGCTGTTCTCTACACCTAAAATGCCCAGGTCCCTTACCTCTCAATCTCGAATGACTCACACACAGTTGCTCTTCTTGAAAGTCTCCTATTTAAAGTCTAATTTAAACACCATCTCCTGCATGTAGCCTTCCTTGATGCCATCAAGATTTAATGATTTTCCTTGTACCATTCTTCCTTGAAGTTGTAAAAAACACTTTTTTGTGACACTTTTGCATTTCTGATGAATTACTGTATCATATAAATATCTAAGTAATAAAGCTTCTTATTCAGCTATAAGCTTGTTAAGTTTAGTTTAGAGATTGTGTCTTATCAGAATTTTATAACCCTACCAGATAGAGGAACAGTAAAATTATGAATTTAATAGAATTAGATCTTTGGGGGAGGGTTGGGGAAGACAAGCATATTCTCTGCTGGAGGATTTTTCCACAACTTTCTTAAATTTTAAAAATATAATACAGGGTAGATTCACAATAACAATTTCACTCTTTAGTTAGGAGTGCAGCCAAAAAAAAACCTCACACAAATTGTAAAACTATTTCTATGAACTATCTTTTTTAAAGGATTATATTTTCCAATGTTCTGCCTGCCATGCACTAATATACTTGCCAACCTTTCTGAATTACTTTGAGACTTCATTTTAGAGCCTCATTCTCCATTTCTCCAGCTCAGAAATAGATCATTTGGAGTATTCTGAAGTCTGAACTATCAGGAATGGAAATTTGCAGCTCCATTTCCTTAGCAAAGTGATTAAGGTAAGAGTCTTTTTAAAGAAGAGCAATGTTGTATAAAGTAGAACTACTTTCTCTTTGGGGAAGTGACAACAGCCTCTCTCTTTTACTCCCTGCTTTGGCATTAGTGAACAGAATATAGGTAAGAAAGTGAACATGGCATAAGACATTTCTTGCTTCAGCACCTAAAACTCTGGCACCATAGACAGATGTCACTTTCAATATTTGGCTTCCTGAAGCTGGATTGTATAGCATAATTATGAGATCATATTATAGTTCTCACATGTCATAGTATGAGATATTGCTCAGAATAGAAAAGCAAATTTTGTCCTGCAAATTATATATACAGAGACATATGTATGTGGTTTTGTATATATGTGTGTGTATATGAGTTTTTAGACAATGTGTGGGTTAATGTAAATACACACACATATAAGCAAATATATATATACACATTTATAAACTAAGCAAATTCAAGAGATTACTAGATTACTCCAGGACCAGTTCAACATTTCCTTTATCTTTACATAGTCTCACTTTATAATGGATAACAAAAGGGGACATTTTATGAAAAAGAGTTTGTATACTGGAAAACAAAAAACAAAAAACTTGAAAACAAAGTTAGAGGGGATGTGTGTTCAATTCCTGTCTTTCACAGTTATTAAATGTGACCATGAGCTGTGGAGTCCTTGTCTCACTGAAGTGTTATAAAGCTCAAAGAGAGTACTGCACGCAAGCATTCTATAAATTGTGATTTTATTATTTTATGACCTTAGAAGGGATGACTCGTAGATAATCATTTAAAGATATCTTTGAAATTGTGAGATGAATGTGAATTCCAAATATAATATCCAATTTTTTTCTTGTTATTGATATTCTGTCTTTTCAGTAGGGTTAAGATCTCTTTATGGCTCCATTTGGAGTTTTCTTAGGAAAGATACTGTAGTTTTGCCATTTTGTTCTCCAGTTCATTTTACAGAGGAGTAAACTGAGTCAAAGAGAGGTAAGTGACTTTTCTAGGGTCACACATCTAGTAGGTATCTGAGGTTGGATTTGAATTGAGGTTTTCCTGTCTCCACGCTCAGTACTCTATCTGCTAGAGCCATCTAGCTGCCTCTTTCATGTTATTAGTAATCAATAAACCACTTTTTGTGTTAAGCATGGATTTTCATTTTTTCTTCGAATTATTAAAAATCCTGTTTGTACTAATTGCTAAGAGTTCAATGTTCAAAAAAGCTCACAATAGAAGACCACAACTGGAAGAGATCTCTGAGACTAAGTTAACTACCCACCTCCAGCATCATTTAACAGATAAAAATAAACTTATGCCAATGAAGTGAATTACCTGGCATATCGTAATTAGTTAATAAGTATTTGTTTAATTGGGATATGTTGAGTTAAGTGAAATCCAAGGTCACAGCTTATTAAAGGTGGATTCAGGATGGGAGCCAAGGTTTCCTGGTTATTCTTTTTAATCCCAAAGAGCAAAACCATTGAATTAAATTATGAAGTAATATAATCTCTGCATAAGCTAGTGAGTTCCTTGAAAGCAGGGGCTTTTTGAGGGGAGCTTTCTTTGTATCCCCAGAACTTGCGCTTGACACAAAGTATGTATTTAATAAATATTGACTGGACTTGTTGGCTTTCACACTTAAATGGGAAATCTTGTCATATTTTTCTGGATTTGTAAATTTGGGGGCTTTAATAGATTACTTTACCATGCTAGGTTGTCAGTGCTGGACCTTTACCAAAGAGAATAGAGTTTGTATAAGTGTTTTGGAATTGAACTTGATTAGAAAAATTAATATGTTCTGGGAAATATCTTTTTTTTAGTTTAATTAATTAATTAAGGATATTTTTCCATGGTTACAAGATTTATGTTCTTTCTCTCCCCTCCCTTCATCCCCCTCCCATAGACACTGAGCAATTCACACTGGGGTTTACATGTGTCATTAATCAAGACCTATTTCCATAGTATTGATATTTGCACTGGGGTGATCATCTAGAGCAGTGATGGGTAAACTATGGCCTGCAGGCCAGATGCAGCTCCCTGAAATGTTCTATCTGGAACATTAATCCTAATCTGATGAATACAATGAGTAGAATACAATACAATGAAACTTTGAAAGAGTTACCTTAGAAAGAGACTGACAGATGAGCATTTCCTTTCCTTTGGCCCCCTCTTTAAAATGTTTGTCCATCACTGGTTTAGAGTCAATATCCCCAATCATATCCCCATCAACCATGTTGTTTTTCTTCTGTGTTTCTACTCCCAGAGTTATTCCTCTGAATGTGGATAGCGTTCTTTCTCATACGTTGGTCTGGGAAATTTCAAAGCAAGGACCCTTAAAAATATTATATGACATCAATTTCAATGCCTTATTATTAATTACCAGAAATTCTAAACTACATTAGTTGCTAGAAATGCTAGCAACTGACTCACTTTAGTTTCATCTATTTCTACTTCATCTTCCCAAATCCTTTTTAAAGTGGAGAATGGGGAGGGGGGTACAACTAGTAGCACAGTAGATAGAGCACCAGGTCTGGAGTTCTTAGGACTTGATTTTAAATCTGAGCAAGTCACTTTACCTTGATTACTTAGCCTTTGCTGCTCTTCTATCTTAGAACTTGTACTAAGACAGAAAATAAGGGTTTAAAAGAAACAAAGTGAGGAATGGGAAATAGAAAAATGAGAAGACAGTATGGAACAGTTAATAGAAATTAAGCACCAAGGTCAGAGGACCAGATTTCTAACCTTTCTCACTGACTAGCTGTGTGATACTCAGAAAGTCACTTTACCACTCTGGATCTTTCATTCATCTATAAAATTAGGATTTTGGACTAGGGAGCCACCAAGGTCTCTTCTAGCTCTAAGTTTTAAGATCTTGGAATCATAAACACTTAAAAAAACCATTAAGAAGAAATTTAAGTTCCTGGAACTGAAGGATCCAAATAGGATTATCCAAATATGATAATCAAGCTCTGAATATATGAGTTGTTCATTTAAAGATCAGTGTCAATCAGCACTATACAAGAATCATAACGAGAAATTCCAATTAAAACAAACCCAAGTTCCTTTGGTGCTACTTGCAAAACCTAAATTTGTTTATATTTTCTGACCTTCAACATTATACAGCATCAACAAACACATTATGGCAAACAGTTCTCCTTTTCATTTGACTGGATAGAGGAATAATGCTCCCCCTAACCCTCATTGGCTGAGATTAGAGAGTAAGTGAACCAGTAAAAGACAATTAGGTAAGAGCTACCCTCACCATCTCAAGTACTGGAGCAACAGTGAATGCATGCAGGTCACATAAAGCAGTCTTTATTCACCAGGCACAAACATAAATCAACTTTAATGTCAATAAAGTCAGTAATGACAGATTTCATCACCAAGATATAACTAAGTGATAATGACAAGAAAGTGAGGCACTCACAGGCAGTAGGAATGGTTCTTTTTTTTTTTCTTTTTTTTTTTGTCCTAGGTGAAGCCAAGGATAACATAAAAGACTTGCCTTCTCCCCTCCTCCCATTATTAACTGCAAATAATCTTTGTCATGTTAAAAAGCAGATTGTTTTCTCCAGGGTTATTCACCATTATGCTTTGGATCATATAACCTGACCTTCTTCTAGGTAACTTAAAGTTTATTTCCAATTAGCATGTACTTAATACAGAGATGAAGCTTGATCTGCCTTTATTACTTTATCACTAGGTTGTGGAATTAGATTTTCTGTCCCTCCCTCACTAAATATCACATTATGGTCAAACTTTCTGATTTATTGTTATTACTTTTTGTTTCATCTCATGACAACAACAATGGCTACAACAGGGCAAGTTTTAGGTTTTCAGTTTTAGCATTTAGTGAGCTAAAAATTACTCACACAAACGGAAAAGGGCATAGTGACATCTATTTTACTTTTTTTTTTTTGGACATGAATGGAAAAAGGGAACTTCAACACAGCAACACTAATTGGAACTTAACAAAAACATCACTTTAGTAGAAATGCTGCAAATTGTACCATTCTTTTTTAGTCTTGGAGGCTGAGAATAAAAATGCCACAATTTTATCCCATGCATTGAGATTTTTATCCCATGGGAATGTGTTCCAGAGCACTCGATTGCCATGTTTCAGTCGTTTTGGCTGACATTCAACAAATGTCTGAGCAGCTAATAATGCATTTAGTTCAGTTAGTCCACCCATCTGTCCATTACATCTGTCCATCCTTTGGAAAGCTATTATTAAAGGCAACATCACATCTCTCACAACCTTGTTGTCATCATCCCCCTGCTTAGCAGGAAGAAAAAGACTGCCTTTGTTCACAAGTTTCTAAACACCTTTTCACTGGCTAAGGCTAAATTCAAAATCCCATCCTAAGTAAAAAGGAACAAAAGAGCTATTTCTTTTCCTATTCCATTAATAGTACAAAAGCCGGTTAATAGCACTGATGCCAGTTAGGACTAGTCCCAAAAGGAAACAAAATAGTAATAGCAACAGATTTTCATTGAAACTATTTGTCTTTCTGAGGGAAGGAGAAGGAAGGGTGAAGAAGAAAATTCAAGCAATATAAGAGATACATACACATCATAATTATAAAAAAATTAAAGTGACTTACTGTTAATAAAACTTAATCTTTTATTTGTGTATTCTTTTGCTCATCTATTTGTTGATTCATTCATTTTATTTTTCATTTACTCATTAATTTCCCAACTACTCTCAATAGGATAATAGATTTCTGTAGCATCATGTTAACTTATGATTAGATTTGTTCTGCTTGCCTCCAGAAGGCAAAATTAGAAACAATTGGTGGAATATAACAAAAAGACAACTTGAGGTGCAATGTAATGGTATAAAAGATTGAGAAATACAAAAATAGAAAAAAGTTGCATTAAGTCATATTAAGTTTTTCTCATGGAACATTGAACTTAGGAACATTGGTGGCCATGAGGATTCTCAATCAGAAATAGGTTGTATCTTGTGACCTCTTAGGTACTTTGCAACTCTGTGGATCTATGTCAATATTAAAAGGTAATAGTAATTTACTATGTAACTTCAGTATAGCAGTAGGGTAGACTCTAACAGCAAAAATTGTCTTCTAAAAACACAGAATGTTCAACAAATATTTTCTTTAACATTTATGTATTGATATATCCAAAATATAAACTATATACATATGTGAAGATAGTTCAGCAGTCCTAAACTGGTCCATAAATACTATGTTTTTAGGTCTAGGATTTACTTGGAAAGTAAGGCAAATGTGAAAACATACAAATGTACCAAAGTTATGTTTTATAGCTGCATGTTTCATTATATATGCTGTACTTGGCTGAAATTAATTTTATGAAAATAGCTTTAATAGATGTCAATCTAGCTCATTTGAGTAGGTTTATGAGTGCTTCATTTTGTATCTAACTATAACAAGGTGATGAGATGACTAAAGTTGAAAATGAGGAATTCCACCATTTCTTAAAGGAAAATAAAATAGATATATGTGATAGAGACCATCATTCTTCATTTTCAATTAGTTAATAACTATACAACTCATCATCTTTCACAGGGTTTAATTATTTCCAAATGACTATAGCTTAGGGAAAAAATCCATGCCCAAAAGATCATTCAGGAAGACAATTCATAGAAAAGTAGGCTGAGCTAGAGTTTGAATTCCCAGAGTGTTTTTATTTCCTGGAGAGTTCTTTTCAGTTTTCACAGTAATTATAACAAGTGCTATAAATAAATAAAACTTTAAAAAGCCCATGCCTGCCAAAGGATAGCTTCTTTACTTTCATGATTCCTTTTAGATCTTTGGTTTATTGGAGATTTTGGTGATTTTTTTTCAAAAATAGACATATCAAATAATCATAGAATTGTAGCTCCAGGAAAGACCTTGAAAACCCCCTAGTTCACCTTCATATTACAGATGAGGAAATTGAAAACCAAAGAGGATAAGTTTCACTTTTTTCATTTGTGAAACAGGGGAGAGAGAAATATAATAGACAACTTTGCAGAATGATTATGTTCTAAATACTACTCTAATTTAACATCAAAACATGTTATACGAAAATTTTGTAGGTATAAGAAAATAGAAATAACATAAGAAGCAATAGCTTCATGTAATTACATTGGACAACTGAAATTCTTGAGTTCCTACTCAAGGTCCACAGCATGGCCTATTTTGTTCTTTGGATGTAACTAGAGCAAACAACCTCATAGGCCCAAGCTTTAGAGTCCAACCATTTTAGCCTTTGCCCATTTCCTCTTGACAATGATATTTTGTATGGTGAAGGAAAATTGTACAACAACAGAGAGAGAGAGAGAGAGAGAGAGAGAGAGAGAGAGAGAGAGATAGAGAGAGAGAGAGAGAGAGAGAG
>NC_058131.1:514817660-514880456 GCF_016433145.1 Gracilinanus agilis
GGAAGGGAAGGGAAGGGAAGGGAAGGGAAGGGAAGGGAAGGGAAGGGAAGGGAAGCAAAGCGAAGCAGAATTTCTTGTATTCTCCAAAAATCTGGTAAAACCAGCATTTTTATAAAACTTTAAGGTTAGCAAAACCCTTTACATAAAATATATTTTTAATCTTTATAGTAACCCTATGCAATAATGAATACCATTAATGGAGTATTAATGTGGGTGAGGTGCTTGAGATTTCAAAATAATTTTTGCTTAAAATTCACAATTTCATACAAAAAAAAATTTATAGCAGCCAAGACAAAGGAAGGTCTAATTCAAATAACATCATCATTACCCAACCATGAAAAATAAGAGAAATGATTAGAATAGGATATTTTGATAGATATAAAGTTCAAGCTATATCCTAAAATAACATCTCATGTTAAACTAAGATTAAACTTTTAGGACCAGTATATGGGGAGAGGAAAAAGGTCTGTGTCATTTAAGGTATTCCTGCCCCACAAGAGAAATAGAAGCAAACAGAAAATAAAACTTGAAATCATTATAAACAAGAGAAACAGAAGAAAACTAAAGCATATTTGTCACATTTGTCACAAAATTACAAGGGAAAAAATGTTTTCTCATGATTATTAACATTTTTATAAAGAAATTGGACTGTGGGATAAAGGATAAAGAGAGATTATCAAGAAACAAATACTATCTAAATGGCTAACAAATAAAATAATCAAAGATTTCAGAGAAAGACAGTAAGAATTTTTATAATATTCTCTATTAAAGCTCATTCTAAAAACAAAATGAAAGGGATAAACTGGGGAATTCATGTGAGAAGTGAGAAGTGGTGCAAGAAACAATGAACTAAGAAGTACATGCCAATTTAGGACAGTGGTGATCAGAAAATGAACTACACTTGTTTTAATGTTTGAAAAGTAGAGAGCTGAGAAAAGCAGAGAAGAATTAGAATGCTTATGTAGTCAGGATGAGGAATATGCCGATTGGTTAAAAAAAGGCTCTTATAATTTTCATTTTAATAAAGGAATGAAGAAAATTTAGAAATTAATAAAGATGAGAATAGGACAAAATATATAATTATAAGAAAATAGAAGCAGTATAAAGGTGTGAGATCAAATTTGGCCTCATAGAAGTTCTCTCATATTGAAGAATATAGGATGGATAATAAACAAGTAAAGGTATAGGTCATGAATTGGAAAATAGAATTTAAAACAGTCTCTATAAGTCAGAAACAAAGATGAAAGGGCAAGGAGAATGTAAACTACTTTGAAAATGATGTCAAAACAATGTTATTGAGCTAAGATGTTAAGTATAGGAGGGAGGATTTTGAGTCCTTTCTTATATAGTGAACAAAACTTTGGCCAAAATAAGGTAAATAGGTAGAGAAATCAATCAATTAACAGAAAGAAAGAGAAACTAACAATTTAATTACATTCAAGAAATTTTAATGAAAAGTAAGTGAAAATAGTGAGTAGATTCTATAAGAATATGAGCATAAAAGTTTGTAAAAAAAGCTAATCACAGGGACACTGCTAACAGTATTAGGGGATAAAATTAATATAATAATCTATGAAACACAAACAAGAAAATCATAACCTAAAATTTAAATAGACTGATAATTCAATAAGATTAAAGAAAATAGCAGAATGAATAAGAAAGTAAACCCAAATATTAGTTGTATAAAAATCAGTTGAAAAAATAAAGTCATATAAAATAAAAATAAAAGGCTAGAACAAAATGTAGTGTGCATCGCGTGAGTTCAGAAAAGCAGTAATTGCAATGAAGCTAATATATGGTATAATGAAAACTGATAATGAGAAAACAGAAAAACAAGGTAAGTACACTAGAGTAAAAAGTACCATAATAAAACACTAAAGACAATAAGTAAATTTGCAGCAAGTTTACAGAACACTTAAGTATATATATAGAAAAATAACTGAAATTCAGAAAAAGAAAAGATAATTGTAATAAGCATTACTGTTCATCTCTTTATCAAAGATAGAAAAATCTAACAAAAAGAAATGAAAAGAAATATATAGGACTGAAAAAGAATGTTTTAAAAGTTAAAATTCAAAGTTTATGAAATCTTGTAATTAAGAAAATTTAAAAAATTAAAAATGTAAATATTTCTTAGGATTACATGGAACTTTTATGAGAATAAATATTGCTTAAAGGAAAAACAAAATTATACAAAATGTACATAATTAAACATAAATGTAAAAAAGTTAGACATCAAAAACATATTTTAAAGATTCTATGCTGAAATGTACTTTATAGATGTTATCTGACTGTAGCAATATTGGCAGAATTTTTCTGCCTTATTGACACAGAACCATTAACTAGGGTGGGAAGATCTGGTCATATAGCAATTCTGAATTTATCTGAAAATATTGTTATCTAGTTCATATCCTCTCTATTCTTCTTAAGAATACTGAGATATTTTGACCCCAAAATATTGATAAAATCCCAATAAATTTTATAGCATTCCCCTCCTCTACCTGTTTCATAATCCTGTTCTGCTTTCCCTGCCCACCCCCAAAATGAAGCCTGCCATGACCTTTTCTTTTCTTTTTTAATTAATACATGTTGATTCTTAATGATTTCCACTTTCTCTTCTAAATGTTTACTGATAAGATGGGTCAACTTTATGTTGGGGCTAGTATGATAGATATGGTAGGGGATTAGTCATACCTAGGAGATAACTTAATTTGGAAAAAAGTAGTAAGTTCCAAATCTCTGGGTGTACCTCTCCCTTTCACACTTCTGCTAATCTAAAATTTAGTCATGATCTCATTTTATCAATAGCATAATTACACATATTGTGAATCTTCTACTTAGTCCTGCTCTAATGCCTAACAATGGTGTGACAGGTGTCTCTAGCTTCTCAAATGCTGTGTCAAGGGAACTTATACCTTGACAATTCTTATAAAACTGAAAAGACTCCAAATATAGGCCTTAAGTCTGTCTGTTAAAAGATGATTAAAGGGCCATATTAGTAAATTGCAAAAAGGATCATTATCAGAGAGTTGGGTAATATCAAATGATGAATTGTGGGGAGTGATATAATTCGTGAAAATATTCCATTAATGCTATGCACAGAATCAACACAGAGGGCATTCAAGTTAAAGAAATAAACCTTTTAAAATATTTGAAGCAGCTATATGGCACTATATAACATGCTGGATTTGGAGTCAGGAAGATCCAAGTTCAAATCTATGTCAGACTCTTATACCTAAGAAACCCTGCATAAGACTTTTAACCTCTGCTTGCCTCAATTTCTTCATCTATAAAGGATGATAATAATAACAGCTAATTCCCAAGGTTATTGGAAAGGTACAATGAGATGATATTTTTAAAGTATTTGGAAAACATTAAACTACTATATAAAATTTATTATTATTAATTATAAGAAGCATATGTAGAAGTATCAATATGACCTTCAAATTAACCTACAAATAAAACAGGATGACCAACCTCCACCTTTCAAAAATTCATGACTACCCATGTTGAATCAGTAGGCAAATTAAAACGCCCTTATATAGGCATTTAGAGAGAGGGTGCTCTATGGAAATGCCTGAGTGAACAAAAGATATAACTCTATTTCATCATCATTAGCAGAGATGTCAGTCTTTATTATATATCAGACATCAAGCATTCAGAGAGAATAAGCTATTCAAACGTCTTCTCCTTCCATCCATTTTGAACCTACTCTACAAAATGAAAGGCAAATTTAAGTGAAAATCTTAGCATTAAATTTCAGAGTATGACTTTCCTATAAAGGCATGACATGTCATTCATCTTCTAAAGCAAGAGATCACTCTAACTGAATGTAAACTCTGACAAAATGAGTATTCTATCTAAAAAAAAAACCTTTATCACTGAAGAAAGTAATTGTATATTTAAAAAGGTCCTTCAAAACTACTACCCTAAATATCCAGTTTTATAGAGGAGGGGATTTAAATCCAGTTTGGTTAAATGATTGTCTGAAACCACAAAGCTAACCCAGGTTCTCTAACTTCCAATTTTGTGCTTTTATCTACATCTTGTTAAAGCTTCATAGAGAAGATGTCTTTATAATCCACTGAATTTTCTTCAGGAGACTTGACATTTACTTAGGGTTTCCATCTGTCATAACTCCATATTTTAAGTCAATAAGCTCAAATATATATGCCTAATCTCCTAAAATCCAACTTCAGTGCTTCATGGTAACATTACAGTTATCCAGGGCTCATGAAAGCTATTCTAATAGTTAGGTCATAACAAGATGAAAAAAAAAAAACACTGAGCATAGGTTTGGGAACATGGACAATATTTTCCTTTGTCCAAGATCAATTAACTAAATTTGAAAAACAGAAAGTAAGAGACCAGGTAAGGCTATTTGTCACAAATTTAAAAAAATCATTAAGCTATCTGAAATGGCATGGAGATGAATAATTTATATGGGAAAACATAGTGCCAATATCAATGACATCACAAATACTTGATTTAAAATAAATGTAAGTTAGATATCCATTAGTGGGTAAGATAAATATAAATCCTTATTTTGTAGTTGGCACTGATAGATAGGATCTTGAACCTTTTTCAGCTTTTCAGAGTAGAAGACAGGACATGCCAATATCACCAGCAACCTAGCTGGGATCAGGAGCAGGCAAGACCACTAAAGATGGATAATCTCTTCTATCTACAAGCATTGGCATAAAGCTACACTTAACTCTATTTGCTATGCCTCACATATTTCTAGTTCAAGGACATGATTCTAGGGGTTTTAGAATGAAATTCACTTCCCTATCACTCTAACCATTTCACTAGGTTAAGCCCACATTTACCCTTTCTCACAAATACCATTTACATAACATACTATCACAAATTGCAAATACTAAATAAACCTATTCATTCAACTGATAATAATTTGAAGTTACACAAATTAGAATAGATCAAAGTATACAATAGTAAGAGAGCTCTTTTATTACAGATGTGATGAAACCCCTCAGTTCAACAACAACAACAACAACAAAATGCTCTCAGCTTTCTCTAGATATGCAAGTTCTGGACCATAAGGGAGTGGATCAGGTCAAGGTACAAAGGTGTGAACTTTCTTATATGATTGGAGATCTAAGTAATTCCAGTAGCTATTGAAAAACTCTCTAGTGCCTCGTATGATCTCCAGTGCTGAAATAATACTTCAAAAGAACCTCCAACAATCAGTTATGCAGATTTTCAGCAATGCCTAAAAAATTCCTTCCACCAGATCTTTTATTTTCTTCCAAGTATGTAACACACAGCACAAGATTGTTCCTCAGAAAATCTATTCACATTGCCTGAGAGGGAAATTGTGTTAAATAAGTACTTATTCAAATTTTATTCCCTAAACATGATATGGTTATATGGAGTATGGGAACAAGCTTGTTTCTAGAGCCTCATGGTTCTAGATTAAAATCTCAGCTTTTCTGTCTTTTGACCATGTGACTTTGAATAAATCACTTCCTTTTTCTGACCTCTCTACTCATCATAAAATGAGGTGATTGGACTAGTTTATCTTCAAAGTCTGCTATGATTATAAATCCCATGAATCACAAAAGGAAAACATTTAAAAATGTTCCTTCAGGGCATTTATAGAATAGTTCAGTGAGTTTTACTAACAAAAAATTATAATTGAAGTTAGCAAAAGTTAAAATATTATTCTCATTATATGTACTTGAAAAAGTTCTGATGTAACAAAATAGTAATAGTTCCTTAATTCATGTCCATTAAAAGTTATCTTCTATTTTTAGCTTATGTACTTTCAGTCATAAGTACCTCTACTCTTTTATCTAAATTTTGCCTTTTAATATTATTTATATTGCAAATTTTTCATAATACTCAGCCTACCAAAAAATCTACTCATGGAAGAGGGGAAGGATGTAAGGACAAAATCAGTAATATAAAGGCATATGTGAAAAACCAATCAAGTCAAATAAATGAGGATTGATTAAATACTTACTAAGTTCCAGGCACTATGTTAAGGACAAGAATAAAAATACAAGCAAAAAATAAAGATAGGATCTACCCTCAAGGACTTTAAATTCTAATGGAGAAAGACATACATGAAAAGAAATTGGAAAGCTAAGTAGGGCAGTATTCTTGAAGAATTATGATGAAAAGAAACATGTAGAGCCAAGAGCAGGGAACAGAGAGAAGTTTAGGGGAAACTTGACTGGCCTAAGCCCCTTCTTTAAAGTATAGATTAAAGGGTGGAGCCAAGATTGTAGAATAGAGGAAGCACTCAGCTGAGGTTTCGAAACATTCTCCATCAAACAACTTTAAAATAGTAGCTCAAATAGAATAGCAGGATGGCAAATACAGCAAAATACCAGGGTGAGATAGTCTTCCTGTTCAAGGTAACCTAGGAGGTCAGAATGAGAGATTCATACACAAGAGTGGAGGTTAGTCCAGAATCCACATAGATATAATGGTAGGACTAGGTGATGACAACAGAAGCCAAAGCTAAGGGAGCTTTCAAGCCAGCACTGGTAAGAGGACTTGGCAACTGATCAGAAAGAGATTATAAGGGACACCAATCTAGCAATGAATGCAGAATTGGACATTGTTTGGCAACTCCATTGCCTATACCTCCTTTTTGGTAACATTTCACGAGTGGAAGAAAAGCACTTTTGACAAAGAGGGATTAGAGGCCCTGAGGAGTAATACCACTTCAAGTTGCAAAAGATCAGGGACTCTGAGAAATGGTACCACTTATAGTTTCAAAGGAAGAAGGAGTCTGAAGAACACTATTGATTTTAATCTCAAGTATTCAAGGGTCTTTCCTCAATAAGGACAAAGTGCAGCCACGAAGAGCAGTAACTACACTTCTCCACAAATCAAAACATCCTATAAGCACTGAAAACTTCCAAACCCCAAAACTAGCTCTGAAAATATCAATGTTTTTTTAAAAGCCTGAAGTTTGACACAGGACCTCCCTCCCTCAACACAGGAGCAGAGTCCTTAAGATTAAATTAACATAAGTTTAAAAAGTAAAGAAATACATTGGAAAAATGAACAAATAAAAAAACCCTGACTATAAAATATACTATGGTGACATGGGAGGATCAAGAAATAAACTTGGAAGAAGACAATGAAGTTAAAACAACTACAAGCAAAGTGTCAAAGGAAAAAAAATAATTGGACCTCACCGAAGAAAATGATTCCTTTGTAATTAGAATTGGGCAAGTGGGACCTAATGATTCCATGAGACATAAAGAAATAATTGAACAAAGTCAAAAGAATGTAAAAATTGGGGGAAATGGGAAATAGCTTATTGGAAAAGACCAACTAATGTAGAAAATGTATCAAGAAGAGATAATTTTAAAATATTAGACTAAATAAAAGTCATGGTCAGAGAAAGATTCCAGACATAATATTTAAAGAAATAATCAAGGGAAATTGCCCTAATATCTTAAAACCAGAGGATAAAATAGAAATGAAAGAATACAATGATCACCACCTGAAAGAGACTCCAAAATTAAAATCTCAAGAATATTAGAACCAGATTCCAGAGCTCCCAGTCAAAGAGAAAATAATTCAAGCAGATAGAAATAAATCATTCAGATATCATGGAACCAGAGTCAGGATCACACAAGATTTAACAGATACTACATTAATGGAATGGAAGGTTTGGAATATGATATTCTGGAACATAAAAGAGCCAAAATTGCAACAAAGAATAACCTACTCGAAAAAATTAAGCAAAATCATTTGAGAGTAATAAAGACATTTAATAAAATAGAGGACTTTCAAGAATTCTTATTTAATTTTTATTTTTAAATATCTTTCCATGTTTCAATGATTCATTTTCTTTCCCTCCTCTTTCCCCTGCCCATTTCTGTATATCCCAGAGACAACAAACAATTCCACTGGGTTGTACAAATGTTATCACTTGATACCTATTTCTATATAATTCTTTTTCACTATAGAGCAATTTTTAAAATTTTTATTTATAATATTTTCCTGTTGTTACATGTTTCATGTTCTTTCCCTCTCCCCCAAACACCCCTAACTCCCTTAGCCGACTCACAATTCCCCTGGGTTTTACATGTATTATTATTGATAATTGTACTAGAGTTATCTTTTAGTGTCTATATCCACAGTAATAACCCCATCTGCCCATGTGTTCAAGCAGTTGTTTTTTTCTGTTTTTCTTCTCCCACAGTTCTTCCTCTGAATGTGGCTAGTTTTTTTTCCTCATTAGTCCCTTGGCCTTTATAGAGCAATTTTTAAAGCCTAAACCCCAAAGCACATAGCTATATATACATGTGATAAGTGAGGTCATATGTGTTGCTTTTGGATTTCTACTCCCATAATTCTTTCCCGCAATGTGGATAGCATTCTTTCACTTAAGACCTTCAGGTGTGTCCTGTCTTGTTGCACAGCTACTAGTAGCAAAGCCCATTACAATGGATTATTCCACAATGTTTCACTTTCTGTGTACAATGTTCTCCTAGTTCTACTCCTTTCACTCTGCATCAGTTCACTGAGTTTCTCACAGTTCATATAGAAATCCTCCAGATTATCAATCCTTAAAGCACAATACTATTCCATCACCATCATATACCATAATTTGTTCAGTCATTCCCCAATTGAAGGACATTCCCTCATTTTCCAATTTTTTGCCACCACAAAGAGTGTGGCTATGAATATTTTTGTATAAGTTTTCCTTATTACCTATTTGGGGTACAAACCTATTAGTGCTATTGTTGGATCAAAGGGCAGACATTCTTTTAAAGTCCTTTGTGCATAATTCCATATAGTCTTCCAGAATGGCTGGATTAATTCACAACTCCACCAGCAATGCATTAGTATCCCAATTTTCCACAACCCCCAAAACATGTTATTTTCATTTACTATCATATTGGCCAATCTGTTAGGTGTGAGGTGGTACCTGTAATAAGGGGATTAAACAGGTAGAGAGATAATAAGGGACTAAAGGCAGGTATGGTGATAAGGTAGTTGTAATAGGGGATAAGACAAGTGGATGGGGTTTGTAGATCCCTAAGTCAGTAGGTAGGAAATGAGGGTGCAGTAGTGGAGGTAGTAAATTGAGGCGGTAGGAGATGTAAGGGAATGACTGAGTTTTGGAAATATAAAATGTTGAAGCATAAAGAGCTGCAAAGGGAGAGGATGATGTAGTTGGGCAGGCAGCTGCAGCAGGGGACACAGACTGGGTACTATAGTGCAAATAGAGTGCATGTCAGCCCTGCAAAGCCTTACTGCAGAATTTCTGACAGCTGATAAGGGTTTAGAATCCTGAGGAAGTTCAGTTGACCCTGGGGACTCATGGAGAGAAGCAGGGTCAATCTGAGCTCTTTCTTTGGATTGAAACCTAGCCTATATTCTGCAGCTTTTCTCTTAAAAAATTGTTAGCTTAACTATTTCCTTTGAATCTCCCTAACCTCCCTTATCCCTATCTTCATTTTCTCTGCCTGAATTTCTGTGAGGTTTTGAAAGGAGGGTAGATCAGAGTGTTAGTGTTAAACTTGATATTTTAGATAGTCAAATAGGGCTTACCCTTGTTACAAATTATCTATTGAAACATTGTATCCAACTTTTCTAACCCTATTGATTACAAAACCACTTGAGAGCTGCGTTAAGGCAGGTCCTTTCTCAGTTTCACGTTCCTGTCTCCCTCCCCCACCTGAAGCTCTCTCTAGGCAGGTGTTAGGGCTACCTTGTATCCTCTATCCTTTACAATCAACCCTATAAATCAATAAACCCAGTTTGTCTTTTAATCAAAACCTTTTGCTACTTCATTAGTTGATTGATAAAAGAGGGAGAAGGGAAGAAAGGAATCATATTGTCTCTGAGTTGTGAAGGGAGTTGGAGGTGTCCATTTTGGAGGAAGTGCAATCTTAATACTTCCTTTGAACTGTTCCTTTGTAAACCTGAGAAACTGACCAGCAGCCCTCTAGTCAGTTTCAAACCATTCTTGGCTAGCCCTAACCTTTGTCTCTAGAAGTTCCCTTCCTACTTGAAGGACTCAGTCTGTTTCCCTTTAGTGTCTCTGTCTCAAATCCTGTGTCCCAATCAGTCTCTCCCAGGCTGTAGTTGTTTGCCCAAAGTATCTCATCCTCTCAAACCTTTATACCTCCATGTTTGTATTCCCTAAACTCAGTCATTCCCTTACTACTCCTACAACCTCAATTTACCACCTTTACCATTATACCTTCCTTATTCACTTTACTGCCTTAGGATTCACATACCCCTATCCACAGTGCCTTATCCTCTATTCACTCTACCTTTGGTCCCTTGCCTTGCCTTATCCTCCATTTCAACCATACCTCTGCCTTAATTTCCCTAATACCTCTAGCCTATTCCTTTAATTACCTCCAGCCTTTGGTCCCATATCACCCCATTACCTTAGTCCCTTAATACATCTGCCTAAATTCCCTTATTACATCTCCATATTACCCTACTACCATAATCCACTAATTACCTCCTTGCAATATTCCCTTATGACAGTACACAGGTTTGAGACAGAGACACTGAAGGGAAACAGACTGAACCCTTCAGATAGGAAGGGCACTTCTACAGACAAGGGTTAGGGACAGCCAGAAATGGCTTGAAACTGACTAGAGGGCTTCCTAGTCAGTTTCTCAGGTTCACAAAGGAAGAATCCAGAGGAAGTATAGAGATCACCACTTCCTCCAACATGGACGCCTCCAACTCCCCTTAAAACCCAAAAAGAAACTATTCCTTTCTCTCTCCTTCTCCCTCTTCTATCATTCAACCAATGATCTAGTCAAAGGTTTGATTAAATGACAACAGGGTTGATCTAGTTTCAGGGTTGATTGTAAAGGACAGAGGGATACAAGGTATCTCTAACAACTGCTTAGGGAGAAGCTTCAGGTGGGGGAGGGACACAGGAATGTGAGCCTGAGAAAGGATCTGCCTCACTCAGTCTCAGGAGGTTTTGTTGCCTTTAAGGTTAGGAAAGTTGCATACAATGATTCAGGAGATAATTTGTATCAAGGGTAAGCCCTACTTGACTATGGGAAACTAAGTCTACAAAGTTTGGATGCTACCACCCAGATCCACCCTTCTCCAAAACCCACAGGAAATTCAGGAAGGGAAATGATGATTGGGATAGGGAAGGTCAAGGAGATCCAGAGGAATTAGCTAAGCTACAAATCTTAAGAGAAAAGCTGCAGAATCAAGGCCAGGTTTTCAGCCCCAATGATTGAGCTCAGTTGACCCTCCTGCTTTGACCAAGCCTCCAGGATCAACTGCCTCCAGTCAGGGTTCTAAACCCTTTTCAACTGTCAGAAATTCTGCCATAAGGCTTTTGCAGGGTTGATTTGCCCCTTTTGAACCACATACCTCAGCATTGTTTTGATTTGCATTTCTCTAATTATGAGAGATTTAGAACACACTTTCATGTGCTTAATGGTAGTTTTCATTTTTTTATCTGAAAACTGCCTACTCATATCCCTAGACCATCTGTCAATTGGGAAATGGCTTGAATTTTTTTTGTACAATTGACTTAGCCTCTTATAAATTTGAGAGATTAGAACTTTGTCAGAGGTTTTTGTTTCAAAAAAATTTTCCCAATTTGTTGCTTCCCTTCTTATTTTGATTGCATTGGTTCTGTTTGTAGAGAACCTTTTGAATTTAATATAAATTATTTATTTTACATTTTGTAGTGTTCTCTATCTCCTGCTTGGATTTTAAATTCCTTCCTTTTCCTTAGATCTGACAAGTATACTATTCTATGTTCACCTAATTTGTTTATGATTTCCTACTTTATATTTAAGTCATTTACTGACAAGCAATTCCACTGGGTTATACATTTATCTTCATTCAAAACCCATTTCCATGTTATTCATATTTGTTGTAGAGTGATCTTTTAACATCAAAACCCTAATCATATCCATATTGAACTATGTGATCCATCATGTTTTTTCTGCATTTCTACTTCCACAGTTCTTTCTCTGGATGTGGATAGTGTCCTTTCTCATAAGTTCCTCTGGATTGTCCTGGGTCATTGCATTGTAGCTTCTACTAGCTTTTAGTTGATTTTTTTTTTTTGGCTTCTCTAAGTATACTATCATGTCATCTGCAGAAAGTAATAGTTTAGTTTCCTCATTGTGTACTTTGCTCCCTTCAATTACTTTTTCTTCTCTAATTGCTACTGCTAGCACTTCTAGTAAAATACTACATAGTAGTGGTGATAATGGGCATCCCTGCTTCACTCCTGATTTTATTAGAAAAGCATCCAACTTATCCCCATTACAGATGATACTTGCTGATGGTTTAAAATAAATACTGTTTGTTCTTTTAGGAAAAGGCCTTTTATACTTATATTTTCTAGTGTTTTCAGTAGGAATGGGTTTTGCATTTTGTCAAAGGCTTTTTTTGCATCCATTGAGAAAAAATCATGTGCTTTCTATTACTTTAGTTCTTGATATGGCCAATTATGTGAATGATTTTCCTAATATCAAACTATCCTTGCATTTCTGACATAATTCCCATCTGGTGATAATGGATAAACCTTGTGACAACTTGCTTTTAACTAGCATTTTATTTAATATTTTTGCATCTCTGTTCATTAAGAATATTGGTCTACAGTTTTCCTTCTCTGTTTTTCATCTTCCTGGCTTGGAAATCAGTACCGTATTTGTATTATAAAAAGAATTTGTAAGACTCCTTCTTTGCTTATTTTGTCAAATACTTTGTATAGTATTGGGATTAATTGATCTTTAAATCTTAGGGAGAATTCACTTATGAATACATCTGGCCCTGGTAATTCTTTTCTTAGGGAGTTCTTTGATGGTTTGTTCAATTTCTTTTTCTGATATGGAACTATTTAAGTATTCTATTTTTTGTTAGTCTAGACAATTTATATTTTTGTAAATATCCATCCATTTCACATAGATTGTCATATTTATTCTCATATAATTAAGTGAAGGAGCTCTTAATAATTGCCTTAGTTCCTCATTAGAAATTTTCATTCATGATGCAATTAATTTTGTTCTCTTCTTTCTTTTTCTTAATTTGATTAAACAAAATACTTCATTTTATTTGTGTTTTCAAAATACCACCTTCTATCCTTATTTCTTAATTGAATAGTTCCCTTAATTTCAATTTTATTAATTTCTCCTTTGATTTTTCAGATTTCCAATATGGTCTTCATCTGAGGGTTTTTAATTTGTTCTGTGTTTTTTGGTTTGTTTGTTTGTTTGTTTGTTTGTTTTTGCTGTTGTTGCATGCCCAATTTGTTTATCTTCTCTTTCTCCTTTTTTGTTAATATGAGGACTCAGGGATATAAATTTCCTTTGAGTACTGATTTGCAGTATCCCCGAAATTTTGATATGTCATTTACTCACTGCCATTCTCTTCAATGAAACTAGTAATTGTTTCTTTGATTTGTTCTTTAACCAACCAGTTTTGGAGAATCAGAATATTTAATTTCCAATTAATGTTTAATTTTCCTTGCCATATATCCTTACTATTTATAATTTTATCTCATTAGGATCTGAAAACATTGCATTTATTATTTCTGCTTTTCTGCATTTGTTTGTAAATTTTTAATGCCCTAATACATGGCCAATCTTTGTTAATGTGCTGCTGAAAAGAAGGTACATTACTTTTTATCCTTATTTATTTTTCTCCAGATGTCTATTAGTTTTAATTTTTCCAAGATTTCATTCATATCTCTTACCTCTTTATTATTTATTTTTTAGGTTTCATTTATCAAGATCTGATAGAGGAAGATTCAGGTCTCCCACTATTATAGTTATCTATTTCCTCCCTAAATTCTAATAGTTTCACCTCTAAAAATCTCCTTTAAAAACCCTTTTAAAAAACCCAGACATTTGGTGCATAAATGTTGAGTACTGATATTTCTTCATTGTCTATACTGCCTTTTATTATGATGTAATTACCTGTCTTAATCAGATCTATTTTTACATTGGCTTTGTCACATATCATGAGCTCCAGCCTCTTTCCTGTATCTTCTGTGTGTCTAACTGTCTCATGTGTATTTCTTGTAGACAACATATGGTCAGATTTTGTTTTTTGTTTATATTTTATCTTTGAAAATTTTATTTAATAAATTTAGGATATTTTTCCATGGTTACAGGATTCATGTTCTTTCCCTTCCTTCACCCCAACCCCTTCCCATAGCCAACACGCAATTCCACTGGGTTTTATATGTGTCATTGATCAAGACCTATTTCCATACTACTGATATTTGCACTAGGGTAATCATTTAGAGACAATATCCCCAATCATTTCCCCATCAAACTATGTGATAAAGCAGTTGTTTTTCTTCAGTGTTTCCACTCCAAGAGTTCTTCCTCTGAATTTGGATAGCTTTCTTTCTCATAAGCCCCTCTCAGTTGTCCAAGATCATTACATTGATGTTAGTAGAGAAGTCCCTTACATTGGATTGTACCACAATGTATCAGCTTCTATGTATGTGGTTTTCCCGTTTCTGTTCTTTTCACTCCGCATCAATTCCTAGAGGTCGTCCAGTTCACATGGAATTCCTGCAGTTCATTATTCTTTTGAATACAATAGTATTCCACCACCAACAGATAACACAATTTGTTCAGCCATTCCCCAATTGAAGGGTTTCCCCTCATTTTCCAATTTTCTGCCACCACAGAGACTGCAGCTATAAATATTTTTGTACAAGTCTTTTTCCCTATGATATCTTTGGGGTAAAAATGTAGCAGTGGTATGAATGGGTCAAAAAGTAGTCAGTCTTAAAGCCCTTTGTGCATAGTTCCAAATTATCATCCAGAATGGTTGGATCAATTCACCACTCCATCAGAAATGCATTAACGTCGCAATTTTGCCACATCCTCTCCAACATTCATTACTTTCCTTTGCTGTCATTTTAGCCACTCTGCTAGGAGTGAGGTAGTAACTCAGAGTTGTTTTGATTTGCATTTCTCTAATTATAAGACATTTAGAACAATTTTTCATGTGCTTATTGATAGTTTTTATTTCTTTATTTAAAAATTTCCAATTCATGTCCCTTAACCCACTTTTCAATTGGGGAATGGCTTGATTTTTTGTATAATTGTTTAGGTCCTTATATATTTGAGTAATTAGACCTTTGTCAGAGCTTTTGGTCATAAAGATTTTTTTTCCCAATTTGTTGCTTTCCTTCTAATTTTGGTTGCATTTGTTTTGTTTGTACGAAAAGTTTTTAATTTAATGTAATCAAAATTATTTATTTTATATCTTGTAATTTTTGCTAACACTTGCTTGGTTTTAAAATCATTCCTTTCCCAAAGATCTGGCAAGTATACTATTCTTGTTTATTTAGTTTCCTTCTTTATATTTCAAGTCATTCACCCATTCTGAATTTATCTTGTTGTAGGGTGTGAGATGTTGATGCAGACCGAGTCTCTCCCAAACTGTTTTCCAATATTCCCAGCAGTTTTTATCAAATAGTGGATTTTTGTCCCAAAAGCTGGGCTCTTTGGGTGTATCATACACTGTATTGGTTGGGTCACTTACCCCAAGTTTATTTCACTGGTCTTCCTTTCTGTCTTGTAGGCATACCATATCGTTTTGATGACCACTGCTTCATAATACAGTTTAAGATCTGGTACTGGTAAGCCACCTTCCTTCACATTTTTTTTTCATTATTTCCCTTGATATTCTTGGTCTTTTGTTCTTCAAATTAATTTTGTTATAGTTTTTTCTAATTCTGTAAAAAAGTTTGTTGGTAGTTTGATAGTTATGGGACTAAATAAATAGATTAATTTCAGTTGGATGGTCATTTTTATTATGTTAGCTCATCCTACACAGGAACAGTTAATGTTTTGTTTTTCCAATTGTTTAGATCTAGTTTTAATTGTGTGGAAAGTGTTTCACAGTTTTGTTTACATAATTCCTGTGTATGTCTTGGCAAATAGATTCCTAAGCATTTCATTTTGTCTAAGTTGATTTTAATTGGGATTTCTCTTTTTAACTCTTGCTGCTGTGATGTGTTGGAAATATATAGAAATGCTGATGATTTATGTGGGTTTATTTTGTATCCTGCTACTTTGCTTGATTATTGTTGTTTATTTCCACTAGCTCTTTAGTTGATTCTCTCAGATTCTTTAAATAGACCATCATATCATCTGCAAAGAGTGATAGCTTGGGTTCCTCCTTACCCATTTCATTACATTCAATTTATTTTTCTTCTCTAATTGATACTTCTAGTGTTTCTAGTACAATGTTAAATAATAGAGGTGATAACGGGCATACTTGTTTCACTCCTGATCTTATTGGGAAGGCTTCTAATTTATCCTCATTGCACATGATGTTTACTGATGGTGTTATATATATACTGTTTATCATTTTTAGGAAAAGTCCTTCTATTCCTATATTTTCTAGCGTTTTTAATAGGAATGGCTGTTGTATTTTGTCAGTCTTTTTCAGCATCTATTGAGATAATTACTTATCTCAATAGATGTGATTTTTGTTGGTTTGCTTGTTGATAAGGTCAATTATGTGGATGGTTTTCCTAATATTGAACTATCCTTGCATTCCTGGTATAAATCCCACCTAATCATAATGAATAACCCTCCAGATCACTTGTTGGAGTCTCTTTGCTAGTGTTCTATTTAAGATTTTTGCATCTATGTTCATTAAGGATATTGGTCTGTAATTTTCTGTCTCTGTTTTTGGTCTACCTGGCTTTGTGATCAGTAGCATATGTGTGTTATAAAATGAATTTGGTAGAACTCCTTTGCTTATTATATCAAATATTTTATATAGATTTGGGATTAGTTGTTCTTTGAATGTTTGATAGAATTCATTTGTGAATCCTTCTGGTCCTGGGGATTTTTTCTTAGGGAGTTATTTAATAGCTTGTTCGATTTCTTTTTCTGAAATGGGATTATTTAAGTGTTCTATTTTTTCTGCTCTTAATCTAGGCAATTTTTATTTTTGTAAATATTCATCCACATCACCTAGATTGTCATATTTATTGCCATATAATTGAGCAAAATAGTTTTTACTGATTGCCTTAATTCCCTCTTCTTTAGAGGTGAGGTCTCCCTTTTCATCTTTGATACTGTTAATTTGATTTTGTTCTTTTCTTTTTTTAAATTAGATTGACCTGTACTTTGTCAATTTTATTTGTTTTTTTCAAAATGCAAGCTTCTAGACTTATTTACCAATTCAATAGTTCTTTTGCTTTTTTTTTTTTTTTTTTTATCCTGGGACTCCATTCTAGGAGCATAGGGCCATAACCAGTAGGCAATGGGTCATGCAGTCGCTCAGGGTCACCTAGCCGGGAAGTGTCTGAGCCCGGATTTGAACCTAGGACCTTTCGTCTCTAGGCCTGGCTCTCAATCCACTGAGCTAGCCCAGCTGCCCCTACTTTAGGTTGCAGTTTCTTTAGCAGATGTAGTTTTTACAGGGTGGGGTTGCTACCCCCACGCCCAACCCTCCTCCTTTTTTCATCCGGGCTAGGGACCATCCTTAGCCCAGGAGTGGTAAGGGTGGGCGATAGGGGTCAAGTGACTTGCCCAAGGTCACACAGCTGGAAGTATCTGAAGATGGACTTGAACCTAGGACCTCCAGTCTCTAGGACTGGCTCTCAATACACTGAGCCACCCAGCTGCCCCAAAGAATGGTAAGGGCTAGGCAATGAAGATTAAGTGACTTGCTCAGGGTCACACTGTTAGGAAGTGTCTAAGGCCAGATTTCAACCTAGGACCATTCCATCTCTAGGTCTGGCTCTCAATCCACTAAGCCAAATTGTATTAATTTCTCCTTTAATTTTTAGGATCTCTAATTTAGTTTTCATCTGGGGATTTTTATTTTGTTCACTTTCTAATTTTTTAAGTTGCATCCCCAGTTCATTTACCTCTGCCCTCCCTAGTTTATTGATATATTCACTCAAAGATATAAATTTCCCCCACACTACTGCTTTGGCTGCATCCCACATATTTTGGTAGGATGTCTCATTATTTTCATTTTCTTCAATGAAACTATTGTTTCTATGGTTTGTTCTTTAACTGATTGATTTTACAGAATAATATTATTTAATTTCCAATTAATTTTTCATTTGCCTTTCCATGTACCCTTACTAATGATTATTTTTATTGCATTATGATCTGAAAATGTTGCATTTATTATTCCTGCTCTTTTGCATTTGTTTGCCATGTTTCTTTGCCCTAGTACATGATTGATCTTTTTGAATGTACCATGTGCTGCTGAAAAGATGGTGTATTCCTTTTTGCTCCTATTTACTTTTCTCCACATATCTGTTAAATCTAATTTTTCTAAGATTTAATTCATATCTCATACATCTTTCTTATGTATATTTTTGTTTGATTTATCTAAATGTGATAGAAAAAGGTTCAGATTTCCTACTAGTATAGTTCTATTACCTACTTCTTCCTAGAGCTCCACCAGTTTCTCCTTTAGAAATTTGGGTCTTATACCATTTGGTGCATACATGCTGATTATTCATATTTCCTCATTGTCTATACTGCCTTTTATCAGGATGTAATTATCTTCCCTATCTCTTTTAATCAGGTCTATTTTTATTTTGTCTTTGTCAGGTATTATGATTGTGACTACTGCCTTCTTTTTCTCAGTTGAAGACCAATAGATTTTGCTCCAGCCTTTTACTTTTCCCTATGTGTGTCTATCTGCCTCATATGTTTCTTATGGACAACATATGGTAGGATTTTGGTCTTTAATCCACTCTGCAATTGCTTCTGTTTTATGGGCAAGTTCATCCCATTCACCTTCAGAGTTATGATTGTCATCTCTGTATTCCACAACATTTTGAATTCCTCTCCTTGTTCTGCCCTTTCTTTTTTTGCTATTTCCTTTTAAAGCAGTGCTTTGCTTTTAATCAGACCTCCCTATCCCCACCCTCAGTTTACTTCCTCCTCAGCCTCCTCCCTTCCCATACCCCTCATTATTATAAGGGTCTTTTAAATTCTCTCCCCCCTCTCTTTCCCTCCCTTTTTGAACTCCCCACCTCAATACCATCCCCTTGGTTTTTTCCTTCTGAATTTCCCAATAGGGTAAGATAGAATTCTATATCCCAAGGGATCTAGCTGCTCTTCCTTCTCAGAGTTGATTCCACTTAGAGTAAGGTTTAAGTATTACCTATTAACACTCTCTTCTTTTCTTCTTATAATAATTTTCATCCCTTCCATTTCCCATGCACCTCTTTGTGTGGTATAGATTATCCTATTTTTCTTATTCCTTCAAGTTTCTCTTGCTGCCATCTTCTCTTCCCCCCTTTTCTTTTTTTGCATATCATCTTAGACAATTTAGTACCTCAACCTCTCCCTTTGAATAGTTCTTCTAGTTACTATAATAATGATTACACTTTTTGAGAGTTACGCATGCCATTTTTCCATATAGGCATACAAGTAATTTGATCTTATTGAAGCCCTTAAAGAAGCAAATTAAAAGAATTTTTTCCATTCTCTTTCTTATTTACCTTTTCATGTGTCTCTTGATTTTTTTGGTTGGATATCAAACTTTGCACTTAGTTCTGGTCTTTCCTTTACAAATATTTGGAAATCTTCTACTTTATTGAATGCCCATTTTCCCATGAAAAGTATATAGTCAGTTTTGATGGGTAGGTGTTCCTTGGTTGTAGACCCAGTTCTCTTGCCTTTCTGAATATCATATTCCAAGCCTTGCAGTCTTTTAGTGTGGAGGCTTCAAGATCCTGTGTATTCCTGATTGATGCTCCTTGATATCTGATTTGTCTCTAGCTTCTTATAGAATTTAGCTTAGAAGTTTTTGAATTTGGTAATTATATTCCTGGGGCTTGTTTTTTTTAAACCCTTGTACTTTGGTGTATTGTCTCATAGGTGGAAGATTGGTAAGGGTGGGCAATGGGAGTCAAGTGGTTTTTTGAGAATTTAGTGTAGAGAGTGATCTATGGATTCTTTCAATGTCTATTTTACCCTCTTGTTTAAGAATATCTGGGCAGTTTTTCTGGATAGTTTTTTGTAGTATAATATCCAGATACCTGTTGATTTCTAGGTTTTTCTGGCAGATCAATGATTCTCAAATTATCTCTTCTAGTCCTGTTTTCAAGATCAATAATTTTCTCAATGTGATATTTAATGTTTGCTTCCATTTTGTCAGCCTTTTGACTTTGCTTTATTAATTCTTGCTGTCTCATAAGATCATTGGCTTCAACTTGCTCAATTCTGGTCTTTAAAGACTGATTTTCTACTATAATCTTTTGATTTTCCTTTTCCATTTGGTTTATCCTCTTTTTCATGGCTTCCAGCAGGTCATTTCTGTTCTTCAATTTGCTTATTATTTCATTTGATTTCTGGACCTCAAATTCCAAGTGAGAAATTTTGTCTTTTAAACTATTTTTTTTCTTTTTGAACTATTTCCCACTTTTCTTGCCAAATCTCTTCCACTCTTCTCATGATCTCAGATTTGAACTTTTCAAGAACTTGTGACCAATTTTCATTGGGGGGGGCGTTTGGATGTGTTTACTTGTTTATCCTCCTCTGCTATCCCCTCTGTGTTCTGGATTTTTTTCTCTGTAAAAATTTTCCAGGGTTAATGCCTTTTTCTTATTCTTTCTGGTGGTTATTTCCTGGGTATTGCTTGCCATCACTATGCTGATTTTCCTTCTCAGCCAGAAATCTGAGGGAAGAAGGCAAGCTCTCTGTGTATGGAGCTACAGAGCAGTTTTTTTTCTTGAGGCTACTTTTTGAGTAGTCCCCACGCTGCTTCTATCTGCTGCCCCACTCTTCTCTATCTCTGCACTCAAGGTCCATGCTCTTTAGCCTCCTGGGGTCTCAGGTCTAGCTGCTTTCAGGGGTAGGTCCCTGTTGCTCTTAGTCAGCTACTAAGACCCTACATATTTCAGCGTGCTCTCTGTAGTACTGGTGAGCTGGCTCTGGCTTTGCCACTGTGGGGTGGGGGAGGGTTGTTCAGATCATGATTTGAAGGTCATTATTCCAACCCCTTATAACATGGAAATGCCCAAATCCCACATACCTTCATGCTATGCCCTATTTTGGAGTCTCTTTGTTCATCTGGATTTCATTTTTTTGTTGGTGGTGAGGAGAGTAAGATTCTAGCTACTATTCTGCAGCCATCTTAACCCGGAAGTCCCAGATTTGGTTTTTAAAACACTTTGCTATCTGTTTCTATTTTATGGGTGAGTTTATTCCATTCACATTCAGAGTTTCATTACTACCCGTGTATTCACTGTCATTTTGATTTTCTATTTTAGTCCTGCCCTTTCTTCTTTTACTATTTCCTTCCAAGCCATTGTTTTGCTTTTAATTAGCCCCTCCCTTTTCCTATCATCATTTTACTTTCCTCCCCACCCACTCCCTTATTGTTCCCCTCATAATTCTCTTTAAGGTCTATTAATCACCTCACACCCCAACCTTTCCATTCCTTTCAATATTTTCTGTCTCACACTTAACCTTCCTTATTCCCTTTAAACTTATTTGTAGGATAAGAATTTTCCATGGCCCAATAGATCTGGCTGTTCTTCCCTCTCAGAACTAATTTTGCTGAGAGTATGGTTTAAGTATTATCTGTTAAAACTCTCTTCCTCTCTTTCTCATAATAGTACTCTCCACCACCACCGCCCCCCCCCACACACACAAACTTCTTTATGTAGTATAATTTATTCTATTTTACTTCTTCCTTCGAGTTTCTCTTGGTACAATCCTCTTTTTTAACTCACCATTTTTTTCTTTTACATATCATCCTAAAAACCTTAATAAAGCAAACTGTGCCTACCCATCAAAACTAGCCATATACTTCCAAGGGAAAGTTTGAGCATTCAACAAGATAGAAGATTTCCAAGTATTTTCACAAAAAAGACTAGGACTAAATGGAAAGTTCGATATCCAACCACAAAAATCAAGAGAAACATAAAAAGGAAAATAAGAAACAGAGGGGAAAGAAAGAAAACTTGTATTTTTAAAATTTTCCTCTTTAAGGGCTTCAATAAGATCTAATTATCTGTATTCCTATGTGGAGAAATGCTATGTATAATTCTCTGTAGTGAAATCTATTCACTATTATAGTATTCACTCTTATAGTAATTAGAAGAATTATTCATAGGGAGAGGTTGGAATACTAAATGGTCTAAGATAATATGGGGGTGGGGAAGAGGGAGGTGAATAGAAGAGGACACCAAGAGAAACTTGAATGAATAAGAAAAATAGGATATTCTATTATACACAAAGAGGGCATGGGGAGGGGAAGGAATGAATACTATTATAAGAAGGAGAGGAAGAGAGCATTAAGAGGTAATATTTAAACCTTACTCTAACTGTAATTAACCCTGAGTGGGAAGAGTAGCTTTATCCATTGGGATATAGAATTCTATTTAACCCTACTGAGAAAGTCAGAAGGGAAAAACCAAGGGGAGAAGGGGAGTGGGGAGGTCAAAAAAGATAGGGGAGGAGAGGAGGGAGGGAATTCATTAGGCCTTAAAAGTAAATAGAGGGGAATATTAATGGAGAGGGTAGAAAGGGTAGTAAATCAAGGGAGGGCACAAGGGTTACTGGCATAAAGCAAACCACTGGTTTAAAAGGAAATAGTGTAAGAAGAAGGGGTAGAACTAGGAGAGGATACCAAAATGTCAGCCAATATATAACTAATAATTATAACTCTGAATGTGAATGGAATGAACTCGCCCATAAAAAGGAATCAAATAAAAGAGTGGATTAGAAACCAAAATCCTACCATATGTTGTCTACAAGAAACACATATGAGGTGGGTGGACATACACAGGTTTAAGGTGAAGGCCTTGAGCAAAATCTTTTGGGCGTCAAATGAGAAAAAGAAGGCAGGAGTGGCTATTATGATTTCTGACAAAGCCAAAGTAAAAATAGATATGATTAAAAAAGACAGGAAAGGTCATTACATCCTGATTAAAGGCAGTATAAACAATGAGGAAATAATACTGCTCAATATGTATGCACCAAGTGGCATAGCATCCAAATTCATAAAGGAAAAACTGGCAGAGCTCAAGAAGGAAATAGATAGTAAAACCATAATAGTGAGAGATCTAAATATATACCTACTTCAGATCTAGATAAATCAAACCAAAAAATAAATAAGGAAGAGGTAAGAGAGATGAATGAAGTCCTAGAAAAATTAGATTTAATTGATATGTGGAGAAAAATAAATAGGAACAAAAAGGAATACACCTTCTTTTCAGCTGCACATGGTACATTCATAAAGATTGACCATGTAAAAGGACAGAAACATTTCAAACAAATGTAAAAGAGCAGAATTAATAAATGTAACCTTCTCAGACCATAATGCAATAAAAATAATAATTAGTAAGGGGACCTGGACAGGCAAATCAAAAACTAATTGGAAATTAAATAATATGATTCTCCAAAACCAGCTAGTCAAAGAAGAAATCATAGAAATAATCAACAATTTCATTGAAGAGAATGACAATGATGAGACATCATACCAAATTCTGTGGGATACAACCAAGGCAGTACTCAGGGGGAAATTTATATCCTTGAGTGCATATATTAACAAATTAGAGAGGGCAGAGATTAATGAATTGGGGATGCAACTTAAAAAATTAGAAAGCGAGCAAATTAAAAATCCCCAGATGAAAACTAAATTAGAAATACTAAAAATCAAGGGAGAAATTAATAAAATCAAAAGTAAAAGAACTATTGAATTAATAAATAAGACTATAAGCTAGTATTTTGAAAAAACAGATAAAACAGACAATGTACTGGTCAATCTAATAAAAAAAAAAGGAAAGAAGAAAACCAAATTCACAGTATCAAAGAAGAAAAGGGAGACCTGACCTCTAATGAAGGGGAAATTAAGGCAATCATTAAAAAATATTTTGCCCAATTATATGGCAATAAATATAACAATTTAGAAGATATGGACGAATATTTACAAAAATACAAATTGCCTAGATTAACAGCAGAAGAAATAGAATACCTAAATAATCCCATATCAGGAAAAGAAAGTGAACAAGCCATCAAAGAATTCCCTAAGAAAAAATCACCAGGGCCTGATGGATTCACAAGTGAATTCTATCAGAAATTCAAAGAGCATCTAATCTATACAAATTATATGATGTAATAAGCAAAAAAGGAGTCCTACCAAATTCCTTTTATGACACAGATATGGTACTGATTCCAAAGCCATGTAAATCAAAAACAGAGAAAGAAAACTATAGACCAATCTCCCTAATGAACATAGATGCAAAAATTTTAAATAGAATATTAGCAAAGAGACTCCAGCAAGTGATCAAGATCAAACCCCATGATCACGTGGGATTTATACAAGGATGCAAAAATGTTTCAACATTAGGAAAACCATCCATATAATTGACCATATTAACAATCAAACAAAGAAAAATCACATGATTATCTCAATAAATGCTGAAAAAGCCTTTGACAAAATACAGCATCCATTCCTATTAAAAACACCAGAACATATAGAAGTATAGAAAGTATAGAAGGACCTTTCCTAAAAATAATAAACAGTATATACCTAAAACCATCAACAAGCATCATCTGCAAAGGGGATAAATTAGAAGCCTTCCCAATAAGATATAGAGTGAAACAAGGATGCCCACTATTGCCTCTAATATTTAACATTGTACTAGAAACACTAACAGTAGCAATTAGAGAAGAAAAAGAAATTTAAGGTAACAAAATAGGCAATAAGGAAACGAAGCTATCACTCTTTGCAGATGATATGATGGTCTACTTAAAAAAGTCCTAGACAATCAACTATGAAGCTTGTAGAAATAATCAACAACCTTAACAAAGTTGCAGGATACAAAATAAATGCACATAAATCATCAGCATTTCTATATATTTCCAACATATCACAGCAGCAAAAGGTAGAAAGAGAAACACCATTTAAAATCACCCTAGACAATATAAAATACTTAGGAATCTATCTACCAAAACAAACACAGTAATTATACGAAAACAACTACAAAACACTTTCCAAACAATTAAATCTATATCTAAACAATAGGAAAAATATTGATTGCTCATGGGTAGGATGAGCGAACATAATAAAAATAACCATTCTACCCAAATTAATTTACCTATTTAGCGCCATACCTATCAAACTACCAAAAAATTCTTTTACTGAATTAGAAAAAACTATAACAAATTTCATTTGTAATAACAAAAGATCTGAATATCAAGGGAAATAATGGAAAAATATTTGAAGGAAGGGGGCCTACCAGTAGCAGATATTAAACTACACTATAAAGCAGAGGTCATCAAAATGATATGGTACTGGCTAAGAGACAGAAGGGAGGATCAGTGGAATAGACTTGGGGGTAAGTGATGTCAGCAAGACAGTATATGATAAAGCCAAAGAGCCCAACTTTTGGTACATGAATCCACTATTTGACAAAAACTGCTGGGAAATTTGGAAAATAATATGGGAGAGATTAGGTTTAGATCAACATCTCACACCCTACACCAAGATAAATTCAGAATGGGTGAATGACTTGAATATAAAGTGGGAAACTATAAATAAGTTAAGTGAACATAGAGTAGTTTACTTCTCAGATCTCTGGGAAAGGAAAGATTTTAAAACCAAGCAAGATTTAGAGAAAATTACAAAATGTAAAATAAATGATTTTGATTACATCAAAATAAAAAGCCTTTGTACAAACAAAAACAATGTAGCCAAAATCAGAAGGGAAACAACCAAATGGGAAAAAATCTTTATAACAAAAAACTCTGACAGGGGTCTAATTACTCAAATATACAAGGAGTTAAACCAATTGTATAAAAAATCAAGCCATTCCCCAATTGATAAATGGGCAAAAGACATGAATAGGCAATTTTCAGATAAAGAAATCAAAAGTATCAATAAGCACATGAGAAAGTATTCTAAATCTCTAATAATTAGGGAAATGCAAATCAAAACAACTATGAGGTATCACCTCACATCTAGCAGATTGGCTAAAATGATAGTAGGGGAGAGTAATGAATGTTGGAGGGGATGTGGCAAAATTGGGACATTAATGCATTGCTGGTGGAATTGTGAACTGATGCAACCATTCTCAGTGGCAATTTGAAACTATGCTCAAAGGGCTATAAAAGAATGCCTGCCCTTTGATCCAGCCATACCATTGTTGGGTTTGTACCCCAAAGAGATCATAGATAAACAGATTTGTACGAAAATATTTATAGCCGTTCTTTTTGTGGTGGCAAAAAACTGAAAAATGAGGGTATGCCCTCCAATTGGGGAATGGCTGAACAAATTGTGGTATATGCTGGTGATGGAATACTATTGTGCTAAAAGGAATAATAAACTGGAGGAATTCCATGTGAACTGGAAAGACCACCAGGAACTGATGCAGAGTGAAAGGAGCAGAGCCAGAAGAACATTGTACACAGAGACCAATACACTATGGTAAAATAGAATGTAATGGACTTCTGTACTAGCAGCAATGCAAGGACCTGGGACAATTCTGAGGGATTTATGGAAAAGAATGCTACCCACAATCAGAGGAACAACTACAGGAGTGGAAACAGAAGAAAAACAACTGCTTGAACACATGGGTTGAGGCAGACATGATTGAGGATGTAGACTCAAAACTACCACACCAATGCAACTATCAACAATTTCAAAATAGGTCTTGATCAATGAATGACACATGCTATACCAATGGAAATACACATCTGTCGTGGGGGGTGAGGGGGAAGTCGGGAGGGTGAAGGGGAAAGTAAGAGCATGAATTATGTAACCATGTTAACTTTTCAAAAAATAAATATTAATAAATGTTTAAAAAAGGATTCTACAAAGAGGGTACATGAATGAGTCAATTATTTTAAGACAATATTTTAAAAATGGACAAGCAATAAAGAAAGAAGGGAGAAGAAGAATGGTGAAAACTATCTCACATAAAAGAGCTTTCAAGGTAAAGAAAAATTAGTGAGAAGGCAAGCAAAAATTAGTAACTTACTGTCATCTAAATTTTTTTAGATGGGGTAATTAACTGTCTCAGTGGATTGAGAGCCAGGTCTAAACATAGGAGGTCCCAGGTTTAAATCTGGCCTCAGGCAATTCCTAGCTTTGTGACCCTGCAAATGTCACTTAACCCCCATCACCTACCCTATACCTATCTTTTGCCTAGGAAACAATACAAAGTATTTGTTCTAAGAAGAAAGGTTAAAGGTTTTTAAAAATATTTGATAGATTGGTTTAAAGAGGGAGAAAAACATATATGTACAAGCATATACACATATATGTATATATCCGTATATCTGTGTTTTTATAAAAATATGTACACACAATACAAATACACCCTCAACTGGGTATCAAAATCTACTTTATTCAGTAAGAAAGAAGGAGGGGGAGAGGATAAGAGAAAAGAGGAGTGATTAAAAAGTGAGGGAAGGTAAGGAAGGCATTCATCAAGAGCAACACAGGCTTTAGAGAAGGAACAAGATTATAAAAAGGAAGCGAAGGATGAATAGAAGAAAACAACATGGAAAGTAAAGGATAGCTTGAACCTTAACTCTCATCAGAATTGAAAAAAAGCAGAAATAGTATCAGCACACAGCTACAGAAGCCCATCTTATCATATCTTAGACGTGGAGAATCATTAAGAAAAAGTGGGGAAGGGGGGCAGATAAAAGGGAGGGTAAACCTGCAAACCCTAGAAAATCAACTAAAAAACTAGTCAAAAGAATTAATGATTTTAGCAAAATTGTAGGATACAAAATAATCCCACATAAATCATCAATATTTCTAAATATTACAAACTAACCCTAGCAGGAAGAAAAAGAAAGAGTAATTCCATTTAAAATAAATGCAGACAATATAAAACACTTGGGAGTCTAGCTGACAAGGCAAACTCATTTCTATATGAACACACTATCAAAATATATTATACACAAGTGAATGCAATTCTAAAAGGAGAAAAAGGAATTGTTCATGGGTAGATCAAGTCAATATGATAAAAATGACAATTTTACTAATACTTTCAAAGAATTATTTTATAGAACTGAAAATACAACAAAATTAATCTGGATTAACAAAAGGTCAAGAATATTGGGAATCAATGAAAAAAATTGGAGGAAGATAGCCTAGAAGAATCAGATTTGAAACTATATTGCACAGTGATAATCATCAAAATAATTTTATACTGGCTAAGAAATGGAATGGCAGAACAGTAGAATGGATTTGGTACAAAATACCAGTAGTAAATGACAATAGTAATTTAATGTCTGATAAAAGAAAAAATCCATTTTAGACAATGACTTACGATTTAACATAACCTGCTGGAAAAACTGGAAAATCATTTGGCAGAAACTAGGAATCAACCAACAACTCATATAATATACCAACATAAGGTCGAAAAGGGTACATGATTCAGACATAAAGGAAGAAATCTTAAGTAATTTAGGGAAACATGGAGAAAAGTATCTGTAATCTATATCTACAGCTATGAGAAGAGTTTATGACCAAACAAATGATTCAGCAGTAACCACTATAAAGGATCATATAACTGGGAATATGATATTGTAGAAGGCAAAAAATATGGGCTTCTATCCAAGAATATCTTACCCACCAAAACCAGGTATAATGTTCCAAGGGTCAAGAGACTTTTAATGAAAACATTTCTGAGAAAAAGACCTGAGAAGTGGAGAAATTTGGAAGTTAAAAAACAGGAATAAAGAGAAACACAAAAAGATAAATATGAATGAACAATGATAACTATATATGGGTAAATTATTTACATTCAAATATGAGGAGAGATGATTATATATATAATATAACATAATAATAATATAATAAAGAAAGTAAATATATATATGTAAATATATATATTCCTTCTATACACTTTCTTTTTCAGGATTCATAGAGGGAGTCCAATTAAATAGGGCCAAGGAGAGGTTCTTATATATCTTACTGTACTTAATAATGGAAAAAGAGATTGGGAAGGGAAGGAAGAAAAATTAGTGAAAATTACCTAATATAATTTAGGGTGCCAAAGTAAAAATCATTTTAATTGACTATAAACATCTGTAATGGATTTTGTTTTTCTTATGTCCTCAGTTAATGGGGTATACCTTGACTGATTCAAACAACAATTTTTTTAAAAACATGGAGAAAAAAGATAGTCTTGCCTAGGACAAAATATAGTGCTGAATATAGTGAAGGTTTACTAAATATGCATTGATTGAAATCTCTAACCATTTGAAACATTTACGCCCTACCAAGGGAAACATAAGTACGAATTTTGTACTTTTGACAAGATGGGAAGAAGCAGGGAGAGCTCACTTGGGTTCTGACAATATAAATGACTAAAATGGGCTATGGAAGAATGTATTTATCACCAACTAAATGTCATCATTTCTTACCCAAGACCTCCATCCTAGTAAGAGCTCTTTTTATAGACAAGAAATAACATCTATTTTAAGTACTAATTACAAAATATCTATTGTTCACCTCTCTAGATTTAATTATTGCTCATTATTATTGCTACTGTTCCACTATTTCTACTACCACCACTACCATCACCACCACTACTACTATACCTCTAAATTCTTCTGGTGTAAGAGCATGCTGATCCCTTTTCAGGGATACTATTCTCCTTTGATATCCACCTGCCACCCAGCTCTCACCTGTGACTTCAAGTTGCATCATGTGCAGTGGACACATAGAGGTAAACTATCTCAGCAAGTGGCTTAAACCAGGCTTGGCATAATCAGTAAGCCTCAAACAAGTTGGTGAGTTAGAGGAGTGTCTTCCCCAGGGATGTGAAGAATTCCCTCAATAGAAAGGGCAAATGAGAACAATTAGTTCTCACAGCCTTGAAGTTGGTGAAGCAGGTCCTGTGGAACACCTAAAGCTTGGTCAGACATGGAAGATGCCAAGGTCATCTGCTATGTCCTGAGCTATCACCAGCCATCTTGAATTTTGTCTTGCCATAAGACTTTGATGACTATGGAACAGAATGAGCCTGAAGACATTGTGAAACTCTACCTCATTTAAATTCAATTTATGTGTAAATCAAAAGGCATTACTAATAATGTCATTTTGGTTCTCTTTAAGTATAAAGGACAACCACCAAACAACCAGTAGTCCTCACGATTATATGTATGTTTATTCATTGATAATAATAGTGTGACATGTAAGATGAACTGCTGGAATTAAACTAAGCAAACCTGAGGTAAAAATACCACTTCTAGGATTTCTTGGATGTGTGAACCTGAGAAAGTAATTTACCTTCTAAGTGCTTCAGTCAAGTCCCCTATGTTTAGGAGTAAATGGGTTGAAATCTGTGATGATGGATGGTATCCTCACACCAACAGTTTCTCTTTATTGACAGATCCTCCATTTAACAGCTATCTATTACATATACAATGTCAGATAATAAAAAGGTTTTTAACTTGGGAGTTAGAGGAGACCAGGTTTGATTCCTACTTCCAATTAGCACTTCTTACCTATGTTGCCAAGTCAAATCACTTAAATTCTGAGAGATTAAGTTTTGTAATATGGAAAATGAAAATTCTAATACCTTTACTCTCAGCTTCACAAGGTAGTTGAGAAAATGTCTGCTTAAAATGCTTCATAAGTCTTAAATACATAAATAGGCATAAGTTTAATATTGCAATTTCATTGATATAGAGAACTCTGTAGAAGAAACTGTCTACCAGTGCTCATCACCATCTTCTTTACAATTTATAGTTCGACAGAATTGGCTGTAGCATTGAGAAGCTAAATGATTTCTCCAGAAAGAGGCCAGCTTTCAATACACTAGACCTGTAATGGCAACCCTTTTAGTGGTCAAGTGCCTAAACTGCAACCCTCATGTGAGCCCCTGCCTTACCCCAGACAAGAGAGGGAGGAAGCTCTCCCATTAGGCTGCTGGGTGAAGGAGTGGGTGATGTCCTCAAAAGAAATGTCCTCAGGTTCATGTGGAGAGGGGAAGGATGCAGTCTTCTCCAGGAAGCTCTGGCATGAGTGCCATAGGTTCACCAACACAGCACTAGACCATGATTACCTAATCTATAAATATCATGTATTATTACTTTTCTTTTTAAATCCCAACATTCTGGTACCAGAAACCATAAATAACTATTGTCTAAACAAAATATTGTGTAATAAACAAAACAGCTGATTTGTTTTATTAGTTTACCTTCAAGGTTTTTTCTCAGAGATTTGAATATAATTATAAAAACACACACATAAACACATATATGTTAACATAAAAATATATGAGTGCCTTTCTCTAACAATAATCTCTGAGTCTATCCAATAAGATTGCATTGCAGATGGGAACATCCTAAAATAAGGTTATTCTTCTTTTTTAGTAACTCATTAAATAGAACCCCAAATATATTGATCATACAACAAATTTTGCTATTATAATATAATTTCAAAGTAGCTATTAAAGTGAACATTTAACAATTTACACTCCTTCTACCCCACCTCTGTCTCTCTAGGGAAGAAAATGAAGAGTTCTTAAACAACTTGTGTTTAACAAGAGCTCATCAAATAGGAAGAAATAATGACTATGGCAGGGGAAGAGTCATAGGATAATTAACATCTTGGTTGTTGAATGTTATGTGTGAAATAAATTGAGATACTCATGTTAGAGACTGGTTAATGGGGTGTAGAGAGTCACAGCTTCCATGCTTACACCCCATATTCTGCTTATACTTCAGCCAAACAAAACTATTTGTCATCTCTCACACATGATATTTCTGCCTTTGAGCCATCACACCTGCCATACTCCCCATCTGGATCACCCTCCTTTTTCCCTGATGCCAAATCATGTCTCTACTTTCCTGCAAATTTCTGTTCAAACTTTTATCATCCATGAAGGCCTCTGAGATTAGACCCATCTGGGCCCTCACTATTAGCATTTCCCCCAATTATTGAGAATTGCATATTTTAATAGTCTGGTAGGTTGTATAAATGTATATTAATATCTGCCAATAACATTAATTTTTGTCACATTTGGTTTTTAAATGGTACAATAAAATGTATTTTTTCATTTATACTTGGAAAAGTTCTAATCAGTTGAACAATGATATGATTTATTCAATCAGGTAACAATAACCCCACTTAACCATGGATGGACAATTCCAAGTCAAAATACACAGACACACACACGTGTGTGTGTGTGTGTGTGTGTGTGTGTGTGTGTATTGTAAGGATTTTTAATAGCAGCCATGTTGGGTCAAGCTTGACTGTCAGTTACCTGATCGGAATCAGAATGAACTAAGAGTGGCATGAGCCTGGCGTGAGCCAAGGAGCAGTTGGAAACTGCCTATATAAGGGGTAAACCTGAACCAATCCTGGTCTTAGTCTTGAGATACAACTGAGCAAGGAGGGAAATGTCTTGGGCTAGGCTAGGGCTAAGTATATTCTGATATAATTCTCAACTTTTGTCAACGAAAATATATTCAAACTTATCAATCTTCAGTTCTCTGAACATCATTAAGAAGATCTATTCAAACCAAATCAACATTGTAATAAGGAACTTCTGGGAAAAGATGGAGGACATATTGAGTGACAGGAACATCAGTTGAAGACCTTGGAATGTGCCCAGGGTGGCATGAGCCAGGGCAAGGAGACAGTTGGAACCACCCTATAAATACCCAAGGACAACAGCACACTGGGTCTCATTTTTGAGATCTCTTGGGAGGAAGGTGGATTGGAGGGAGGGTAGGCCGTAGACCTGCAAATCCAGCATCCATACTTGAGCGCCATAGGAAATCATATACCTGCTATTAATAAAGCTGAGAGAGACAACACCACAATCAAAAAGAAGAACACCACTAACCTTCCTTGTCCTTTGGCTTATGCCACGGCCCGGCTAAGCCAAGGATTGAGAGAGGGAGAAAAAAGCTCTAGTCTATTACCAAATTCATCATCCATTTGATTTAGATCACCTTTATTCATTTAGGTTTAGCTTAGCATTCCCCAAACCTTTATCCTATTTCCTTGTTCCTAACCCTTATAGATAGCAAATAAATCCTGTTACAATTCAATCAAAGAAGATTGGTAGTCCTTTCCTAATTGGTGAATCATTTATAGCTGATTAGGGAAGGTATTTATAACCACAGTCAGAATAGCATTTATCCAGTGAGCATATCTATACCAGCCCAAACTAACCCTTTGCCATCAAATCCAACCCCAAGTCAGGGCTAGAGGAGTTTTCAAACACTTATACAACTACCATTAGGTTCCTGATTTGGGCTGTTGTAGAGGCAGAGGCTTGGCTAAGCTGATCTTCATAGGTCCTGGGGTTACTGACACATCGGGTAACCACCTGGCAAACACTTCACTTACTAGCCCAGATTCATCCAGTGCCTGTGATTCCAGTGCCTACTTGGCAGACTCAGCCAACAGAGCCTGTCCGATCCCAAGTGAGGCTTAGCAGCCTTCTTATTAGCAACTTGCCTCCAATTTACCAGCAACAACATCTGCTGAACAAACCTTCAAATCAGAAGAGGTGAGGCAATTTGGCCTGACCAGGCTGTTAAACCATCCAAAGGCTCCTGCATATCAGTTATTATCTGGGAGATTCAACAATTATTCATCAGCTTAGACAATTTAGAAACCTCTATTCCTACTTTCCATCATCAATCCCATTTTCCCTTTCACACACACACACACACATATATATGTTTAATGTTGATATATATATATATATATATATATATATATATATATCAACATTAAATGTTGATATATATATATATCAACATTAAATCCCTCTACAAAGCCATTTGAAAACCTGTCTGTGATTCTGAAGATTCCAGATAGAGAAGTGTCAGTTGAAGAAAGTCATCTGGGTTGTTTGTTAGGGAAATACTTCAAAGTTATTAATCCTCAAACCAATCTCTGAATTAATCCACAGTCAGAAAAAGTTGCCTAAATTAATTAACCTTGTTAAATTTAACACACAAGTTACTTGTTTAGGAATTAAGAGAATTATATCCATCTTCATCATTACTTAAGGATTTAGGTAGAACTTATCAGCTATGTTCACCAACCAGCTGATTCTTCAGTTCTAGCTGTAATACCAAACAACTGTCAGAAAGTTAACTAATCATTGGAGTAAGAAGATTCAAAACATTTCTTACTGAGCTAAACTGCAGCTGAAGGTTGACCTTTTGGGATCATTGTTTACATTTTTGACCCATTAGGATATACCTACAGGAAATTATCATTAACAGTTTTAGGAAATTATCCTAACAGTATACAAACACAAATTATAGGCATATAAATATATAGGTATCAGCCCATTAATAAAGATATTTGAAGAATTTTCCCCAATTAATTTCTTTTCTTTTCCTATTTGCATTGCGTTCACTTATAAGTTTTCTTAATTTTTATTTAATTATATCTTTCTACCTATCTATATTTCAAATATATATATATATATGTATATATATATATATATCTTCCATTTATTTAATGGTAGAATGGGTATATGAAACTATTTATTTCAGTCTTCATTATGTCCTTGGAGAAAAGGAAAAAAAAATCTTTCACCACCATTACAAATGGTTGGGATCTAACACCTTCATGTTTTCTATTTCCCAGAACACAGGGAAGAAAACACATTTATTTAGGAATAAAAATCAAAAGCTACTACTTAAAGTTCAGGCTTGCTGTTCTTCACAAAATCTGTCTTCTCAGTCATCTTTGGTGACATTGTAATGAACCAAAGACACAGCTTTCTGATAGTGAGTTATCTTCAGTTGTCTCTAATAAGAATTGGGGAACAAGGGAAAGGATGGCTTCCCTTTCCTCACTTGACTACAGACCTTACACTAGATCTCAAAATAGATTACTCCCATTGTTTTTTAGTTTAAAGAAGTAGGACTCTGGGTCCTAAACTGATGCCCTTATTGGAAAAAGGAGCTGCAAGTGACTTCACAAGAATGCCCAAATGAAAGGGAAAATGCTGTGGAGCAGGTCTATTTAAAAAAAATTTAATAACAAATTTCCACAAGGGTTTCTGAAGTTATATACTCCAAATTTGTCTCCCTCCCTTCTTGCTTCCCACATCCTGGGCCTGAAAAAACAATCCAATGTGGACTACACATGTATTATCATGCAAAACATGTTTCCATATTATTCATTTTTGTAATTGAATAATCTTATAAAAACCAAACCCTGAAACATATACCCAAATAAGCATGATAAATCATACACTTCCATCTACAATCTTACTCCAACAGTTCTTTCTCTGGAGGTGGATAAATTTTTTTTACAGAAGTCCTTTAGAATTGCTCTGGATAATTGTTTTACTGTTAGTTAACAAAGTCTGTAACAGTAATTCCACAGTATTACTGTTACTGTGTACAATGTTTTCCTAGTTCTGCTTATTTCACTCTGCAGTAATTCATGTAGGTCTTTCCAGCCCTTTCCAAAATTATTCTGTTTATCATTCCTTATTTTACAATAATATTTCATTAACATCACATACCACAATTTGTTCATTCCCCAATTGAGGGATGTCCCTTTAATTTCCAATTCTTTGCCACCATGAAGAGAGCAGCTATTAATATGTTTGTATAAGCAAGTCTTTTCCCATTTTTTTTGGATTGGATTTTTCCTTTATTTTTTATTTTAATTTTGAACATTTAAATTTTTCCTTTATTTTTTATTTTAATTTTGAACATTTAAATTTGAACAGTTATATATTTCATGTTCTTTCTCTCTCCCCCAAATCCCATTATCCCCCCTTAGCCAATGCACAATTCCACTGGGTTTTACATGTATCATTGATCAAGACCTAATTCCATATTATTGATAGTTGGACTAGAGTTATCATTTAGTGTCTACATCCTCAATAATATCCCCATCAGCCCATGTGTTCAAGCAGTTGTTTTTCTTCTGTGTTTCTCCTCCCACAGTTCTTCCTCTGAATGTGGATAGTGTTCTTTCTTATAAGTCCTTCAGCCTTGCTCTGGATCCTTACATTGCTGCTAGTAGAGAAGTCCGTTATGTTCAATTTTACCACAGTGTATCAGTCTCTGCGTACAATGTTCTCCTGGATCTGCTCCTTTCACTTTGCATCAATTCCTGGAGGTCACATGGAATTCCTCCAGTTCTTTATTCCTTTGCCTGCAATAGTATTCCATCACCAACAGATACCACAATTTGTTCACCCATTCCCCAATCGAAGGACATTCTCTCATTTTCCAATTTTTTGCCACCACAAAGAGCGCAGCTATAAATATTTTTTTGAACAAGTCTTTTTCCTTATTATCTCTTTGAGGTATAATCCAAGCAGTGCTATGGCTGGATCAAAAGGCAGATAGTCTTTTAAAGCTCTTTGTGCATAGTTCCAAATTGCCATTCAGAATGGTTGGATCAGTTCACAATTCCACCAGCAATACATTAATGTCCCAATTTTGCCAAAACCCCTCCAACATTCATTATTCTCCCCTGTGGTCATTTTAGACAATCTGCTAGGTGTGAGTTGATACCTCAGAGTTGTTTTTATTTGCATTTCTCTAATTATTAGAGATTTAGGACGCTTTCTCATGTGCTTATTAATAGTTTTGATTTCTTTATCTGAAAATTGCCTATTCATGTCCCTTGCCCATTTACCAACTGGGAGATGGCTTGATTTTTTTGTACAATTGATTTAGCTCCTTGTATATCTGAGTAATTAGACCTTTATCTGAGTTTTTTGTTATAAAGATTTTTTCCCAATTTTTTTGTTTCACTTCCAATTTTGGTAGCATTGGTTTTGTCTGTACAAAAAACTTTTAGTTTAATGTAGTCAAATTATTTATTTTACATTTTGTGATTTTTTTTCTAACTCTTGCTTGGTTTTAAAATCTTTCCCTTCCCATAGATCTGACAAGTATACTAGTCTGTGTTCACCCAATTTACCTATAGTTTCCTTCTTTATATTCAAGTCATTCACCCATTCTGAGTTTATCTTGGTATAGTGTGTGAAATGTTGATCTAGGCCCAATCTCTTCCATATTGTTTTCCAATTTTCCCAGCAGATTTGTCAAATAGTGAGTTCTTATCCCAAAAGCTGGGATCTTTGGGTCAAAACTAGAGAGTCTGAAGTCTAATGTAGTCCATCGATTTCTTAGTCAGTAGCAGATTGTTTTGATGATCACTGTTTTATATTTCATTTAAAAATCTGATACCAGGAACAGGCCTTTATTAACAAAGGAAAACACCTGCAAACACGAGATATTATTTGACCAAAAGAAGTATGGAGAGCTCCAGTACACAAAGATTCAAATTTGGATACAATGAAGTGAAATGAGAAGGCATTCCTTTTCTTATTTGCAAAGATGGATAACTTTTGTGGGGATAGAACTGGCTTCAGCTGAGGTTAGGCTATTTTCCTCAGACTTAGTGGAGTATCACACATTCATGTGCACTTCCCCAATTCTTTCTGGCAGCATAGTCAGCTTCCACATTCCATTAAAATATTTCTGTTGTTTAGTGTTTGGCTTCCTATTGTTGAATATAGAGTTGAGTTATATCAAAAGCTTACAAGAACATGGATCACTCTGTGCAGAGTTGCTGCGGAGATCCTGGTGAATGAGTGAATGTTAACTGGGCACTTAAAGAGTTACAGAATAGACCCCTTTGATATTAAATTATCAAGTTTTTATTTATGGGTGCTTTTACAGTCTTGATTGTGGAGAAAGCAGACATTTCTTTTTCCCTGGAAAGTAATTCCTAATTTGGAGAGGCTTGAGATTTTGATAGATTAAAGCAAATGTTCAGATCTCCAATTTGATAATCTTGTGACTCAGAATTTGTCTAATAGTCTCATTATTTTCATTTGCTTGCCCGCTAGGCCACCTTACAGTTGTAAGGCATTCCCCTAATATCAGGCACTAAAATGAGTCTATAATAATTTATTCTAAATGACTAAGTTCTCAAACATGAAGAGAGGTTAGGATGTTATTCGAGGTTACAAAACTAGAATCTGATAAGTCAGTTAGTAGGTCAGCAAACACGAGCTATCTATTAGGTTCCAGGCACACTGATAACTAATGAGAATACCAAGAAAATAAAAAAAAAGTCTCTGCTCTCAAGAATATCTAATGGAGAAGTCAACACACAAGTAACTATGTACAAACAAGCTACATATAAAATATGCTGGAAATAATAAACAAAGGAAATGCACTAATATTAAAAGGGATTATGAAAGGCTTCTAGTAGCATATGTGTTAATTACTGGGAAAGAAGTCAGGAAAACTAGGAGGCAAAAATGAGGAGAGGGAGTATTACATGCATAAGATATTGAAGAATAAATAAAATATCTACCTATCAGTGTATCTGCTTCTTTCCTGCCCCACATTCCCTATTTGCAAATTATTTAGGTCTTCTCTTAAAAGATCCACCTAGATATATCTATTACTATCATTTCTCTTAAAAGCATCAGGGAAAAGGACATTTGGCTTTTTTCCCTTCTCATATTCAATTTTCAGGTCTGCTTTTAGTCATCTAAGGAAATTGTCAGAGGGAGGGGCATTTTATTACTTTTAATAGTATAAGATTAATTCAGGGGAATGGCTTTCAATAGCTTTTCTTCCACTAAGACAATTACTTGAGAAAGGGGCACTTAAGCTTCCAGCTTTGTTCTCTTGGACAATCATTTAAGAAACAGGTCACTTCAAATATATCTTTACAATATATAAAAAGGGACTACTTATTTGGGCATTTAAATAATACGGATATAGATAGATATGTTTCTGTCTATCTCCATATTTATGTACTTTAGGTATTGATATCTCATAATTATCCTCTACCTGAAATTACATATATGTTTATATATTTTAGATACATGCCTATTTATACATCTACATGTGAGTGAGAGAGAGAAACATTATTATTTGATTTTTATGTACCAATGACTTTCTTGTATGGTTTGTATATATCGGCCAAAGTTAGACACACTAAATCAACCCTGACACAGTGACTTTTCTTTGGTTCTCTTCAAATATGATGGACAACAACCATTATATTTGCATGTGTATATACAGGTATATAGGTACACACACATATGTATGTCTATTCAGGTGTATGCACACACACACACACACACACACACACATATATATATATATATATATATACTCTCCCTAAAGATCAATGTAACTAAAAGTTTCAATAGTATAAACATTGAGAATTATATATGTGTATATAGGCTTGGTATTAGGGTTCAAATAGATGTATGAGAGAGACAAAGAGATAGACTGACAGAAAAAGGCAGATAGACAGACAGAACCAAATAGCATCATAGATCCAGAACAAGAAGTGTCCCTCAGAGATCACCTTTATTTTTTAGATGAGGGAACTGAGAGGCTGGAAAATAAAAGGACATCTCTCAAAGACACCAAGAAAATGTCTCAGAGGTAGTATTTGAACCCAGCTTCTCTCCTTCCAGAGACAGTATTCACATTTCACATTTTTGCTCTCCCAATGTGTGCATTATTACTGATGAAGACCAAAATGTGACACATAGGTACACTTTTTATGTCAGGATTAGAAGCAAAATTTGAACTCAGATCTTCCTAGGTCTGAGATTGGCCCTTTATTTCCTATGTATATTGCCTCTCCTAGAGATAGCAAGTTAGTTAGTTATTTAGTTAATTAGTTAGATAGATAGATAGATAGATAGATAGATAGATAGATAGATAGATAGATAGATAGATAGATGGATGGATGGATGGATGGATGGATGGATGGATGGATGGATGAACAGATTTGAGTTGTTCTTTTCCTTATCCCCATCCCTGTTGAGCTACAAAAGAACAAACCTAGCCCTTTCTAAGCAGGTCCCCCAAACACTTGTGTATGCTCCATAATGTGTTCAATAAAACTTCTTCCAAGAAAAGCAAGTTTTTTTCATACTCCATCTTAAAAACTTTTTTTATTAGAGTAGAGATGTAAATATATTTGTATCTATATTTGTTGATCTTTTTTATCCATTAATCTCTCTATTTAATCCTTTGCCCTCTGGTTTTGTTAGCGGCCCTCACATTTCTTTGTTTCCACCAATTTGAGACAGAATCAGCTGACTTCATCCGAGAGTATAAGTTTAATAATATATTACACTTTAGATATTTGAATTTTGCGTGAAGATTATCTTTCATTTCTTTGGTATGATTACTGACTTACCATAAAAGTCACACATAGAGAAAGAGCAGTTGCTGCTAAGTCATGAAGAATAACAGCAACCACTCATCCCCTAAATGTCAATTCAATATGCTGATTATTATAACTATTTGTAGGCTGTGAATTCTATGAGAGCAAGTCTTGTATCTTTATACATAATTATCTTTCCAAATGCCAGGTCCATTAAACAATTAATATTTTCTGAATTACATTGAATGAGAAGAATGAATAATCAGCTCATGAAAGAGTTTTAGGTATTCCCAAATCACTTTGATACATTAGGCATCCAAGTGGAGGCAAAGAAGAACAGAGAAAAAGAAATACAAAAAGTCTGAAATTTAAACCCCTGTGTTCAAACCTACCAAATTAATAACACTAAACTGAATCTTCCCACAACAAGGTATATGCAACTTATTGTGTCCCCATTCTAAAAATGAAGTAAGAACTCCAGCCATTTCTAGAATCTTTCAGTTTCTACATATTTTGCTTCCCCCAAAATGTAACAGAACATTGTTTCTAAAGAGAGAGAAGCTGGCTTCAAAGGCTACCTCTGACACATTTTCTTGGTGCTTTTTACTGTTATCCTGTTTCTTACTTATCTCTCAGTTCCCTCATCTAAAAAAACAAATTAGTTGTATTAGGTGGCCTCTAAGATTCCTTCTAGTTCTAGATTTATGATAATATGAGACTCTTGTCTGTCTCTCTGTCTCTTTCATTATTTATTTCTATCTCTCATCTATCTCACACATATATTTTTCAATTTCCAAATAGAAAAATTGTGTGTGTCTTTGGTTTTATATGAGGATTCATTCTAGAAATAACTCTCATTCCTCTTGAAAGCCCAATTCTACATTTCAACTGCTTTCTGAACATCTATGTCTGAATGATCTGTTCAACTTAATTGAACATATCTAAAATTTAAATGATCATTTTAATTCTAAAACTTACTCCTCTTACCTAACTCCCTATCTCAATTAAGAACACTGTCATTTGAGGACTTCTGGGGACAGAGTCAAAATGGTGGAAGAAGAGCAGCCAGGCAAGCAGCCAAGCTCTCCAAATAATTCCTTCCAAACAAATTTAAAATAACTCCTCAAAACAAAATATGGTACAGCTGAACTATCAGAAGGTCAGGATGAGATATTTTTTTCCAGCCCAAGATAACTTGGAGGGGTTAAAAAGAGCCTAGACATTATATATCAAGAAATTATAAAGGAGAATTTCTTCTGTATCCTAGAGCCAGAGAGGGTAAAATAAAAATGGAAAAAATACAAATACAAAGCAAAATAAAATTACTCAGGAATATTATATCCAATTTCCAGAGCTCCCAAGTCAAGATAAAATACTTGAAACAGTCAGACAGAAACCATTCAAATGCCAAGGAGCCACAGTCTGGTCCACATAGGATTTGGCAGCTACAACATTAAAGAAGAGGAGGGATTGTAATAAGGTATTCTGGAAAGCGAAGGAGCTAGCACTATAACCAAAAATAACATACCCAGCAAAACCGAATATAATCCTAACGGTAAAAAAATGGCTATTAAATGAAATTGATCATTTTCAAGTATTCCTTATGAAAAGACAGGGAATTAATAGAAAATCTGATTTTCAAGTACACTATTCAAGAGAAGAATTAGAAGGTGAACATGAAAAGAGAAATTATATAGGACTCAAGGTAAAATCAGAAAAAAAGCAAAAACCTATGAGAAAATGTCTATAGAAAGTTTCTCTAATAAACGGTTCATTTCTCAAATAAATGGAGAAGTGAGTCAAATTTATAAAAATAATTGCCATTCCTCAGTTAATTAATTGTCAAAGATTATGATTAGGCATTTTTCAGAAGAAAATCAAAGCTATTGATAGACACCTGAAAAAAATGTTCTGTACTATTATTGATTAGAGAAATGCAAATTATAACTACACTATTAGATTGGCTAACATGATAGAAAAAGAAAATGATAATGCTGAAAGGAAAGTGGAAAAATAAGTTCACTAGTAAACTTTCATTGGAGCTGTGAACTGTTCTAAATATTCTGAAACAATTTGGAACTATGCCAAAAGGGTTATAAACTTTTGATCCAGCAAAGGGAAAATATTATATATAACAATGACAAGCAGGATGGTTTAGGGATATCTGGGTAGTGTTTCATGAACTGATGCAAAATTAAGTGAGCAGAACCAGGAAAACACTATACATGGTCAAAGCAGTATTTTAAGAATGATCAGTCATGAAAGACTTAGCTATCCTCATCAAGACAATGATGAAAGACAATTCCAGAGGATCACATTCAGAAAGAGAAATTATGAACTTTGAGTATATGCTGAAGAATACTATTTTTAACATTATGTTTCTTATTTTTTATAACATGGCTAATATGAAAATATGTTTTGCATTAATTCATATGGGTAATTGATATATTGCTTGCCTTCTCAATGGGTAGACGCATGAAGAGAGAAAATCTGAAATCAAATGGCTTTTATTAAACAAATGCTAAAAATAAACTAATTTTTTGTTTTTGTTTTTGTTTTATTTTTATTTTGAAGATTTTCTTCTAGTTACATATTTCATGTTCTTTCCCTCTCCCCCAAATCCCATTATCCCCTCTTAGCTAACACACAATCCCACTGGGTTTTACATGTATCATTGATCAAGACCTAATTCCATATTATTGACAGTTGGACTAGAGTTATCATTTAGTGTTTAAATCCCCAATAATATCTCCAACAGCCCATGTGTTCAAGCAGTTGTTTATCTTCTGTGTTTCTCCTCCCACAGTTCTTCCTCTGAATGTGGCTAGTTTTCTTTCTCTTAAGTCCCTCAGCCTTGCTCTGGATCCTTGCATTGCTGCTAGTAGAGAAGTCCATTATGTTCAATTGTACCACAGTGTATCAGTCTCTGTGTACAATGTTCTCCTTGTTCTGCTCCTTTCACTCTGCATCAATTCCTGGAGGTCATTCCACTTCACATGGAATTCCAGTTCATTATTCCTTTGCCCACAATAGTAGTTTATCACCAACAGATACCACAATTTGTTCAGCCATTCCCCAATCGAAGGACATTCTCTCATTTTCCAATTTTTTGCCACCACAAAGAGTGCAGCTATAAATATTTTTTAACAAGCCTTTTTCCTTATCATCTCTTTGGGATATAATCCAAGCAGTGTTGTGGCTGGATCAAAAGGCAGATTTTAAAGCCCTTTGTGCATAGTTCAAAATTGCCCTCCAGAATGGTTGGATCAATTCACAACTCCACCAGCAATGCATTAATGTCCCAATTTTGCCACATCCCCTCCAAAATTCATTACTCTCCCTTGTTGTCATTTTTGCCAATCTGCTAGTTGTAAGGTGGTACCTCAAAGTTGTTTTTATTTGCATTTCTCTAATTATTAGAGATTTAGAACACTTTCTCATGTGCTTATTGATAGTTCTGATTTATTTATCTGAGAATTGCCTATTCGTGCCCCTTGCCCATTTATCAATTGGGAGAATAAAATAATTTTTAAAAACGAACACCATTATTCTTTTAATCATTCAAACCTTTTTGTGAAGAGACCATATTATTCTATAAATAGCATTCATCATGTTATCTTGATTGCATGTTATGCAGCACATTGGGACTGACATGAAACACTTGCACAAGCTATGTCCAATATGCAGGAACAGATTCTGATTGTGATGACCATAATATAGTCAAGTGGAGTCCATATGGCATAACTTGCCAAAGGCTCCTACTTTTCCATGATATTTTACCAAGAAATCTTGGTTATGGCCAAGTAGATATCCATCTTGCTATTGCAGAGTTAATTTAATGGCATGGAGACATTCCTTGAAACATTTCAATGAATTCTAGTTCAAACATTTTCTTCAATGATCATATCTCAGTACTTACTCTTTGAGGTACACAAGTGATCTAACCCACTTGTTCCCAAGAGTTGTTTTGTATTTAATTCAGTTGTTTAAATAGTTTTTGAATAGATGCTATGTTAGAAATCATCATCATCATCATCATCATCATCATCATCATCATCCTCTTGAAGTGTTTAGCTGAAGGAATAACTGAAAATTACTTAGAGTTTACTAAATTGGATTGTTTCCATGTGATTATCCAAACTAATTTGCTTGCTTTTCCATTATTAAGTATATTATTAGCTAGTATATAATAAAAATGATAATAATTTCATAGCATTTAGATAGCATTTTAAGACTGAAAAAGCATTTTTAAATATGTCTCTTAGACCTGAAAAATAGGTGCTATTGTTATCTTTATTTTACATATGAGGAAACTGAGATGGACAGAATTAAATGACATACCTAGCAGCACAAAGCTAATAAGAGTCTGAGGCTATATTTGAACTCAGGCCTTCCTGGCTCCAGGTTCACTATCCTTCTGCTACCTAAGTGCAATAAAATCAATGACAATAACTACTATAATATGAATCTGTGATGTTTAGAGGCATGATGGTATAATGGAAAATTACCTGTATCTAAAGTCAAAGGATGAGTATATTAATTCCATTTTTGCTACTATCTGGTTATTTGTCCTTGGGGAAATTACTACCTAATTTCAATTCCCTCATTTATAAAATTACCATTATGATGCATCACTAGAAAATGTATAAAATTTGGAGTCAGAGAATTATTGGTTCAAATCCCAGCTATTTTATTTCTGTGACTATGGGCAAGGCATTAAATTTTTCTGAACTCTAGTTTCTTTATGTGTAAAATGAAGGGATAGGGCAAGACAGTTCCAGTATCCTAATAGCAGTAACTTTTTGGTCCCAGACACATGGGTAGAGTCTCCTACATTCCCACCTATCCCACCATCCACACAGGGACTGGCTATGATTGCCTCAAGTTAATGGAAGTTACATGTGTTAATTCATAGCTTCCTCATGTAGTCAGCCCAAAGGGACAATTCTTGATAGTTGTTTTTCCTAGCCAAATGATGGCAGTAGGAGGGACAGTGATGAAGCATCCTAGAGAAAACATAGAAACAAATATGTACTTTTGGCCTTGTGACTTGAAAAGATTGTTGTTGAAAGTGGACATGCCCAAACCATGAGATACGAGCAGTTAGGGCAACAATTGAATTCCAGGCATATATTTTTTTCAATTGGCCCAAGGGTGGTCGTGATGATATTCTTAAACACCAACCTCTTTTTGATTTCCTAGATAATAAGATCCTAGCTTTCTAGTCAGAGGAGGAGATTTCTTAGACAATTACAGCCTGAGGGTTGCCACCCAAATAACCCAAAGTCTAAAAGTCCTAGAACAAAGTATACTAACCAGGGAACGAGGACATCATTAGCAGTATGATATTGGAATTTGTCATTTTAACTAGAGAAGGGAGACTTATTGAGTAGCACTAGCTTTGGGGAATTGCTTTGAAAGTGGCCCTGTGTTTCAGCGTTTGGGGACTGACCTTCAGAAACAAATGAACTAACAGAGAAATATGTCTCTTGGAGGAAAAAAATCTCCAATGTGGACATAATGTGACTTGAAGAGAAGATAGGATATTATCAGCCTATCTAGATGCTGAACTGAGCTATTTGAACAATGCACTTCCAGTAGGAAATATTTTCCTGCCCATTAATCCCTAAGTGTGCTTCTCTTCCAAAGAGAGCAAGTCAAATGGTATTTTGAGAATCTGGGAGTGATTATATTGGCTGAATAACTAAATCCAAGAATGAGTAAAGGAATTATCACAATGTCAAAATGGTATCCTGACTGCATTCCCAAAGGAAGTTTCTTCTGAAAGAAGAGATTAGTGTTTTCTGTATTCATTTATGGAATTTTATTAGTTTTTGGAGCATTTTTTGTGTTTTCAGTATCTCTGTGGGAAATTGTGAGCCCTTCACATCCTCTATTTAAAAAAAACAACTATAAATTAATAACCATTGCTACTATTTATATAACACCTACTGTATGTCAGGCACTCTACTAAAGCACTTTACAAATATTATTTCAGTTGATCTTCATTACAACCCTGGGAAGTAGATATTATAATTATCGCCATTTCATAGTGGAAGAAGTGAGGCAAACACAGAATAAGAGACTTATCCAGCTAGTAAGTGTCAGAGGATGGAGGTGAATTCAGTTTTTCCTGATTCCAGACCCAATAAATAGTCAATTCATTGTGCCAACAAGCTGTCTCCACTTATCTTGTACTTAAAATACATTTTTTTACTATGAGTGCTTGCATGAAAACTAGGTACTATTTTTATTTGCATCATTAGAAAGTTAGGCAAAAGGTATATACAGTTGGAGTTTTTTGTTTTATTTTTTGTCAGAGTAAGTTCAAGGTGAATGTAAATGATGCTTTGAGGTCAGTCCTCAAACATACGCAAGCCCAGAATCTTATGGATGGGAGCAGGGGAAGGTCAAAATTTTCTTAATTTTTCACTAGAAGGTGAAAGACTAACTTCTAACCCCATGCTTTGGAGCAGGTGGGGGGAGCAGGCAGAAACACTATCCAAAAATCCCCACCTGGAGAAAATGGTAAAGCATTTATCCTCTTTAGTCATGTTTTCTATAGGAATTCTAATATTTTGGGGGGCTATTACCATCTCTTGGGGCAGGAAAGTTTACTCTCAGGAACCAGACTTTCAGGCCTTATGAGTAAGCACTATGAATGTCTATAAGCTTCTTCAGGATCTCTCAGAAGTGTCCCATTTCGTGGGATCAGAAAGTCTATTATCAGAAACCTACCTCTTTGTGAGAAATTAAGGGCCAGCATATGTGACTTTCCTATTTTCTTGTCTCTAGAAATCATTACCAGTTCTTGTGAAAGAAGACTATGCTCAGGCACAGGCTCTTCCCTTCACCCTCCTTCCTACCTAACTACCCCCCTCCAAATATGGGTGTACTCTTCTATGGTCACTCCTCACAGGAAGAGACTACAAGGAAAATAATGAGAAAAGGATGTTCAGTCAATTGGCTTATACTTGTTCTTCCAACATTCACTCATCTTCCTCAGATTACTAGCTGGCCAGCTCATGTTGATACAACTCCAGCCCCGCCCAATCAATCAAAAGCTATCCACTACTCTGTCATTAAGGTGCCAGTGGTCAAGCTTACTCTCTTTCTGAAGAGGAGTCCATCAGAGGCCCCAAAACAAAAGCTCATGCTCTATAAACTTATTAAATTGATCAGGGAGTTAGCTCATCAAATTAATTACATAAGGGGTAGCTGGGTATTTCAATGGATTGAGAGTCAGGCCCAGAGATGGGAGGTCCTGTATTCAAATTTGGTCTCAGACACTTCCTAGCTATGTGACTCTGGGTAAGTCACTTAACTTTACTCCATTGCCCACCCTTACCACTCTTCTGCCTTGGAACCAACATACAGTATTGATTTTAAGACAGACAATAAGAGTTTTAAAAAAATTAGATAACTCCCCTCAGAATCTGGTGATCTGGTGCCACATCACCTTGGAAAATAAATTTTTTTCCCTATATCCTTTTTCCCCTGATTCCTTTTTGAAGGGGGGAAGCCATCTTTCCAACCCTCATTTCTTTCCCTACTGTGTTTCTGACTGTCAACTTTAACACTGGGCTTCAGCTATTTTCTCACTCTAGAACTTCCCTCAGAGCCTAAAGCAGTCATGGTGAACCTATGTCACAGGTGATAAAATGGAAAACAGAGAGCTTTCTGTGGGCAAGTGGCCTCCCTCCCCACTCCCAACCCCCAGAGTTTGTTACTAGAAAGGCAGAGCTGTGTTTTTTCACACCCCCCACCCCTCTGCCCAGCAGCCCAATGGGAACTCACAAGAGATAAGGTGGGCAGCTCATAGGTGGCAGAGGTGGAGGGGAGCAGAGCCCTCAGGGCACTCCCCGCCCCCTCTCTATACTTATTGAAGACATTCCTTACTTCACCTACCCCTCTTCCTAGCAACCCAATGGGAGTGCTTTCTCCCTACCCAGTGTGGGGTAATGGGGGGCATGCTGGGCACTTGATGGGGAGAGGGGTAAAGCACATGACCTGGGGGCAGGGTGGCGCCCAGTACTCTATCTCTAAAAGTTGATCATCACTGGTCTAAGGCCTCCTCACCTTGGAATTCCCAAATGCCTCTGCAGGCTTTTTACCCTAAAATATGCCTCACCCATGTTAGTCTCCTTCTTTCATCAATAAATGTCTCTAGATTTCTCCATTTTGAGGAGGAGCCCAGAATGACCCACCTTCACTGCACACCACATCCCAAAGCTCTACTTTTGCCTTTTTGGATCGTGTCACTATGCTTCCTCTAGGTACCTTTTTCTCTCCTGTCTCCTTTTCAGATCACTTTTGTGATCATCTTCTCTTATCAGAATACAAGTTCCTAAGGGTCCAAACTCTGTCTGTCTTTCCTTTTGCTTCTATCTGTATTTCCAAAGCCTCTCACAGTGCCTGACATATAGATGCTTATTTCCTGCTTACCCAAAAAGAAAGAGAGCTCTATAGCCCAAGACAGGAAAGTTCCCATTTTCATTCAATGACTTGGCTGGATTTGTGACTATTGGCTGAGTTCACTTCTATTGGACAGCATTACTTCAGGATGTTGGAAAGCAAAGTGATTCTCAAAATAAAGGTATCACCAGTGAGTCTCATCAAATGTAGCTGATCTGCAAATTCTGACAAATATATGAATCTGTCATAGTAACAAAATGATCAGGAAAGCCGTGTTACCCAAAAAACTTTCTCAGAGCTGGTAGTGACCCACCCTTACAGAATATGTCTCCAGGAAGCAATGATGGGCTACAGAACCTTCACCATGCCAAATGGATAAAATCAGCAGATTAGTCTGTGGTCGCTGTGAACACCAAGGCAGCCTGTCCTCATCCTCCCTCCCACCTACACTGAACCCACTGTGAAGATGAAGGAGAACTGTTAGAGAGATGACAGGAGCTAAAGAACTCTCAGCATGGATGATGTTGGCAAACAGCTGTGGTCCTGGGGACCATCCAAAGCCTCCAAATATATCTTACAATTTGCATTTACAACAGAGGCAACAAGGCAGAGATAGGGAAGAAAGTAATGAGCTGATAGTCGATCTTTTTTCTGATGATAAGCCCTATTTAGGGTAATAATTAAAGAAAAGTGCTTGTGAAGAAACTATTGTCCTCTTCTAGAGGGAACAGGGGCCAAGCCCAAAAATATTGACTCATTTGAATATGGCTCCTCCCCAAGGAAAAGCTGTCAAGTCAACCAGCATTTATTAAGCATTTGCTATGTGCCAAGCAAGAAAAAATCTCTATCTTACAACAGGCATTCATTCTAAGAGGGAAAGACAACACAGAAAGGAAAACTAAAGAAACCAAACAAAAATAAAACACACAAAAAAAAATTTAAAAGCGAAAGTGAGGAGTAAGGCAGAGAAAGTCTAAAAAGTCAGGAAAGCCTAGAAAAGAGAGAAGATTGGCCAATGTACTTAACTTAAAATGGAATTTCTGGGAATAATTAGCTAATCAAAGAAAGGGGATAAAAGGGGAGAAAGAATATCTAGAGCAGTGGTTCCCAAACTTTTTTGGCCTGCCACCCCCTTTCCAGAAAAAATATTACTCATCACCCCCTGGAAATTATGAAACTATTTATTGAATTCAGAATAGAACATAATACAAAAAAAGTGTGGCCATCACTGCCATCCTGGATCACTGCAGCACCCATCAGGGGGCAGTAGTGCCCACTTTGGGAATCACTGATCTAGAGTGAGGTGAAGAGAAGAGTGTACCTTCGGAGTGAGAAGGAGAAAGTCAGAGTTATGGCTCAAAAAGAAATGAGGATACCATTAGTCTGAACCCTTTGCATAAAATGGAAGAGTCCTCAATAAATTTTTGTTGACCAAATCCCAAAATCCAGGTTGTATCATACCATTGCTCTGATCAAGAAGCTTCATTAGTTTTCTCTTGCCTCTAGGATAAAATACAAACTGTTGTATCTGGTCTTTAATGCTCACAACAATTTGGCTCCAATCTATTTTTACAGACTGATTTTACATCACTTCCCCTCACACATCATATTTTTGATAAATTATTCTACTTGCTAATCTCTATAAACTGAATTCTGTTTCTTGCTTCTGCCTCTTTTCACCTACTGTTCCACATCTGAATTTTTCTCCCTCCTTACCTTCAACAGTTTCTTTTAAAGTACCACTTTTTTAATTAATTCTTTCCTGACCTCACCTTCCCATGAAAAATTTTATTTTGTTTTGCCTATATTTTATATTTACTATTAATAAACATATAATTTATTAGTGGTAAAAGTAAGTTCCTTGATAGTAATGCCTATATTGTTTTTTACTCTTCTGTTTAATGAATACTTGTTAAACAGAATTGAAAGGAAAATGATTATGCAATTGTATATTTCCAGGAAATCATGCTAAAAACATAGCTCTACCCGTCTAATTTCATATCCTCTTATAACCTATACACCATCCAAACTCCTCTGACCTGTTTGAGGAATCTAATTTCATCTACTCTTCCTATTGAATCTAATTTTCTCTCACTCTCCAATATGACCTCCTCATTAGTATAACTTGTATATGCCATACTCATTCACAATTTGGCACCATTCTTCTTACTCCCTGTGTCTTCTTCACATCCTCTACCTAGAATCCATATTACATGCATTATTTGACTGGGAGATGGGACCACAGTCAACCTTTGTAGGGAAAAATTGCTTTCTGCATATCACCTTAAAGAAAACTAAGTGTATTTCAAATAATATCAGAAAAGGATGAAAATATAGGAAAAATGTCTTTTGGAAATAGGCAATGAGATTTTAAAAGTCATGTTCATGGAATGAATTATTACTGAAATATTTCATTTTCAATCTGACTTTATAGGAAAAGAGAACATCGGGCTTTGAAACCTCAGTTAAAATTTTTTTGACTGCTCCTTAATATTGAGGTCCTTTCTATTCTTTAAGGTCACTCTCAATTCCTACCATCTTAATGAATCCTTCTTTGGAAGTCATCCTTAACAACCTTTTCTCTGAAGCATATTGTGCTAATAATCAGGAAACAACTGAATTAATCTCTCCTTTTTCCATTTTATTAATTTTGTTTCTTCAAAAAGAAGTCCCTTTTTTCTCCCCAACTTAAAGACAGAGATTTTTTCTTTATAAACCCAGCTATTACTCCAGTGCCTTGTATGTAGTAATAATTTATTTATTATTAATATTATATTTATTAAATATCAATTATTTATTGTTAATTAAATTATGCAAAGAAATAAAATTTAAATTAAATATTCATTAAATATTAAATATTTATTATTAATAATCATTTATTTTAACAATTGCTTTTTAAATAACTGAAGTAGCAGGCATTTACTTTAAAATGTTGGATATTTGATGACACTGATCATATATCATCTGCTTATGAAAATATGGTTCAATAAAAAAGGCCTAAATTTGATAACAGAGGAGACTGGACTTGACTCCCACCTCTCATGCTTACCATTTGTGTAACCCTGAGCAAATCAGTCTACCTGTACGTCAGCCTCTTTATCTGCAAAATGAAGGGTTCAGAATACATGGCTTTGGAGGACGTTTCTGGTTCTAATTTGGTATCCAGTCTGGTGATATCATGGCGCTTACTTACACTCCAAACAGAAACTGTTCTCTGTTGCTACTTTTTAGGTACCTCCTCTGCTATTCCCCTTATTTGCTGGTTAATAAATGTCTTCCAGCAGAGGAAATCAACTGCACTTTTCATTAAATTATTTTAACTTTCTATTGAGTTTCAGGCACAGTCACCTAATATTCTATCTTCAGGGACATCAACTGCTTTGTCTACCATCCATTGGGGAGATTAGGGATGTCCTATGGGGAGAAAACAGTTTTTTGTTTTGTTTTGTTTTTTCTTTAGCCAATGACTCTGAACACCTTTCACTCATCTGGGTAACACAATAAGCTACTTGATGCTCAGTCTAAGATCACATCTGCTCTTTGAATTCTTCTCATCGTTCACCTCTCAGAATTTTATTTTAGTTCCTAGTTTATATAATATCCTACTGTCTGTGATATGAAGAGAGTTTTTATTAATTTCTCCTTTTTTACATTTAAGAGGAAAAGAAGCAATAATATTTTTCAGTAAGAGAACACCTGTAGTGCAGGTTGTCAGTTGGAAACCCCTGCTGTGCACTGTCAGTTAGTGACAGAAGGGTGTGGCCAAGTGTGGTTCCTAAGTTGCAGACCGTTGGGAAGGGCTTTGGGTCTCTGGGTCTTCTTGGAAGAGGTTGTGTTGCTAATACTCTTTCTGATTGGAGACAGAAAAACAGTTAAGACCTTAATAGCCTTATTAATTATTAATAATTTGGGTAGATAGGTAGATAGATAGGGGTTATATTATTAGATAAAGAGAGTAGGAGAGTAGGTGAGGGATTTGGCCTGGCAGAAAATACTGCCCTCTGAGGCAGATAGATATAGGATTTTCTAAAAATATTTAGTTATAATTGGGATCTGGGGTATAGTTATAAGCTATTGTAAGATTATTTTCACTTTCCTCCTTCCTATTTCCTATCCATATTTCCTAATAATAAAGTAGGTGCTTTGCATTTAACACACTGTGCACTAGCTTTTGTTTAAACTCCTGCCCCGCAAAATTTAACACTTCACAGTGGTAAATATTTTTATGATTAAAATCCCTCAAATGGAAAAGGAGTCAAGTAAAAATTTGGTGACAAAAGTTATTTCAGTATCCAACCTGGTGTACTGTTCTAAGAAAATTGAATGGTCTTAGATGGTTGAAGGAGATTTAAAACCCTGATAATATTTATCCCAGTTGGAATAAATAGCCCTATAATCCTAAAGTCTCTTCCAATTCCAAATCTATGATCCTAAAGACAACATATTATTATACTGAGAGCAGAGTGACTATGTAAGTGATAACTTTTAAAAAAAACCTTGTATGAGTAAAAGAACTGTGACTTTTGATTGAATATACACTTTATTTTGTGAAAATCAATATAAAAGAGATGAGAAAGCTCAAGTTGGGGGTGAAATTGTTTAAAAATCTTTTTATTCTTCTTCTGCATACTCTGTAGAAAAATAAACTATCTCTTTCAAATATAAATCCATGAGGTGGTTCAGTGAATTGAAAGCCAGGCCTAGAGAAAGGAGGTCCTAGATTTAAACCTGGCCTCAGACACTTCCCAGCTGTGTGACCCTGGGCAAATCACTTAACCCCCATTGCCTAGCCCTTACCACTCTTCTGTCTTGGAGCCTATACACAGTATTGGTTCCAAACTGAAGGTAAGGGTTTCAATAAAACAAACAAACAAATAAATAAATCCATGAGCATGACTTTCTTATCATGTTGCATATTGGAGAAAGAAAATCATTTCTCCACCATTATCTTTATTTGATTGTTGTTGTAATATGCTGCCTTACTTTTCTTCAAGGGAATATGAGAAAAATAGGATTTTTTCCCTAAAAAGCTTCCTTCCTTCATTAAAGTAATACATATAATAAATTATTTTGTTTGCATAGAGCTCAAGGGATGATGTCTTTGAAAGCACAATATGCCCGAAATCAGAAGTCTTGAATTCAAGTTCTGAATACATTGTACTATCTGGGTGACTCAAGTGACTTCATCATTAAATGAATCAATCAACACATATTTATTAAATATCAGCTATTAAACTAGGGTTTTATAAAAACTAAGACTAAAATAAACCAGTCTCTGCCCTCAAGGAGCTTATTATCTATCTATTATTTCATAATATATTATTTAGATTTGAATTATTTTTATTTGATTTACTTATTTATATTAGATCATATTTAGATATTACAATATCTAACATTATATTTTAATTGCTATATTTTAAAAAGTAACTTGGGGAAGGAGAATGACACAAAGTTGGGGTGGGAAAGATCAAGAGAAGCTCCTATGGAAACTGATGCTACAGGCAAGCTTTGGGGGAAAAAAAACAATTTCTAAAGAATTCTTTATGAGAAAGAAGTCAGCCTGGGCATAGGCTTAAAGATAGGTGATAGAGGAACCTGAATAAGGAATAGTCAGAAGGTCAGTCTTGCTGTACTTGAGAGTAGATGAAAAAGAATAATAAATTATTAGTCTAGAAAGGAGGAATCAGAGGTGTTCTCTATACTCAAAGAGCCACCACCTTATTTCAGGCCCTCGTTATCTCTGGCCTAAACAATTAACTACTAATTGCTAACTCCCTGCCTCAAATCTCTCTCTTATACTATTTCTTAGTCTATACAACTTTTAAAGTGAATTCCACTCCCCTACTCAATAAACTATTCTGTCTAGGATAAAAAATAATCTCTATTCATTTACTTTGAAAGCCATTCACAACCTGACCACAACCAATATTTCAATTTATTTTTGTACAGTATCCCATTTCCTACGTTCTACAGGCCAGTTAAACATTGGTTCTCCTTCAAACTTAGATTTTACTCCTTGCTTAACTTACAGCCTTCTCTTTCTTCAGTATGCAACTCAGGCACAGTCTTCCCCAGGAATTCTTTTCCAATACCCTTCCATCCCACTCAACAACAATAATGACAACAAGAGTTTGTTATGCACTGATTATGCACACCATACTGTAAAGTTAGTAGTGATTCCTTTCCAAACTACCTTATTTTTAACTAATGTGTATTTAGTCTCTTCATACTTATTCTATTTAAACTCTTATTTCTTGCTGTCTCCACAACAGAATACAAACTGAAAAAGGATTGCTTCATTTTTTGTGTGTTTAACTCAAATAAACCCTCACAATGGTTGATAGAAAAGTAGTTTGGATTTAGATTTTTAAAGGATTTTAAAAACTAAAGAGAGGAGTTCATATCTAAGCTTAGAGGTAATCATGAATCATTCGAGATTATTAATGCCTTCAATATTTTTTCATTATCCTAAGAGAAGAAATATTAGTTTCTGCCCCATCCATCTCATAATTCTGATCAAAAAGTGATGCAAGACATTAAATTTGGAAGTGCTTTGTAAGTCACACATGTAAAGGGTCATTTTAAGTGTCAAATTTAAGGAATTATACATTCTCCAAAAAATTAGTGGGCTTCTCCCATATTTGGTTTGTTTTCTTTTTGTCTAGGTCTAGTATTTAATCAATGGAAGAGATTTTTCTAATTATAGAAACTTCTTACACTGATAGAAATCAGATGTTCCTCTGTAACTCACAGCTTTACAGAGGACTAAAGCTTACATGAGCTTGCTCCTAGCTAGTATCAGAGGCTGGCTTGAATCCAACACTTCCTGACTCTAAGTTCTGTCCTCCAGCTACCGTGTTGTGCTGGCTTCAAATCTGACTGTCAGTTCTAAAATGAAAAACTTTTACCCACTGAAAATGCCTTGAGAGTTGAAGCACAGTTAATTATTTTCTTAGGAATAGATGATAAACAACATTTTTTGGCTCACTCTCCTTCTGACTGCCTACCTAGAATGTTATTTTTACTGCTTGTCATTCAAGTCTGGAGCTAGCTTTTTCTCATGATCTTATGAGAGTAAGTTAGCTACCTGAAAACAGTAATACAAGATGTTTGCACAACATTCTTGGGAGCTGTGGTACCTAGGAAAGAGCATAGATCCGGGTCTTTCTGATGCCAAGTCCATTACTCTGTTGTAATATTGACCTTGAAATTAGGAAACTTGGGTTTAGTTTCTGGTTCAGAGAGTTTTAACTCAATTATTTCCAAGATCCTGCAAACCTCGAACATTTTATTTAATCCTGGGATAAATGGTTTTGTCGAGAATGTCAGATTTACTATGTCAAAGAGGGGAATATAAGAAATGACCTGGTGGACTATGAAATAATTTTCACATTTCTGTCAGGGAGTAAGAAAGGGAAAAAGGATAATTAGAAGGGGTTGTAGTGAATCATCCACCGCTCACCATTGCCCCATACTCTAACCAGAACTGAGTTTGGGGCATGCTCAGGAGGATTATGTCAAAGTTTTCTCTTGCTATCAGAAGTCAATAGTACGTGGTAGGTAAGTAGAACAGTGGATAGAGCACCAGGATTGGAGTCAGGAGTATCTGGATTTAAATCTGACCTCAGATATTTAACCCTGATTGTCTAACCCTTGCCATTCTTCTGTCTTAGAAATAATTCTAAGAAAGAAGAAGATAGGGTCTTAAGGGGGCAGGGGAGTCAATAGCATGATATAACATTCAATTTTTCTAGGATTTTGTGCCTTTATATGCAAGAGGTATTGTAGTAGCATCATAATATACTCAATTTAGAGGTGAGTGGGACCTCAGAGCTCATATCATCCAACCACTTAATGATAGAGATGAAAAATTGGAGTTGAGAGAAGATGCATTTGTCTATGGTCATATAGAGAGTAAATAGCAGATCCAAAATTTGAACAAGGGTATTCTGACTCTAAATCTAATATTCTTTCCATTATGTAGTCGTTAAGGCTCCTTTTTGCTCACAGGAGCTTGAGTCAACATATAATTGTGACTGAGTAAATAAATAATGCTCCTTTAGTGAAGGTGAATGGAAGCAGAATTTTTAGAATAAGATTTGGATTCAAGTTCACCCTTACTAGTTGCATGGTTTGATCTGAGAAAAAACACTTACCTTGTCTGGGTATCTGCACATCTATTTAATACTTTCATAGACTATCTCATTGAGTAATTATGAGGAAAGTGCCTAAAAATATGTTAGTGATATATGTGTGAGTAACTTATTGTTTTCTTCATGATAATCTTTCCAGCAAGGACTCTTTTGTCCAACAGTAAGGTAGAAGATATATAAAGATATATATTTTTAAAGTTTTCAGTACAAGAGGAGCTAGATTCTAGAAGAAACGTGATTTTATACTTAACCATTAGAGAATAGCCTGAACTGGATAAAAGAAAAACATTAAAGCTAGAAAATAACTACAGATGTCTCAAAGAAGTGGGTAGCAGGTCCCTTAAATTAGGAATGTTCTGGTGTGTAAATAAAAATAAGGCATTTGACTATCATCTGTACTTATTTTCCATTAAGAATGTAGGCAGTGCATCTGTGGTGGCAAAACATTGGAAAATGAGGGAGTGTCCATTGATTAGGGAATGGCTGAATAAATTGTGATATCTGATGGTGATGGAATACTATTGCGCTCAAAGGAATAATAAACTGGAGGAATTCCATGTGAACTAGAAAGACCTCCAGGAATTGATGCAGAGTGAAAGAAGCAGAACCAGGAGAACATTGTACACAGAGACAGATACACTGAGGCATAATTGAATGTAATAGACTTTTCTAGTAGCAGCAATGCAATGATCCAGGACAATCCAAAGGAACTTAGGAGAAAGAATGCTGTCCACATCCAGAGAAAGAACTGTGGGAGTAGAAATGAAAAAGAAAAACATATGATAGATCACATTGTTTGATGGTGATGTGATTGGGGTTTTGACTTTAAAATATCACTCTGTTGCAATTATGAATAATATGGAAATGGGTTTTGAACAATGATATGTGTATGACCCAGTGGAATTTCTTGTCAGCACTGGGAGGGGGGAGGGAAAAGGCATGGGAAAATCATGAATAATGCAGCCATGAAAAAATGTTCTAAATTAATAAATTAATTTAAAAAAAGAATCGAGGCAGTGTCCACATGGATGAAGTTAAATTATCAGCTAAGGATTTCAGAATCTAGGAATTTGAGGTTGTGTTGCCAACATGATGGTTTACCATAAAATAGGAGAAAGGATATAAGAAAGAAGGCTATATTCCTAAAATTAAAATCAAGAGAATCTAATCCAATGCAATAACTTGGGTTGGCTCCTGTTTGTTTAAGGCACTATGTTAGATGCTGAAGGTCTAAAGAAAAAAATGAAAAACTTTTCCTAGCCTCAAGAGATGCTTGGAGCTTTATATTCCATTTCAAAGTATATATAGACAAGTCTATACATTATTTGAAAGTACTATGAACTTGAGAGATCAGAAATTGTTTCCACAAAAGATGTATATGAACTGAAACTTGAAGGAAATTAAAGATTCAAAGAGGAAGATGAGGAGAGAATGAATTCCAGGCATAGGAAACAGGTAGAAAAGTTGGAATTAGGATGGTAAGTTCTGTTAGCAGCAAGTAGGCAAAATTGACTGGAATATTACATAAATGAATGATAGAGCTATGCCTAAATTGGTAGGCTAAAGGCATATTATGAAGAGCTTTAAATTCCAATTCAAGTTTTTATTTTATTCTAAAGGCAATAAAGAGCCAACAAAGATTTTTGAGGATGGGAGTGATGAAATCCTTTGAGTGATGCCAAACAGTGGGAATAGCCTTCTAAGCTCTATTTAAGTCATGGAGGCTAAATATAGCCTGCTGCATGCCTCTGATCCTTGGATATACTAAATGATAGAAATTGTGGTGATCTAGTGCCTTAGAAATGTGTCTACCCTATTGACCATGATTCAATTAAATATGATTCAATATGCTATTATTGGAAGCAAAGGAAAAGAACAGTTGACTTTCAGTTGCATTTTTCTAAGGATCTAATGAAACAATATTAATAACTTTTAAAATTATTTTGAAATATGATCAGTGATTATTTGATTCAAGATTCTTAGACCCCTGGAACAAAGAATGAGAGGGATACCTACTGACAGTCAGATTGCTTCATTGTACCTACTGACAGTCAGATTGCTTCATTGGTGCTCCCAAGATATTTTTTTAAAAAAAGAGGAAGACTTTCATTCCAATGAATGACTCCTCTGCAGTGGATTTAAGAATATGGACATCAATCATACAGGATGAGAAAGCATAGATGGGTTATAATCTACAAAGAGGCAGTATCCATACTTAAGAAATTAAGGAATCATTTAAGGATTTAAGTATCCAGGATTTGCATCTGATACAAACATTTCTTACCAAGAAATAATGCAGAAGAAAATGAAATCATGCTCTAGTTCCTAAAAAACATCTAAATTGTTGTAAATATTAAGAAACTGAGTTATGCATTTTGGTACGTGTAGATGAGAGAAAAAAATAATTTACACTCTTACGCTTCAGCTAACTTTCAAGTGTAGTCATATTTCTTTTTCCTTTTTGTCCTTTATCTGCATGATGCCTTGAGATTTCAACATTTTTCAGACTGTTGTTTTCCTATAAGATTTTTACATGCTCCATAGAACTGACTCCAGCAAGATTTATTTAAAAATAAGTTTATGACAAAGTTTGATTCCCTTTAGTGCTATTCAATAATATTTACTAAATTTTAGCTTCAAGATTCTGGATAGCATAAATTAGGTTTTAATACAGTATGGATTGTCATGCAAATATAACTAGTAAAGAAAAATAAAATAGCTTGGCAGAAATATAAATAAACAGCTACTATTTTTGTTAATTCTATTTGTACTACAATATATGGAAGCGTTTTAATTCTAGGCATTTGATTCATCATCTGAAGAGCAAACACAATAGCAATTTCAAGATGATTTATAAACAAATAAAGTAAAGAAGGCTAAAGAAAGTACAGGATTAAATGAAAATAATTCTAGACTGAGTCCATAGACCTACGTTGAACTTCACCACTCATTTGTGCAACTTTCGGAAGTCCATCTAACTTCTTTGGTCCTCTGTACCCTTTCCTACAAAATGAGGACTTAAGGATAGATAGATAACTAATCTTTCAATTTATGAATTCTTATTTCGACTAATTCTTTAGCTACTATGCCTTTGAAACCATAAACACCAATTCCTAATTTAAGTTATTTAACATATTTTTACTAGTAGTAAACATTTGGAAAGTAGATAACCATATTGTTTCTTTCTTATAAGGTTATTAATATTTCAAAAATATCATCTTGAGTCTTTCTTGTAATGAAAAAAATAAAAAATAAAAAGCAGTCTAACCAACACAATATCCATATATGCCAGAATGTATGATGCTCTGTAACCATTTTCATTCAAGTTGTGTTTGACTCTTTGTGACACTTTTTGGGGATTTGTTGACAAAGATATAGGAGTGTTTTGCCATTTCCTATCTCTATCTCTATCAGTTTACTTGCCCATGGTTACAAAGGATCTGAGGTCAGATTTTATAGTTCTTCATATCTTCAAGGAAGAAAAGGAAAAGCATGTATTCATCTATTCTTCAGGGGAAGTTTTGGTCAAATGTAGGTACCCGGTTTTTTGTTTTATTTTGTTTTTTGTTTATTTTATTGTTGTTGATATTCTTCATATTTGTCCTGTTGTAGTCATTGTGTATATTACTTTACTAATTTTGTTTATTTTGCATTAATTAATTGAAGTCTTCTTGTGCTTTTCTGACCTCTTCATATCCAAAATTACTTATACTGCAACAATATTCCATTAAATCAATATGCCAAATTTTTAAAAAATTGCCCAAATAATGAGAATCAATTTTGTTGCCATTTCTTTGATACTAAAGAAAGTATATTTACAAAAATTTTGGATTCTTACTTTTTGATACATATATAAAATCTGTCTTCAGATTTGATATCTTTGGGATAATGGTAGGGTTCTCTGAGTCACTAGCTATTGGCATTTTTGTCTCTTTCTTAGCATAGTTTCAAATTATTTTCTAGAGCAATTGGACCAATTTATAGCTCTAAATGCTACAGAGTTTTGTCTTTCCATTAACATTCAAACATTAACTATTCAAATATTTTCATTCTTCTCATTCTCCTAGATACAAAGTAGAATCTTAAGGCTGATTTGATTTGAATTTTTCTCATTAATAATTTGAAACCATCTTTCCTACAGTTCTTAATGCTTTGTAATTCTTTTGGGAAATGTTTATTTTTTCATTTCATACTTGTTCACTAGACATTGGTTTTTCATCTGTTTATATTGGCCCTCTATATATTATGATTAACACAAACTTCTCAGAGATATTTGATACATTGATTTTTTTCCAATAGAAAAATTTCCTTCTTATCCTATTTGCATTGAGTTTGTTCAGGAAAACATTTTAAATTCCCTGTGATCAAAGTTTCTATTTTGTCGTATGAGAATCATATCTATATTTTGTTCAACTAAGAATTTTCTACTTGGGATACTTAGAAAATATTTAATATTTTCTTCAATTTTTGATATGACCTATAATATTAATGTCAGATTATTATAGTATATGGTATAAAATGTTGATTTAAATAGATTTTCCAAACTGTTTTCTAGGTTTCTCAGTTGTTTTCAAATAAGAAATTTCCCCAAGTAATTAATATTCTTATGCTGTGAAGATGGGATTAATCCTACCCTGCCCATTTCTAGATTTAATAGCCAAAGGTGTAAACACCATCACTTAATTTTCAAGTGGGGAGGCCTGTGACCCATGTGTGCAAGAGTGGGTAACGAATTGGAATCAACTGACTGCCCCCTGGGTAGTCCTAAGCAAAGCCTTTGCACAGGAAGTGAAGCAAAAGAAGCACCTTTAAAAGGGAGTTACAACATACTGTGAGTTAGTTCTTCTTGACTCTTTGGCCTTGAACTGGACCTAGAGGAGAGCTGGCTGAGGACCTTGGACTGCTTTATATTTCTCCTTAGAACTACACATGCCGAATGAAAAAGGCTGACTCTTTTAGCTTCCCTGAAGGTACTCACCTCTGGAGGGGCCCTTGATTGGGAGGAGGCCTCGTGGCTAAAACCCTTGTTAATTGACTTTTAGGTTCTCTAGCTAGGGCCTCTAGAGCCCTGCTGGAGTAAAGTCAAGACTTGAACATATAATCTAGTTCCTTAAGCTAAATCTCTTACTCTGTCCTCTTCTCTACTTTCACTATCTCCTATGTTTTTAAATAAATTGCTAAAAATCATTTTAGAATTGATATTTATTCAATTCTTGGTGACCACCCTTTTAAATATTCAGTCCAACCAAACCATACTAATTTCCCCCCTTTTCAATACTTAATCAAGTTATTGATAATCTTTTCATTATTTATTTATTTATTTGATTCCACTAAAAGGCATTTCCATTTGTTGCCATTTTTATAGTTCTAATACCCTCCCCATCTTTTTCATTATTTCTCTTAAGATTCCATTATTTTTGTTTAAATAAATTTTGTTATTATTTTGACTCACATTTCAAAGTATCTCCTGGACATTGCATTAATACTATAATCTAATTTAGGTAGTAAATCACTTTTCTTACATTATATTGGCATGGCCCAGACATGCACATTGCATTACTTTCTATTTTTTTACATGGCTATTTGAGGATTTTTTAATTGTCTATTTACATCTTGAATATTTCTTGATAGTTTTTTCTAAATTATCTTAAATATTTTACAAATATTTTAATTAAATATTTCATAAATCTTTTATTATAAGGATGATAAAGTTTTAGAAATGCAATCATATGATGATAAAATATAACTATAAAGCATTTTAAGTTACAAATACTCCACAGCATTTTATGTAGTATAAATATTATTATCTATATTTTATATATGATAAAATTAAAATCAGCATAGTTCATAGTCTTGACAAAATCATATAATCATTATTATTAGACCTAGAACTGATTCAAATACAGATTTCCCTTAAATTTAGTGTCTAGTGATCTTTCTACTAGGTACATTTTCAGGGAAGGAAGGAAAGATGGAGGGAGGGAGGGAAGGAAGGAGAGAAGGATGGAAAGAAAAAGGAAGGAAGGAAAAAAGGAAGGAGAGAAGGATGGAAGGAAAAAGGAAGGAAGGAAGGAAGGAAGGAAGGAAGGAAGGAAGGAAGGAAGGAAGGAAGGAAGGAAGAAGGAAGGAAGGTAGAAAGGAA
>NC_058131.1:514888914-514926492 GCF_016433145.1 Gracilinanus agilis
ACGATACCTCATTTTTATATCTTTTGCTCCTTGAAGGCAGGAACTACCTTTATTTTTATTATTGTTTCTCCAGTTCCAAGCACATATTATAGTATTTAACGAAGGCTTGTAGCCTTACCATTCATGGCAGGTCAAAACCTTAAGAATCATTATTTGCCTCATCTTTATCCATCATTTGATCAGCATCAAATTTGATAATTAAAATATTATATAATTACTCCACAACCAAAGATATGCTATATCTTAAAGATAAAAACACAAAGTTTAGAAAATACATTGTCTCTAATCTTATGAACTTGTTAGTTTGATAGGTGATTTTACACAAAACCAAATAAATTAAACTGCTTCCTATTTCTCTTCTTACTTTCAATTTCTTCTGCCTCAATTAATAGTCTAATCTCTCATTTAGTCTTCCTTGAATCATTATAAAAACCTCCTAGACATTCTCAGAGATTCCTGTTTCTATGCTCTCCTAATTAATCTTACACAAAACTGAGATGAATCTTACATTTTCATTGTGGTGCTCTACTGCTCCAGAACCTTTCATGATTTTCTTTTTTACAAGGGCATCAAATTTAAGCTTTTTTCCCCCCATGGTCTCCAAGGTTCTCCAGAATCAGACCTATTGAAGCAGCTAAGGGGCCCAATAGATAGAGAGCACTGGGCCTGGAATCAGGAAGACCAGAATTCAAATTCAGCATTAGACACTTACTAGCTATTTAGCTCTGGAGAAATTATTTAACCTCTAATTGCCTCAGTTTCCTCAACTAAAATGAGGATAATAATTGCACCTATCTTGCAGGATTGCTGTGAAGATCAAATGAGGTAACATCTATAAAATGATTAGCAGAGTCCCTGGCACATAGAAGGTACTATACAAAGGATTATTTTCTCTCCTTTTTCCTTTATTGTAATCAACCTACTTCACGATAAATACTCATTCTAGTCTTCTAACACATGAACATTCAATGCTCATTACCACTTAAGAATCTTTCCTTTTGCTGCTCTCCTTCTTTGGAATTATTTCTTTGAATGTCATCATCCTGTTAGAATTCCTTCTTTCTTTAAGGTACTGAACAAACTCTTATCCCTTCAGGATATCACTGGACATCAGGTCAGGAAGACCTGAATTCAAATTCAGTCATAGATACTTACTAGCTAAGGGAATCTGGATGTAAGCCCCTTGATCTCTTTGCCTTATGTTCTCATTTGTTAAATGGAGATGGTGAAAGCAATTACTTCCCATAGTTGCTGTGAATATTAAAAAAGTAGATAATCGTTGTAAAATGCTTTTTATATTAATTTATTAATATAATATAAAATATAACTAATATATAAATGCAAACTACTATTCTTATTATTTTCTAAACAATTTTCTTCTTAAATGCTGAATTTTTATTTTTATTTTTTAGATTTAAATATTTTATTTTTTAGAAAAATTTTCCATGGTTATATGATTCCTGTTTTTATTTTCCCCTTCACCACCCCCTCCAACCCCCTCCCCCATATCCATATCCAACATGCACTTCCACTGGTTTTAACATGTGTGATCAATCAAGACTTATTTACATATTATTGATAGTTGCATTGGTGTGGTCATTTAGTGTCTATATCCCCAACCATGTCCTTATCAACCCATATGTTAAAGCGGTTGTTTTACTTCTGTGCTCCCACACCTGCAGTTCTTCCTCTGAATGTGGGTAGCTTTCTTTTTCATAAATCCCTCAGAATTGTTCTGGGTCATTGCATTGCTGCTAGTACAGAAGTCCATTACATTCAATTTTACCACAGTGTATCATTCTCTGTGTACAATGTTCTTCTGACTCTGCTCCTTTCACTCTGCATCAGTTCCTGGAGGTCTCTCCAGTTCACACGGAATTCCTCCAGTTTATTATTCCTTTGAGCACAATAGTGTTCTATCACCAGCATCACCAGCAAATACCAAAATTTGTTCAGCCATTCCACAATTGAAGGGCATACCCTCATTTTCCAGTATTTTGCCACCACAAAAAGCTCAGCTATAAATATTTTTTGTACAAGTCTGTTTATCTATGATCTCTTTGGGGTACAAACCCAGCAATGCTATAGCTGGATCAAAGGGCAGGCAGCCTTTTAGAGTTCTTTGGGCATAGTTTCAAATTGCCATCCAGAATGGTTGGAGCAGTTCACAACTCCACCAGCAATGCATTAATTTCCCAATTTTGCCACATCCCCCTCCAACATTCATTACTATCCCCTTCTCTCATTTTAGCCATTCTGCTAGGTGTGAGGTGGTACCTCAGAGTTGTTTTGATTTACATTACTCTAATCTTTAGAGATATAGAACACTTTCTCATGTGCTTATTGATACTTTTGATTTCTTTATCTAAAATTGCCTATTCATATCCCTTGCCCATTTATCAATTGGGGAATGGCTTGATTTTTTTATATAATTGATATAGCTCCTTGTATATTTGAGTAATTAGACCTCTGTCAGAGTTTTTTGTAATAAAGTTTATTTCCCATTTTGTTGTTTCCCTTCTGATTTTGGTTGCCTTGTTTTTGTTTGTACAAAACCTTTTTAATTTAATATAATCAAAATTATTTATTTTACATTTTGTAATTTTTTCTAACTCTTGCTTGGTTTTAAAATTTTCCCTTTCCCATAGACCTGACAGGTATACTATTCTATGTTCAACTAATTTTCTTGTAGTTTCCTCCTTTATATGGAAGTAATTCACCCATTCTGAATTTATCTTGGTGTAGGGTGTGAGATGTTGGTCTAAACCCAATCCCTCCCATATTGTTTTCCAATTTTCCCAACAGTTTTTGTTAAATAGTGGATTGTTGTCCCAAAAGTTGGGCTCTTTGGGTTTATCATATACTGTCTTGCTGACATCACTTACCCCAAGTCTATTCCATTGATCCTCCCTCCTGTCTCTTAGCCAGTACCATATTGTTTTGACAACTGCTACTTTATAGTATAGTTTAATATCTGGTATTGCTAGGCCACCTTCCTTCACATTTTTTAAAATTATTTCCCTTGATATTCTTAATCTTTTGTTTTTCCAAATGAACTTTGTTATAGTTTTTTTTCTAATTCAGTAAAAAAAAGTTTTTTGGTAGTTTGATAGGTATGGCACTAAATAGGTAAATTAATTTGGGTAGAATGATCATTTTTATTATGTTAGCTCTTCCTACCTATGAGCAATCAATGTTTCTCCAATTGTTTAGATCTAGTTTTAATTGTTTGGAAAGTGTTCTGTAGTTGTGTTCATATAATTCCTGTGTTTGTTTTGGTAGATAGATTCTTAAGTATTTTATTTTATCTAGGGTGATTTTAAATGGTGTTTCTCTTTCTACCTCTTGCTGCTGTGAAGTGTTGGAGATATATAGAAATGCTGATGATTTATGTGCATTTATTTTGTATCCTATAACTTTGCTAAAGTTGTTGATTATTTTCACTAGCTTTTTAGTTGATTATCTAGGATTTTGTAAATAGACCAACATATCATCTACAAAGTGTGATAGCTTAGTCTCCTCACTGCCTTTTTTAATACCTTCAATTTCTTTTTCTTCTCTAATTGCTACTTTTAGTGTTTCTAGTATAATGTTAAATAATAGAGGTGACATTTGGCATCCTTGTTTCATGGCTGATCTTATTGGAAAGGCTTCTAATTTATTCCCATTGCATATGATTCTTCTTGATGGTTTTAGATATATACGGTTTATTATTTTTAGGAAAGGTCCTTCTATTCCTATACTTTCTAGTGTTCTCAAATGGAATGGATGTATTTTGACAAGGGCTTTTTCAGCATCTATTGAGATAATCATGTGGTTTTTATTGGTTTGCTTGTTGATATGGTCAATTATATGAATGGTTTTTCTGATGTTGAACCAACCTTGTAGTCCTAGTATAAATCCCATGTGATCATAATGAATAACACCTGTGATCACTTGCTGGAGTCTCTTTGCTAGTATTCTGTTTAAGATTTTTGCATCTAAGTTCATTAAGGATATTGGTCTGTAGTTTTCTTTCTGTTTTTTATCTATCTTGCTTTGGGATCAGTACCATATTTGTATTATAAAAAGAGTTTGGTAGAACTCCTTCTTTGCTCATTATGTCAGATAGTTTGTATAGAATTGGAATTAGTTGTTCTTTGAAGGTTTGATAGAATTCACTTGTGAATCCATCTGGTCTTGGGGATTTTTCTTAGGGAGTTCTTTGATGGCTTTTTCAATTTCTTTTTCTGATATGGGATTATTTAAGTATTTTATTTCTTCTACTGTTAATCTGGGCAATTTATATTTTTGTAAATATTCATCCATATCACCTAGGGTGCTATATTTATTTCCATATGATTGTGCAAAATAGTTTTTAATGATTGCCTTGATTTCCTCTTCATGAGAGGTGAGGTCTCCCTTTTCATCTTTGATACTGATGATTTGGTTTTCTTCTTTCATTTTTTTAATTAGATTGACCAGTATTTTGTTAATTTTGTTTGTTTTTGCAAAGTACAAGCTTCTAGTCTTATTTATTAATTTAATAGTTCTTTTACTTTCAATTTTATTGATTTCTCCTTTAATTTTTATAATCTCTAATTTGGTCTTTATCTGGGGATTTTTAATTTGTTTTCTTTCTAGTTTTTTTTTTTAATTTGCATGCCCAGTTCATTGATCTTTGCCCTCCCTAATTTGTTAATACATGCACTCAAGGATATAAATTTGCCCCTGAGTACTACCTTAGCTGCATCCCACAGAGTTTCGTAGGATGTGTCATCACCATCATTCTATTCAATAAAATTAATCATTGTTTCTATGGTTTCTTCTTTAACTTGCTGGTTTTGGAGAATCATATTATTTAATTTCCAATTAGTTTTTGATTTGCCTGTCCAGGTGCCCTTACTAATTATTATTTTTATTGCATTATGATCTGAGAAGGTTACATGTATTATTTCTGCCCTTATGCATTTGTTTGTGATGTTTCTATGCCCTATTTCATGGTCAATCTTTGTGAATGTACCATGTGCAACTGAAAAGAAGGTGTTTTCATTTTTGTCCCTATTTATTTTTTTCCACATATCTATTAAATGTATTTTTCTAGGATTTCATTCACCTCTCTTATCTCTTTCTTATTTAATTTTTGGTTTGATTTATCTAGATCTGAAAGAGGACTATTTAGATCTCCCACTTGTATAGTTTACTATCTATTTCCCTCTTTGGCTCAGCCAGTTTCTCCTTTAGGAATTTGGATGCTATACCATTTGGTGCATACAAGTTGAGTACTGTTATTTCCTCATTATCTATACTACCATTTATCAGGATGTAATTACCTTCACTGTCTCTTTTAATCATATCTATTTTTACTTTGGCTTCGTCAGAAATTATGATCCCCACTTCTGCCTTCTTTTTCTCATTTGAAGCCCAAAAGATTTTGCTCCAGCCCATGACCTTAAACCTGTGTATGTCCACCCGCCTCATTTGTGTTTCTTGTAGACAACATATGGTAGGATTTTGGTTTCTAATCCACTCTGCTATTTGCTTCCATTTTATGGGTGAGTTTATCCCATTCACATTCAGAGTTATAATTTTCAGTTGTGTATTCACCAACATTTTGGTATCCTCTCCTAGTTCTACCCCTTCTTCTTACACTATTTCCTTTTAAACCAGTGGTTTGTTTTAGACCAATCCCCCTTGTCCCCTACCTTGATTTACTTCCCTTTCCACCCCCTTCCTTATTATTCCCCTCATTTTATTTTTTAAGGCCTAATGAATTCCACTCCCCCTCTCCTCCCCTCCTTTTTTTGACCTCCTCACTCCCCTGATTCCCTTGTTAATCCCTTCTGACTTTTTCAGTAGAGTTAGATATAACTCTATATCCCAATGGATATAGCTACTCTTCCCTCTCATGGTTAATTCTGCTGAGAGTAAGGTTTAAATATTACCTCAATGCTCTCTACCACTCCTTGTTATAATAGTATTCATCCCCTCCCCTTCCCATGCTCTCTTTGTGTGGTATAGAATATCCTATTTTTCTTATTCATTCAAGTTTTTCTTGATGCCATCTACTATTCACCCCCCCCCCGTTTTTCCCCACCCCATCTCACCTTAGACCATTTAGTGCTCCAACCTCTCCCTATGAAAAAGTTTTCTAATTATTATAATAATGAATACAGTTTTTTTAATTACACATAACATTTCTCCATATGGGCATACAAATAATTTTATCTTATTAAGGCCCTTAAAGAGTTAAATTTAAAAAATAAGAGTTTTCTTTCTTTCCCCTCTGTTTCTTATTTACCTTTTCATGTTTCTCTTGGTTGGATATCGAACTTTCCATTTAGTCCTGGTCTTTTCTCTGCAAATACTTGGAAATCTTCTATCTTGTTGAATGCCCATACTTTCCCCTGGAAGTATAGAGTCAGTTTTGATGGGTAGGTGATCCTTGGTTGTACACCTAGTTCTCTTACCTTTCTGAATATCATATTCCAAGCATTGTGGTCTTTTAGTATGGAGGCTACCAGATCCTGTGTGATCCTGATTGGTGCTCCTTGATATTTGAATTGTCTCTTTCTGGCTTCTTGTAATATTTTTCTTTTACTTGGAAGCTCTTGAATTTGCGTATTATATTCCTGGGGGTTGTCTTTTCAGGGTCTAGTGTAGAGGGTGATCTATGGATCCTTTCAATGTCTATATTGCCCTCTTGTTGTAGAACTTCAGGTCAGTTTTGCTGAATATTTTTTTTTAGTATGGAGTCCAAATTTCTATTAATTTCTGCTTTTTCAGGAAGACCAATGATTCTCAAATTGTCTCTTCTAGACCTGTTTTCTTGATCTGTCAGTTTCTCAGTGAGATATTTCATGTTTCCTTCTATTTTGTCAGTCTTTTGACTTTGCTTTATTTGTTCTTGCTGTCTTGTGAGATCATTGGCTTTTAATTGCCCAATTCTAGCCTTTAGGGAATGATTTTCAACTATAATCTTTTGGTTTTCCTTCAGTCTGGTCTATCTGGTTCTTCAAGGCTTCCAGCTGGTCATTTCTTGTCTTCAGTTTGCTTATCAGTTCATTTGCTTTCTGAGCCTCACTTTCTAATTGTGAAATTCTGCCTTTTAAACTGTAATTTTCTTGCCAAACCTCTTCCATCTTTCTCATGATCTCAGATATGAACTCTTCAAGATCTTGTGACCCATTTTCATTTTTTTGGGAAGGTTTGGATGTCTTTAATTGTTTGTCCTCCTCTGGTTTCTGTTTTTTTTTTTCTGTGCAGAAGTTATCAAGTGTTTGATCTTTTTCCTTGGTCTTCTTCTTTATTTCTTCATTGGCATCATTATGTTTTAACTGCCAGAAGGCCGAGTAAGGCAATCTGATTCTCTTTGTATCGAGTTAGGGAGCAGTTTTTTGCCTAAGGCTACATTGTGAGTCTCTTGGCTTCTCTGGGGAACCTCCTGGGGTCTCTGGTCTAGCTGTTTTCAGGGTTGAGCCCCCATGTTCCTTGCCAGCTGCCCAGAGCTTGGGACTTGGCCTCTGATTGCTCCTCCACCTGAGATTTTCCCCTGAGTCTTAGCATGCTAGGCTCTGCCCCACTCCCATGTCCAAAGTCCGAGTTTTCCAGCTACCTGGGATCTCAGGTCTTGCTGCTCTCAGGGGAAAGCTCCTAGTAGTGCCAGCTAACTGAACTGCCTAGGGCTAGATTTTGTGCACCCCCCCCCCCTTGCTCTAACTCTGGAGTGCAGCCTCTGACTCTGGTACTGTGGGTGGGGTGGGGGAGGGTTGATCTGTTTGCATTTTGATGGGAGCTATTTTCCCCCTTATAGTGTGGAAGTGCCCAAATCCTAAGTACCTTTGATACTGCACCCTATTGTGGGGTCCCTTCTTTCATCTGGAATTTGTTTTCTTGTCCTTTGGAGGTACAATGTATCACTTGGTAAGGAGAGAAAGTTGCCCAGCTTCTACTCAGCCACCATCTTAACCCGGAAGTCCTTGTCATAAATTCTGAATTTTTAAACAGAATCAGTATCAGATAATTGTGTTCATCATTTTGCAAGGAAAGAGCATTGAACTGACACTTGTATGCTAGTGCCATATTATTTAATCTTTGAATTTCAGTTACTTCATTTGTTAAATAAAACACTATGTTCCAGGCCTATTTCATAGGGTTGGTGTTGGGATTAATAACAATTTTCCAATAGCTGTTGATCTACATTGATGAAAATCATTTCCTTACCAGAGTTTCTTACTATAGTGAAATTAATTTAAAGGAAATCAAATTATTGGCAACAAGATATTTTGAGAGGGAAAATACTGGATTAAAGGTCAAAAGTCTAGATTTTGACTTCCTATCCTCCTACTGGATAATTGTGTGTCCTTGTAGCAACAACAACAAATAAGGAGAGGTCAGTTTTAAGCAGGGTGCTACAATGCCTCTGCCTTTTCCCACTGGACGTGAAGAACTCAGACTTTCGCCAATGGATTACCCCTGATGCTGGTAGCCTACCTCTCTTTATGCATATGCTTTCCAGGTGCTGTCTATTGCCGTTGGGACTTATATTCTTTCCTGATGCCCACCATGCCAAAGTCAAATGCTTTCCAATGAACCATGATAAGGTGGGCACTACTACTGGGATCTGAGCTCCTCTACACTATCCTGGGACAATGTTGCTATGCTATTGTGTTTCCAGTGGAAAGGCTGCCTTTGGACCACTATGGCAAGCCTGCCTATCTCACCTTGCAAGAGGTTGTGGGAGGCTTGGATTTTCTCTCTTTATGCTAAAGGAAAGACACAAAGCAATAGAGATATACATAAACAAAGCTGGCCATACCGTGTTTTTTATTTCTCACTTCTACTAGGGTTAGGGAAATTATCTTGAGGTTTGAGTTCTGACCTTTTTTTGGAGGTGGGGGTTCCTCCTTGGAAGTTTAAGAGGGGACAAAATTATAGTTTACAGATCACAGTTCAATTTTACTTTTTAAATTGATACAGTGCCTCTGGACTGTCCTCAGCCAATTAACTGGGATTCAATTATTACATTTGTTCCAATTGTGTGATTGTTTCTTCAATTCCAAAAATGAGTCTGGGTTACTAAGGAATATTTAACATAACCCTTTCAAGTGCTCCCTCCAGTGATTTTCACCAAAAAATCAAAACAAAATCCAAGTGACAAAATTTTTGTTTGTCTATCAAACTCCAAATTAAAACAAACAAAAAATCTCAAAGAATCTCTATAGTGTTCTTTTAAAATTGTGTATCTTTGATACAAAATACTAAAATGGTAAGAATCTAACTTTTGAGGTTCCTTATATTGCTGGCATGCAGCTGGTCATGTTCATATATAGTCAGATGGTTGAGTCTATCTGCATTGTCATTTCTAAAAAAAACATTCAAAAGCAAGAGTTGATATAGTTAAAACTGGGAATGGTATTTTTCAGCCTTCTTCTTAGACAGCTGGGTAATAATGACCATCAGAAATATAAAACCACATAGTCCTAGCAAGGGCTGAACACAAGTAGTCTTTTCTTAATTTCTCCTTTTCTAATGAGTATATTGCCAAAAGTTTATTTCTGCATCCACTGACATAATCATATTATTATTATTTTTATTATAAAAAGTATTTAGTTATGCAGATAGTTTTCCTAACATTTAATCACTCCTATATTTCTGGTGTAAACTTTGACTGGTGTGCTATGGCATCACTGTTAACATTTTAATTAGTTTTTTACATCAATATTCATAAGGGATATTAATTTAGAGCTTCTTTTCTGTGATTTGACTCCTTATGGTGTAAGAATCAAGACCATATTTTTTCAGAGAAATAATTTGATAGAAATCTTTTTCTATCACTTTTTCAAATTATGTATATCATACTGGAATGTATTAATCTTTGAATGTTTCTCTTGCAGTAAAGTAAAACTATCTGATCATTCTTGTTAAGGAGCTAATTTATAATTTATTTGATTTGTTTTACTGGATTTCATTATATTTTTCTATTTCTTGTTCTATAAATCTGGAAGTTTACATTTTTATTAATATTTATCTATTTCTTTTAGGTTTCAGTCTTATTTATTGACATAAAATTGGACAAAGATGTTGCTAAGAATTTCCTTTATTTCCTTATATATTGGATATTCCTTTTGTTATTTTTATACTGACAAATTCTTCTTGGTTTATTAAACTCTTGTATCCCTTCTTTTAGGAATTTTATTTGAACATGTACCAAGCCACAATGATTTGTTGACGAATGTTTAGATTTATTTTTTTCTTTTGCTTTTGTTTCTTGAGTATCCCCGTCTTCTTCTAGCCTTAAATTCTGATTGGGATTAAGGCCATCTTCTGAACAACATCTTGTTCCTTCTGAATATTTTTCTGGGTATCAAATGCTATTTTCCTCAGGTATATCAGGGATAACTTAACTGAAGATCTATTTTTGGTTTGCCCAAAACTTTCTAATCTAGAGTGAAGTCTGATCACTCATTTCCTGGTCTGACCTTTTCAAGCTTGTGACCTTGGTTTGTATTTAGATATTAACAACAAAATTGTGCAACTGCTCCTAGATGGAGGAGGTCCTGTGAACTGATTTTAGCCCTAGCCACCATGAATTAGATGGAAGATTCTCAGGATTTAGAGCCAAAAAAAATTGATTTCTTCCCTTGGTCTAAGCTCCCTCTCCTCATTTTCAGGTGCAAGTTTCAGATGAGGTTGGGGACTTTATTCATGGTTCTGCTCTAGGTCTAGAGCCATATAGCTACTTCTTATTTCTTATTTTTTTTCTTGCCCTTGCTCAGTGCTCATTGCTGGAGCCAACCATACCTAGTCAAAGGTCACATCTGTGGTGCTCAGGGGATATGAGACACAGTTCTGAAAGAGAAGGGCCTGAAAAGCCATATGGTGCCCGTTCAGACTGTCTGATCAGTTTTAGGTACGTCTTCGCAGAATTTGGGATTTCTTGCCCTTGTGTATAGACAAAGGACCCATTCCATATCCTCGTCTTGACGACTGCATACAGTTGCCTTCTTGGCTATATCTTCCCTAAAAGGTTCATAGCTGCCCTCTCAATGTTTCCCCAGTCTTCTCTGGGCTGGAAAAAAAAATTCACTGTAATTTGCTTTGAGTTTTCCAATCAGGACTTAATCTGGCAGTATTTCTATGATTTCTATGGCTTTTGTGTTTTTGTTTTGTTTTGTTTTGTTTTAACATTATCAAGGAGATTTGGCTTGTTCTTCTTCCTCTTACTACTCTATTTTGTCTGATCCATTTCCACATCAGTAAAATTGAGGAAATCATATAGTACTTATACTATTAACTTCAATGTGTTATTGTGAAAATGGTACATTGTAAAATGTAAAAGTATATTAATATGTATGCTATATTAAAATGCTAAAAACATCCAAGAAATGACAGGAGCCCAACAATTATCAAATAATTTGGCTGAAAATAGAAGTGTTGGTAAAATTATAATTTCCTAATTTGCTATTTGCAATTGAATTTATTAAATATCTACTCAGAATTTGAGGGAGAAATGTCATGAATTTGTGTTCAGTTTTCTCTTCAATATTCTGACACTTAATATAGATCAGTCAAAATTTTAGTTATATTTTGGAATATATTATTTTATTATTTTTCCTTTTGACATGAAAAGCATTCATACTAGTAACTATGTATAGATTTTTCTAGTTTGCATCATGATTCACACATTATGGTCAATGAATAGACTAAAGGAAAACACTTCCAAAAAATTATCCAGTTGGTATTTTGAAAGTGCTCATTATCTTATTTCAGTAATGATTGTTGATTATGGTAATTGATCATTTCAATAATTTCTTATATAGCTAATTGGTAAGAGTAATTTCAGAACTCTTCTATGTGAAATATTCTTAATTAATGAAGAACATTTAACTGAATTAACATAATATTGAAGGTCACATGTAAGTATAGTTCACTAATACTTTAAAAGTTCTAGAAAGTGATGTTGTATGGCACATACTTCTGAAAAAAATGTCAACAAAATTTAATCATTAATTTTGGAGAGTTTTAGATTGCAACATCAAACTATTTCTCAAAACACAAAATCATAAAGCACTAAGAAGTCAAACCAGAAATACTAAAGGAGTTAATTCCTTAGGAAGCATAATTCCTTCAATTGCTATAGGCACATGATAGACTATTAGGCAGAGTAGAAGGAGAAAAAAGAGTCTCGTTTCAACTATTTTATTTTTTTCAACAGTTTTTTTTTTATTGGCTTTCATTGTTATTTTGATTTTCATTGTTAATCTTTTAAAATCATTTTCTTGATTCTACTTAATTTATTTTGCCTCAGGTCATAAATCATTTCTCATATTTCGCTGAATTCATTTTCATCATTTGATATGTTTTAATAACATTCCATTACATCCATATACTACAATTTGTTCATCCATTCCTCAATTGATGGCTACCTGCTTTATCACTAGTTCTTTGTTATAACAAAAGTGTTGCTATGAATATTTGGATACACATAGTTTTCTTTCTTTGTGACTTTTTAATATAAAATATATCTAGAAATCTTGAGGTATGATGGTTTAAAATGCTTAGTCATTTTTCACTTATTTTCAAATTGTTTTCTAAAATAATTGGACCTATTCAAGGTTCTATCAAAAATGTTTATGTTTCCTTTCCTATGGCAGCTTCAACATTGCCTAGTTCTTTTTTTCATCTTTGCCAATGTGCTTGGTTTGAAGTAAAAAAACAAAAAGCTATTTTATGTGATATTTCTATTATTATTTGCAACCTGGAACATTCTTTCATATTGTTGTTAATAGTTTGAATTTCTTCTTTTGAAAACTGTATGCTTATAACCTTTGGCTGCTTATCCATTTCCATGTACGTTAGACAAGCTAAAAAATATACAATGGAGACAACATTTACACCAAGATTTGAAATATGTTCATATGTCAGGAAAAAAAGTATCATGCCTAGTAGGTATCAAGTTATAGAGTTATATACTGTGCTTTTCATTTGGCAAGAGAAATCTCTCAATATGTTGAGCTTTGAACTTACTTATCTAAAGTGTTTTTTTTATACATTGTAAAGTTACTGAATCTAGAAACATAAATTTCTTACAGTGGTAAAGGAGACTACCATATGGAGGAATAAGAAAGAGGAAAATTAAATGAATATAGAATTATCAGTAGCTTCCCAAAATACATAATTCTCTCCATTTAAATGTTGGCTGGGTAAATTTCTCCAAACTTTTCAGCACTAATCCCTTGCTGAAAAATAGTTACTTGCCTTCTTAAAGGTTAATTACTTGTGTACTGCTGCTCTGGATGAAGAAAGTAGAAAAGAATATAAACAAAACTTTTTTTTAAAAGACAAGCTAAAGTCAAGTCAAAATAACAACCCCTGCTTGATATATATATATAATAACAGCCCTCTCTTGCCCTCACTTTCTGCCCCTCTTCTCCAAAGGTGAAAATACTATGTAAATCATGCCTGCATTGTAGGGCTAACTGAAAGGAGTGGAACTGTCCACTAGAAATCTTTTTGCTTGTGCCTGACGAAATGCCTTTTCCACATTTAGACAGAATTCACATGGTACTGCTTATAGAAAGTGATGTTTTTCAGGTACCTAAATTACAAAATGACGATTCCTCTAAACAGCCAACTCACCTAGTTAGCACTAAGCCTAAAAATACAGGCCATATTCCTCTCTTAAAAACAAAAACAAAAACCTCACCCTTTTTCCAAAATCTGTCTATTTTATATAATACCTTAAAGATACATATTTCAAATTAATTTGAATTATTTTAATAAAATTATTCTGAATATAATTTCCTAGTTATTTCTGTATTTGCTTAAGATCTTAAAGAATAAACAATTTTAAAAGATATAACTGAATGACTATGTCTTATTTTGTATTTCACACAGTGGACTATTTTAATATAATTTATTGATTCTAGTGAATAATCTAGTTGAGTTTGTCTTGGTTTCTTCACAGGCATTTCATTTTAAAAACATTTAATGTGATTAGAGAAAGCTTAAGGATTTAAGTATCAGAATGGAGCTATCCAAGGAAGAAGAAATGGTCAGATTGCCTCCCCTAAGGAAATACTTAAACAGTCAATCATATTGATTAAATTTTAAATGACTGTTTCTTATCTTTTCTCCCCCATTTCCCAGTCAGGTGAAGAAAAATGGAGCCTTCTGTTTCTTACTCATTGTAATGATAATATCCTCATAAATATGAAAATTTAAAGCAAGAACCTAAGTATTATTTAGGGGATCTTAGAGAATAGATGACAAAACAAAATTAATTTCTTTATAAATTTCTTTAAAACTTGATAATTAGTGGCCTAAATAACTTTTTTTCTTTTGAGGGTGCAAGGAGAGGGAAGATGAGGTCATATATGCAATTGAATAAAATGTCCTTTAATGGAAGTAGTAACATGTTTTAGTAGAAATATGTTTGTTTCTTAGAATTAAGATAATTAGAGAAAGATTTGCTAATAAATAAAGTTCTTTCATCACAGTAAGATTCTAAACTAAGAAATCAGATTATAAATTTTGGAGATTTTTTCCCCCTTCTTAAGTGAAAAATTGAAATAGGGAGAAGCTAGGTGGCTGAATGGACTGAAAGCCAAGCCTAGAGACTGGAAATCCTAGGTTCAAATCTCAGACACTTCCTAGATGTGTGACCCTGGGTAAGTCACTTGATCACCACCCCCATTGCCTAGCCCTTACCACTCTTCTGCCTTGGAACCAATACAGAATATTGATTCTAAGATGGAAGGTAAGGGTTTAAAAAAAAAGAAAAAGCAAAAGTTAAATAACTTAGAGGTTATCTCTCTGTAAAACACAGAATCAAAGGCACAAATCTGGAGGGAATAGTAGAAGTCATCTAATCTAGTCCTCATTTTAGGGATAAAAAACTGAAACCAAAGGTTAAATGATTTGTTCAAGATAATACAGAGAGTGAATCACAAAGTCAGGATTCAGATCAAAATATTTCAACTCTGTTGTCTTTTTAAGGCATCATGATAATATTACAGTCATCTTCTATAAATCTTATTCAAGTGGTACTAGAAATTAAAATATACAAATTTTTAAAATATGAAACCCTCTTAAACAGTTAAGAGGAGAAAAAAAGATGTACTATATATAGTTAACAAAACAACTTAGAATTTAGAAATACACATAGAAGTATTTAATGAAACACACACACACATAAATGTTAGTTTGTCAGTCTCTTAGGAAATTAGTGGCACTGATAGATAAATAATTAGAATTGGGAATTTGGAACATCTTTATTAACCTTATATTAATTTGCAAAGTGAGCAAAGGAAACAGGCAAATTCTGGTTCTGAGAAGTTACTTTGAACAATATATGAAATAAGTAAAAATGGCAATAAAAAGCATTCATCTCATTTATTAAAAATGAAATTGCTATAGTTCTCTTTTTATTGATACCTTTTATTTTGCATTTTAAAATGATAGTCATTTCTAAATTCATCAGTTCCCCAAAATAAAGTCCTTCTTAAGAAAAAGGTAAATAGTTAAGCAAAACAGACTAATTGAGCAACTAACTGTACCTATAGTTCCCCACTTCTCTATTGAGATAGGCACATCTCCACTTCGGTTCTCCAGAATCCTTATTGTTTCCTTTTTGTTCATTGCAAATAATCTGAAGTCACTTACTTTTTTACTGCTGATTTAATTTACATTACTTAATTCACTGTTCATACTGTTGTCTCAAGGTTTTGCTTTCCTCCCTTCTGCATCATTTCAGGAAAGTCTCCCCTTATTTTAGCACAGCATGGTAGAAAGCGGACTAGATTTGGAATCAGAAGACATGGCTTCATAAACTTTCATAAATGCACTTTCTAGCTGGGTGGCCTTCCACAAGTTATTTTATCTCACTGGTTCTCAGTTTTTAAATCTATAAAATGAAGGTTTGGATTAGGATAGTTTATATCTATTATTTCCTCACGGTGTAATTTACATTAATCTAGGACATTTTGTTTACTTATTTTGGTCCTTGTCTCTTTGTTAACACAGAACGTCATTAAGAATATATGTGGGTTGCTTTTTTATAGATGATAGGTAATATATGAAAGACAGAAAGATGAGACAGATAAGATCGATATAAGATAGATGATACATACATGCATTATATGTCACCTTGTAAAATAATTTCATTTCTTCTTACACACTTCCAAAATGTTTACGAGAATAACTAGAATAATTCATAGCTCCCTAATAGTGTGAAAATGACTTCTCACTATCCCTCCAGTATTTAATGTTTCCTATCATATCTGCTGATTTTCTGGGAATGAGGTAAAACCTCAGAATGTTTAAAATTGAGATCTTTCTTATTGGAAAACTTTTCATATACATGCTAATCATTAAATTTTTCATTCAAAAATAGTTAAAATATTTGACAGCATATCTACTGGTAGAAATTGCTGTAATAAAATTTGTGTAGACTACATATACAGTGGATAGAAGTTTTTATTATAGATGTCTAATTAGAAGCTAATTTATAGATTCTCCTATTCTGATTGTATTAATTTTTGAAACTAATAGCTATAGAAAATTAAAAGAATTAAACTCGCTTTTTTCCATTTGAGGCTGACTCCTATATATTTCAACTTTATAGTTTGATAAACATTTATCCTATATTAAACAAGGTACAACATATGCCTCATGTATATGGGACTTTGTATAACAGGGTATGCCTACTATGCCACTGAGTCTCTAAATCAATCAAGCTTTCCATTTGTATTAAGGTAAAAAAATCTTGATTAAGGTTTTTCCCATATGGCCCTCAAACACAATCATCAGATGAAGGTATTCACATTCTATTTTCCTCACAGTCGTGTAAATATTCGGAAGGTAGCTAGGAAGCAAAAGTATGAGATGTGCACATTTGTTAACCCAAAACACAAGGCAACTTCTGGCATTTTAAAGCCAAGCAATGCACAAACAACTTTTTTGTTGGTATTTTGTTTTATTATTCACATTCATCAGGGCATTTGTTTCATAAAAACAATTTATTTTTCCCTTTCTTAATTTTGGTGGGTATTTCACTTAAACATTTTTAAAAGTATGAACTATTTCTGCAGGCCAAGTACACATGTATTTTGACACTTGGTTAAATTTTGTTAGTAATATAATAGGTAAACTGAGGCATTTTCAATGTTTCCATTCTCTATATAGTCATTACAATTCTATCTCATGTTTTTAACGTTCATGAAATGGGCTTATGCTGCCCTGTGTCAGAAGGAAGTCATTCCAAAATTATTAATTCTTATAAATGGGAAATGAAATACTGATTTGTAAACAACTGAAAAATAGTTCATCAATTCTGAATTTTAGAAATCAAAGACAAGATTTTTTAACAGAATTCATTTCCTTCAGACATACTTTCAATCCAACATGGTCTCTTCTTATAGGAAGTTTCATTTTCGTTTGTTATATTCAAACAAATACAACATACCTGAGATGCAAAAACATTGCTCTAGAAAGCCTACCATTAAAAAAAGACAAAAACAAATGGCATATTATGTGCTGTGTTTGCATATTAATAGACAAGAGAAAGGTTTAGTAGTTAGTGCAAATGAAATAATAGCTTGCTGTGAAGTCCACACTTACTATCAAAGCTTCTAATATCCTTTTGAAACACCCAGAAATTAGGTTCTAAAGTTGTCTTTTCAGAAATTTGTCTAAATTAGCCAAAAATCTCAACCATATTCTATAGTCAGTCAACAAAGTCTGTTTTCATGCATGGAGTATGAATGTAAAAGTTTATTGTTCAATATTAAATTCAAGGAGCTCATAGTCTCGTAAATTTAGAACTGAAGGGGACGTTAGAGGTCACTCTTCCATGTTTCTCATTTTACAGGTGAGGAAATTGAGATTCAGAGAGTTTAAATAACTTGCTAAAGGAAGTTAAGAATTACTGTTATGGCCACAGAGACCTTAGATGCCTTTTTAAATTTAACCTAAGAGAAACTTTGAAGAAAAAGTAAATGAAGGAAATAAAGCTTTCAGATGTATATATTTCACATTAAAAAATATGACTATCATTCTTATACTCAGTAAATTACAGTGGTTTTCTATTTCCTCCAGAATCACATACTACTTTTTTCTGTTTAGTTCTTAAAATCCTTTAAATCTGATCTATTTTGCCTCATATTATTTTACTCAGTTATTCCCTCATACTCTACTTGGACAAATGGACCAATTCCATTTCTTATATAAGACCCTTCATCTACCATCTCCATAATTTTGCACTGGCTCTTCTACATTCCAGAGACTCTTTCTCCTCTTCACCTCGACCTTGTAGAACTCCAGTCTTTCTTAAATAAAAGCTCAACCTTCTACATACCACCTTCTTCATGAAGCTGATCCTGATGCCCACAACTTCTAGTGTACTCCCTTCAAACTGATTTATATTTGAGCACTTTTTTTTTTGGTATTTTCTTTATACTTGTTTTGCACACATATAGATATCCTCTATTTTCCTTTGATAATGTAAGCTACTTGTAAGGAGGGATTTTTTGTTATATTCTATCCCCAGTTACTAACACAGTGCCTAGAATAGAGTGGCCATAAAATAATTTGCTAACTGATTGTGCGTATTTATTAGGCATCCCTTTGTAATAAAAGGTACACATTTATTGGTCAATTTATTCATTGTGAGGATATATAAAGATATATCCTCACAATTCATCACAAGACACAATTTCTCATAATATCTGAGTGAACTTGGATGATGGAAAAGTTTTATTTAGTAAGAGAAATAAGGAACAATATTTCTGTCTTTTAGAAAGATTTATGTTTTGACTGTCCAGAGAATAAGTCATCTGCAGTGCTATATAATGGAATAAAGATCTATTGTAATATGGACTATTGGAATGACTCCAAAACAGACAAGTGTCTCTCTCTTTCACACTCTCCATATTATATTCGTATATGTACATACACATATGTGTGTATGTTTATGCATATAAGTAGCTATGTGTGTGTATGGAGAGATAGAATTATATTAATAACTGAGCACTTTTTATTCTATGTTAGGTTCTTCACTTATTCCTTCTACCTTTCCTATAGAATCTGAATGAACATATATAAAGTATTACATATGTGTATATACACACATGTGTATATATGTATACCTGCATGTGTGTATTCCCAAGGGAGAAATGAAGCTAATTTTTTAAGTTTAAAGTCAAAATCTAATAGAAAAGGATCAATGGCTTTTGATGCTCATTTGAAAGAACAACCTAAAAGCATCCTCTGAGCACTGGCTAGGCAATTTAGAGATAGAACTCTGTGGGAAGCCGTATGCACATATTTAATTGGCTACTGATCTATATAGCTAGATCATTTCAATTTCTTCTTGCTTTTCTCTTTCTACACCTAAGAGTAGCAGAGAAAGTATTTCTTTATATTATAATTTCTCAAAAAAGTATTTACTTAACCCCAAACAGTCCTCTAGTCAATCAATAAACATTTACTAAGGACACGGTGCTTTGAGCATTATAATAAGCTTGAAGACTCTGAAACAACAAAATAAAACCCCTCTATTTCACCCTTTTTACTAATAGAGTAAATTTGGAAATATTCAAAATCCATAACTTCATTCCCATCAATTAACTGCTTGTTAAAAGATTCCAGAGACAGACAAGACTTTGTTCCTCATCACCATAGTTTCCATCATGGAATCCACCCAAAGAAGGAGCAGCTCTAACACTTTGGCCTCAGGATTTTTCCTATACAAAACAGAAATCCAAGAAGTCATCTTGAGAGTCATCTCACCACCATGCAGCCTTGTAAGATTTATAGTGCCATAACAGTCTCTTGCTACACCCAACCAACTGTAAGAACATCCCTGGAACAATCTCACTGGGTATGTCTTTTTTCATTTTCTTTTTAAGTTTGATTTTTAACATTTTTTTCTTACTCAAGCTGATGATGAGCCCAATTAGCCTTTGCTGCCAAACATAGAAACTCATAGTAAGCCTCTAAGCTACAAGAGAAGTTCTAATGCATTAGGATACAAAAAGAGTGGTCTCCAAGTGTAGCCTTGAAATAAATGTTTAACTAGATATAGCTTCGCAATTATAAATTAACCAGAAACATACAACAAATTTCTAACTCAGTGTGAGGGTGAAATTCCTTACAATGACCTTGTTCTTAGTGAAAAGGAACTAGACTATCAAAAAAAAAATAAAGCTAAGCCTGAAGGCAAACTAAGTGATTTAAAAAAAAAATCCTTCTCTGAATGTCCAAAACTAAATATCTCATTCTGTATCCTAAATCTTTCTCTCTTTCAGAGGTGGATAACATCCTTAACTGGTCCGTATATGGCAGCCAGGTGGTACAGGAGATAAAGTAATGATCCTGGAGGTAAGAAGATACAGGTTCAAATCCCACCTCAGAAACTTACTAGCTTTAGAACTGTGGGCAAGTCATTTAACCTATATCTGCCTCAGTTTTCTCAGTTGTAAAATGAAGACACTGATATCTACCTCACAGAGTCGTGAGGATCAAATGAGATCATGTTTATAAAACACTTAGCACACTGCCTGTCACATAGTAGACTTTTAATAAATATTTATTCCCTTCCCTTCCCTTGAAAGCAATTAGTTAAGCATATCTCTTACTCTTCGTTACATTTAAATTGATCTCCAGCAAAGAAAACAACATATCAAATTCATTTTGTAAGTCAAGCATAGTCGTATTACATAAACCAGAAAAAGATAAAGCAAAGAATTCCACAGATGATTATCATAAACTAATATTGATTCAAAAAATTTTCAAATCTTAGCAAAAAGTACATATTATATATGATGGTGGTCAAGTGGAATTGATGCAAGGGAAGAAAAGGTAGTTCATTATTAGAAAAAAACATATTAAAGAAATCATATATCAAACAAACTACTTCAAAATCACACTACTATATCAAAATACTGGGCAAGGGTGGAGGTGGGATGGGAAACATTTTGACAAAAAACTTATTTACTAAAAATAAACCTTTAAAGCAAAGGTATATAAATGCCAACATTTGAAATGTGAATTTGTCAGACAACAAATTATGCTATTAGGTAATAATCATCTAAATTATTTAAGTTTAGTTTTCTAAAAACAGAAAAAAGTAAATCAGTGGAACAGACTAGGGAAAGGATATTTAGAAAACACTGAACTCAATAATCTAGTCTTCAATAATCCTAAGAACATGCATTATTTGAGTATGAACTCTCTATTTGATAAGAATTCCTGGAGAACCTGAAAGTGAGTTTGGAAATATTAGATTTTGAATAACATGCTAAACAATATTACAGTATAAGCTCAACATGTAAATCTGTTTAAATGTTAAATATTAAAGGTTATTCCATCAAAATATATTCCATCAAAAAATATCAGAGAACCGTTTTATGTCCATGGATATGGAGCTAGTGTCTTGAGACCAGATTTGGACTTAGGAAGATGTTTATCCACTCTATCCATTGCACCTCCTACCTGTCATATATCCACAATGATGATAACAATGTAAATGAAAAGAGCAATTACAATAAAGACTAAATCTAGTGTAATTATTACAATCAGTCTTGGTCTTAGAGAAGAGATGATACTGTTCACCTACCTTTCTTTTTTGTTGAAGTGAAGGACTATGGGTGTGAAACATTTAAAACGAAGCCAAGCTTGCTGGACATGTTGTTTAGTTTTGCTGAAGTATTCTTTTTTCTATTTCCTTTTATAAATTCATTGTCATAAGCAATTATGATGGGGCAGAGGGTAGCATTTGGAAGAGAACGTGTGAACAAAAAACCTTATAAAGGAAAGGAAAAAGAAAAAAGAAAATCAATAACATTTTCAGGGAAAGCAGTTTTGTTTATGTGATCAGGCCTGAATCCAAATTGTAAGGAATTGAAAAATGTGTGAGAAAAGAAGAAAGAGGCAATTAGTAGAGGCAGATTTCCTTAGAAAGTTTAGAAGTTTATCAGTGAAAGTTAAAAAAGATAAAGAATGATATCTAATGGATGCTGTATTCAAGTTAAGGATTTTTGAGTATGGATAAGACCTGGTTATGTTTATAGGAACCAAGGAAGAAGCTCTTGATAGGGAGAAATTAATATTAAAATAGAAGAGGAGATAGGTGGAGGGTTTATATGCTAGAGGAATTGTGATGGATGGGATCAAAGGTATAATTTTTGGAATTTTCCCTGGGGGGAGAGAAGGGTTACCTCTTCTTCACATATGAGAAAAAGGAAGAAATGTAGAATATTTTTATAGATTTTGAGCTTTAGAGTAGCAAAGAAGATAGAGTTCTCATTAAATGGCCTCTATTTTTCTCAATTAAGTTGTGAGGTGAGATGAATCTTTGAGAAGGAGGGAGTAGGTAAGGAAGATTTACAAAGCCCAAGAGGAAAAGGTTTAAAACATCTGCTATTGAGAATACACTAACAAATCAGTTAAAGAATTTTTTAATGTTGCCTTGAAACAGTGAAGACCTAGAAATTAGACTATATTAATTCATAATTGATTCAATCAGCATACTTGTATGACTCAGAGTGTAGAAAGAAGAGCTAGATGGTGGGAAAAATATAAGTCTGGGCCATACAAGTCATAAATAATAGCAAGGAAATAAGTCCTAGAAGATAGATTATAAAGGTAAATTGTTTAACTATAGGGTCAATATTGGGAACATGAAGCCGGAAATACTTAGGAGGAGTGAGACAATGGGAAAGTTGTAAAGAAAGTAGTAAAGATAGAAGGCTATGATCAGTGAGAGGGAGTTCATAGCTCTTGGTAATGCAAAGGGATCACTTGATGGTAGTAGTGAGAGGGATATAATAGGGCCCCTTTATATGTGGTTTCAGTGGTTTTAATTATCAGAGGTCCATAAGGGCTACAAGTCCACCTGAGGCAGTGGTGCTTCTGCTTTGACTTTCACTTTATTTTAGTTTAGGGAGTCTTTTTGGGAGGGGTGGATTCAAGATACCTTTGAATAGCAGACGGTGAAATAAATTTATTTCCAAATGCAAGGAAGAAGATGCAGTCATTCTGTTGTCATCTTATCAGTCATTCCTTTAGATGAGGCCTTGACAGTAAGAGAACTGGTTCCCTTCTCTTAGGGCTTGGTTTGGGGGACTCTGGTTCTGGAACTGAGAGCCCTAATGCCTATGCTCTGACCCTGGAGGTAAAAAGTCTAATATCTTAAAATAACAACCTCTTGTTTTTATTCTGTACATGTTTCTCTTTTTTCTTATTTCTTACAATCTGGATTCTTAACAGATATCGGCTATTTCCTATGCTGGTCCATGGCAATCTATGACAAGTCATTTAATTCCTCTGTGCTCTAGACTGTTCTCTAAGTGTATAAATTACAGAGACTTAAATGGAATGGAATTTTGAATTCTATTCAAATAGCTAGAGAGGAAGAATACACTGTTTGTCCTTAGTTGGAAACCATTTTCCCCAGATATTTCCCTTATATTCTACAAGGAAGTCAACCACCTCTTTTAAACTTCTCTTGCCTTCAGCTTCTTCTATTGCTCCAAAACACCTAGGGATATATCATTCCTGAATATAGCGCCTGGTGGTATATTTTGTGTCTGTAGCATTAGAACCAGGTAGCTAAATTGAGTTTCACCAGACTGACCACAGAATAATTATATCAAAGATTACTAGGCACATCAGAGAGGGGTTTGTGTTGTTGGAAAGACCAAGGGCCCTAAAATCACAAGACTACCTTTATTTAAACCTTTTGTGGTTTCCATAAGAAATGACAGCCAAGATGATAAAAAAAATACTAGTAAGACATATTAATTTATATGAACTGATGCAAAGTGAAGTGAGCAGAACCAGGAGAATTCTGTACATAGTGACAACAATAAAGTACAATGAACATGTGTTAACGATTTAACTTTATCAGCAATGCAAGGATTCAGGATGATTCCAAGAGACTCATGACAAAAAAGGCTATTCATTTCAAGAGAAGGAGCTTATAAAGACTGATGCAGATTGAAGCATGTCATTCTTCACTTTACTTTTCCATGAATTTTTCTCTAGTGTAAGTGATTGTGTGTCTTCTTTTACAACATGATGAACATGGAAATATACAATATTACCTGCCATCTTGGGGAAAGAAGAGAGGCTGACAGACAGGAAAGAACATGGATGACAAAATATCGAAAACAATTATTAAAAATTTACTAAACACATAATCTGGAAAAAATTTTTTAAGTTAAAAATAGTTCTTTTAGTAAGTTAGAAGAAAAATCAGGGGAGACTCTCAGTAATACAAGACTGTTCTAAAGTAACAGTAAAATCTAACTTTTAATAGTAAAGTAACTATTCTGTTAATATACCAGAATGTATTTTCTGCATGTGATTTTATCTTAGTGACTAGAAAATAGAATCATAGCCTTTATCTAGGAAGAAGACTTATCAATTATTATTCTACTCCTCACATTTTATAGATGAAGAAAAATGAGGCCCTACAATGTTTAGTGACTTTCTGAGGTCACACACACATAGATTTGAAACCACGTCCTCTGACTCTAAATCCAGTGCTTTATCCACTATCCTATACTGCCTGTTCAGTATAGCTCATCAGTGAATGAGTGAAAAAAAATTCAAAAAATGTTTACTAAGTGCCAAGAATTCTTCTTCTATTTACTACTCATGAGATTTCAAGATATTATCATTTCTCATTTGTTGTTCAGTCTTTTTAGACATGTCTGACCCTTCATGTGCCCATTTGCGGTATTTTTGTATAGGAATATAAATAATTTGATATTATTGAAGCCCTTAAAGAAGAAAATTAATTTTTTTTTCTTTCCTCTCTCTTTCTTATTTACCTTTTCATGTTTCTCTTTAATTTTGTGTTTGTATACCAAAATTTCCCCTTAATTCTGGTCTTTTCCTTACAAATACTTGGAAATCTTCTATTTTGTTGAATGCCCATACTTTCCCCTGTAAGTATATAGCCAGCTTTCATGCCATTTGGGGTATTTTTGGCAAAAGGAACTGAAAGGGCTTGTCATTTCCTTCTCTAGTTCATTTTACAGATGAGGAAATGGAGACAAGGAGGATTAAATGACCTGGTTAGCCTGACAAAACTAATAAATGTCTGACATCAGATTAGAACTAAGTAAAATGAGTCTTCTTGACTTCAGGCCTGGCATTCTATCCACCTTACTGCCTGTAACTTCTCATGGTCACAAGCTTATGATCTCTAATTTAGAGGATTAAAATAAATTAATAGGTCGCCTAGGATCTGCTGGAACACAGTTGTGATCCTGATTGTATGGCATTTATATTTGCAATTATATATGTGCCCAAGTGTCCCAGCTCTCTTTTAATATGCTGAGATTCCTACTAATAGAGAATATATGCTATGAGAAAAAAGAAAGGTTTAACACTACTAAACTAGATGATCTTCAGGATTCATTTTCCATTCTAAAATCTATGATTCTTCCTTCCAACTACCAAGATGAGATCAGCCTTTTGGAATCCTAAGTCCACTAATAATGGAATTATTTTCACTGTAGTGAGAATATCACAATTAGAGAGAATGCGTGGCTTGAAATGACAAGTTACTCGTATAGCTTCAGAGTATTTTGACCTAATGATGGTTGCCTTGGCAACTCTTAAAAAAGTGACTTTCAGAACTAATATGCCATAGGAAGTAAAAACACAAACATAAAACCAAGTAATACTTAGTGCCTGAAGACCTTTCTAATACTTGCTAGTGTTGTTTTGCTCCTGCCAAATAGCAAAATGGTCCCAAATCTGGAGCTTAGTAGCCTGGGAGAATTTGAAGATTAAGAAATCTTACATTTATCTTTTTGGAATTATTTTTTCTTGCAGCAAAACATCAAAAATTCCCCACTTTTCACCCTCAGTTTGAAACTTAGAGAATATTCATTGAAACAAACAAGGAAAAAAACATTTCTTGTGTCCTTTTAGAAACCCAAGCTGTCAAGAGATCATTTAATAATAGTCTCCATTGTCTGCTGTCTCTTAACAATTTTTGAATGTTTTGGTTTTCTTCCCCAAATGTATTTATTAGTTTGACAAAAGTTCTACCCTAAAGCGAAGAAGATTTTCAATTATCCTATGCATTGATGCAAGCAATTAGGACAATTAGAAATAGGGTGAAGAACTGATCTGAAAGAGGATTTTTTTTTCATGCAACTCTAAAAAAAGAAATAAAAGAAAAAAAGGGCGGGGAGAAATGTCTTTTACTGATTGATACACAAGATCCAAGTAATCTGTAACCATTTTTGTGGCCCATTGCTAGGGGAGTCATTATTTGGTGTGGGAAAAATCTGTTCAGAGTACTGAAGGACAGGTACATATTTTATCAAGCTCCACTATGGAAATGTTTTTTATCTGTAGATAACAGCATACAATTCTGTGGGTACCCTGGCTTCACTTAATTCAGAAAAACTTCCTAAAATCAATTATGTCCCACAGTCTTGATGAAGTTAAAAAGTAACTGTTTCCCTCTTCCCTTCATTATGTACATTTTTATTTCATCAGGGCTCTCAGAAAGCACATTACTTGGCTGTATGTAGTCATAAAATAAGACCAAGAATAAATATTCCTTGACAAAAGCACCAAGTCTATCTGTTCTATACATGAATGAATATAACATATACATGTATATTAACAAAGATATATGCATGCTTTAATATGATATATTCATTAGACATTAAAACATACACAAGATGTGTAATGTGTTTATGTGTACATGTTTATATATGTTTACACATGCATATATTATTCTACATGACATTCGTAGATGTTCTTCATTACACACATGAACATACATGCATACAGTTACACAGGATGTGAGTCCCACGTAGCAGCATTCTTTCTCTTTTGAAGTTTGTGAAAAGGAAGTGACATATAAGAACATTTAGCAAAAAACGTTGTGACAGTCTGTTTCTTTTAATAATGTCAGCCTTTATTTTCCTGGGAGTTTTCTAGTTTCAGAGCACAAAGGGGGTCTTAGTTTCAGAATGTAATTATCATCTAGTCCAACACCCTCATTGCACAAATGGAGAAACTAAGCTTTAAAGAAGATAAGTGATTTAATTATTTTAATTATTGATAAGATAACCTGATTTCACACAGGTAGAAAAAAGAAGAGGTGAGACTTTAATCCATTACCTCTGGCTCCAAGTTGTGATACCATTGAAAGGGCTTCCTGAATTCAACCTGACTATCCTTTTGGGTTTTATTTCAGCCATTCAAAACAGCTTTATTTGAAATTGTATGCTATGGCTTAATACACAGATTTCCATCTTGTCCAGGATATAATGAGAAACTTTCTCTCATAACTTACTGAAATTCCTCTTTCTCTCATCCACAATCCAATAACTTTATCAAGTCTTACTGTTTTTCTTCCAAAATGTTTGGCAACTGTACCTTCACTTTCTCAACAGCATTACATTACATCTCATCTCTAATTTTTTGCCCAAATGGTCTCCTTGAACCAACAATCATTTCTAATCTATACTTTTTACAGCTTCTGAACTCAGATTCCAAATTTGTACAGCTAATCACATCACTCTCCAGCTGAAATTCTTCCCTATTGCCTGCTAAATGCGATAAAGCCTACTGAGCCTCCATTCAGAAGTCTATGTAATATGGCTAAAACTATCTTTGCAGGCTTTGTTTTATGGTAATTTCCATCAAACAGTGTATTCTTCAGTGATGTTCTTAGAACTTCTGCTCTAGCTTAAAAGTGCTTGGTGCATTCTCCATGGACAAGTTTGATAGCCTCCCTTCCAAAACACTATATCTTACCTATTGAAATTATTCTTCAATGAGACCCTAATCCAAAATTATCCTTTCTTACAGGAATATTTCAGATTACTATTTGATCTTTTTCCTATGCATAAAATCATTTTTTTCTAATTCATAGTTCAGAGAATTGTAGATTAGTAACTAAAAGGGACATTTCATTTATGAAGGTATCATCTAGCCCAACTTCTACATTTTATAGATGAGGAAACTAAGACCAAGTAATAGCTAATATTTATATTGCTATCATTTGTACATGCACTTTAAGATTTGCAAAACACTTTACACATTAACTCAACTGGCTGTCATAATAAATCTATAAAGTAGGTTCTAATATTATCCCCATTTTATAGAAAATTAAAATGAGGTCATAAGTTTAAGTGACCTGTCTAGCTAATATATGAGATAAGATTCAAACTCAAGACTTCCTGACTCCAAGTGCTGCCACGCATTCATGGTGCCACCAAGCTGCCAAAAAATAATTTTTAAAAATTAAGATATTAAGTGATCTTCCAAAGGTTGTATAGTTAATAAGAATAAGAGTCCAAAATCAAATTCAGGGCTTTAATTCCAATCTATGGTTGCATGTTTCATTCATCTGACAGATTATAAGGCCTTTGAGAGCAAGATCTATCTTGATTAGTCACCATTCTATATTTCTGGTTTTGCCATTCACTATCTGTGGTAGCCTGGGGCAGCTAGATGGCACAGTGGATAGAGTCCCAGGTCTGAAATTAAAAAGATTCACTTTCCTGTGTTCAAACGTGGCCTAAGACATTTACTATCTGTGCAACCCTAGGCAAGTCACTTGACACTGCCTCTGTTTTTTCATCTATAAAATGAGCTGGTGAAGGAAATGACATACAATTCCTGGTTCTTTGCTAAACAAAAAAACAAACAAACAAAAAAACCAAATGGGCTCTTAAATGTTCAAACAGGATTGATTGAATAACAAGAAAAACAAATCTATGTGGCCCAGAAGAATATATTTTATCTAACTGAGCCTCAGTTTCCTCTGGTGTAAAACATACTGATTAAACTGGATGACTTCTCAGGTCCCTTCCAAATCTGGATCTATGATCTCATTAAACTAATATAAGATGTTATATATAGTTTGTGTTTAATAAATATGCAATTGAGTTTACTTAAAGTCATTTGCCTAAGATCCAACATTATTAGTCACAGAGCCAAGATTATTACCTATATATCTTGATCCTCCATCTAGTGGTTTTTCCATTATACATTGTGGCAAATACAATTGTCTCCCAGTAACCAGTTATACCAAATTTTACTAAAATAAATATAACACAAGGGATTGTATACCAAACTATCTGCTAGTGGGATGAGAAAATAAGTTCCAATAATAAACCTTTTTCTTATAATGCTATTAAAATGAATTGATAATTTCTCAAAGTTTTCCTCAAACCAAGAGCAGCAGAAAAGCACACAGGCTCTTAGTAGGTCATCTTTAAAATCTCTCCATTAACTTTCAGTACATATTTCACAATTAAAGTAGCTGTTTTCAACATTTAATGGTTAAACCTGGATTATCAAGAAGGTAGTATATACAAAGAAATAGTGACATTTACCACTGTTCTTCCTTGTTTTTTGTTTTTGTTTCTATTTTTTAATCAAAAAATATTTTGACCATTAAGCACATGGCCATGAACTGACAGTAAAAGGGAGTTAGGAATTCAAACTTTGAAGCAATTTTCAGATATATGTTAAGCAGGCAATATCCACTCATTGTTCATTAATAAAAATAATAGGGGAAAAGAATTTTCATCACTGGAGCTATGCTGAAGACTTAACTAATGAAATGTACTAAAAGCTGCTCGACTCTGTTTTTGAGATTGTGTCTCTTGTTTGCCAACCATCATTGTGGCTAAAAAGACAATTGACAATTTATCATCTTAGCACAAGATCTGTAATTATACCAGTGTTTATCCAAAGTTGCAAAATAGAATATGAATGTGGTCCATTCCAAGGAAAAGAACACAAGAGGTTTATCTGTTTAAAAAGGTTTGTTTACTCCCATATTAAATTGGATTCTACAGTTATGTAAACTAGTGAATCAGATGACTTGAAGATAAAATAGAAACCAATCCCTTTAATAAAAGACCCTGGAAGTTTAATATACATAGACATCATAAAATATGAAAGCAAATACTTATAAATGTTTTGGGATAATAGTAGTTTCAAAAATTTTGTCTTGTTAAAAATCTTCAGAGCATACTAAGCCACAGAAAGTATTTTTCACTTTGATTATTCCTTTGCTTGACCTATTTTACACTTTCTTTGACCTTTCTTTATCCTTTGTATATTAGATCACTGATTTAGTGCTGGAAGGAACTTTAAGTATCAATGAATTTAATTGCCTCATTTTATATCTGAGAAATCCAAGGCCCATGGAGGTGAAGTGATCTAACTAGGGTTGGTTGATATTTGTCCTTGGTACAGGAAGAAGACCAGTAACATCATGGGGTGATGTCTTGATTTGTACATGCATTTGATTTAAATAAGGCAGAGTTGCACAAAATTGTTTGCCTTCCTTTTTTCCAGTCATCAAAATGCAGTGGCAAGACAAGTCAAGACTGGTAATGGCTTAGGTCTCTACAGAGGATAACTGGCTTCTTTTATTTCTAACCAATCTCTAACTTCTTGAGACCTTCTAGTTAGCCTTACATCCTGGTTTAGTCCACCTGCTGAGGCACCTTGCTGGGGTACGGCTACTGGGCATGCTATGGCTTCTTGGAGCCACAGATGAGAAGTTAACACCAAAGGCGGAAAGTGGACCTGAATATGGCTCAGCAAGATTTCACACCAAAACTACAACTATTTTCTGAACATCCAGTTCACCTCACCTAGAGTTACACAGCTGGTGAAGAGGATGAGATTTGATCCAAGATCTGCCTGACTTCGTGTCCAGTGCCCAGTCTACTATTCTTTGTTCTCTTTGCTGCCCCAATTGTTTTTATTATTATTCCCATCCTTTCTTTTCAACCTTGACCTTACTCTTAACTATTTCAACTATATTCTGGGATTCATGCTTCTTTATACTTCTTTACTCCCTTATATTTCTATTAAAGAATCAAGTCAATGCTCAACCTTGGACAATTATTTTCTTCTCCTGTTTTCCCATTAAATAATTCAAAATACCGAAGATATGATGAAGACTAATATCGCTACTTTTATCCATAATCCCTTGTCCTTCTCCTGAGGATGGCATAATTTGTCAGTTTGATTCTCTCTATTCTTCAATTGTTCCATAGCAGTGATGGAGACATAATAAATGTTTAATAACTACTTATATAAATTTATTGTTTGATTACTTGAATCATATTCAAGTTTCATTCTAAGTTAAAGAAAAACCTACAATGCTCATCCTATATCTCTCTTTCCTTGTACTGCTAAAATCTCAGAAAGACTTACATTCAGTACCTTCCTTTATTAACCACAGTTCTCCTGGCTTTTGAGCCCTTCTTTTTTTCTATAAATTTCTCTCTTAGTTACTTCTTCATTGGTAATTCATATATTTTTCCCTTAGTGTCCACATTATTTTATATCTATCTAGCTTTTGATGATGTTACTCACCACTACTGAGGGATAATTGCTCCTTCTACCCCCAAAATTGGATTCCATGACATTGTTTTTTTTCAGTGTTGGTCAGTATTTATTATTATACCTTCCTGGAAAATCATCCATATTCTCCCTCTTTTCTCCAAAAAATTAATTTTCACTAATTCACCTGAAAATTGGAATCTGAATGGCATTCATATGCTTATTTTAGGTACTATTTAAATGATTAAATATGCTAAAATAATATGAAGTAGCAATAAATTAATCTAGACAGTACTAAAAAGTAATTGAATAACTCAACTCATTAGTAACCTGTTTATAAACAAATTGGTACATTTAAACAAAGGACATTTTCATTTCTGTGAGTATAAGCACTCATCTCCTTGGGGTCTAGAAACTTGTCCATATTACCAATCATGGGTCCCAACTCATACATTGAATTTTTACTCTTCTTTATAGTTTTCTATGGTGTTTAATATTTTCATCTGCATATAGAGTTTTTATTCTCAACAAGATTGAGCTTCCCCTACAAATTGGGATCATGCCATTTATATATTTTGTATATTCATGGTTCAAGAAATTATTCAACAATGCTTGTTTAATTGAACTGAATTAGAGAGAATATGGATGTACTTTTTTCAATTTTACTACCACATTCAGTTTATGGACATCAAAGATAAAAACTGAAAGACATCCCATTTTCACTGTCTCCAAATATATACAGTGTGCTTTGAGACCATCCTATTGCATGAGGTCACTATAGAATGATTGTAGCATTATCAATCAAAATAAACATTGAAAAGTTCAAAATCCCAGAGAACTTCAGAGTTGGAAGGGACTTAAAAGGACATCTAGTCCAACCAATAATTAAAAGAAGAGGAAGAATATGCCCTCTAATACAACAAGCATGTTGTTCATCTTCTGCCTTTGATGGAGCACCTCATTTACAACCAAATTTAGCTCACCACAATTTCCAGTAGCTGAATTTCTGCAGCAATGTTTTTAACGTTATTTTTTTCTAGATATCAAGCTATAAAATTTCTCTCTTCCCATAGTTCTGCCCTTTGGGGCCAAAAGACTGAATTTAATCCCTCTTTTCACATGATAATCCTTCAAATACTATGCTGCTCTCTTCCCCTAACCCAAACCTAATAACTTTTTTCCAAGATAAACACCTCCAGTTCCTTCAGCTGTTTTTCATATAACATGAACATGGTCCTTCATTATCTTGATCACCCTTCTATGGCCATTGTTCAGTCTATTGATTAAGTATACACTCTTTGCTTTACTAGTCTACCTTTTCAATCAATTCCTATTTCTGACATTAAAAATAATAGGTAATACAACAAACAGTATTTTATGCAGAGATGTTTTGCTATACATTTCATTATAAACCTAAAATTGGACTATGAAACATATTAATTTTGTTCCTTTGCAAACTTGTTTGGAGAAGTGTTGTATACAACGACCTTCCATCAGTTACTGGCACTGGGAACAATACAGTACTGTCCTAATGATTCTGTATTTCATATAAGAAGTACATATATCCTCATTTTATATTGTCCTAAATGAGAAAATATGGTGGAGTGGGACCTCCATAAAAATGATCATTCTATGCATTTTAGCTTTCCAAAGGGTGGTTATGTTTATTTATTTATTAGACATTTACTTCTCTCTCTATTGTGATCTTTTGAAAGGTATTAATCATTTCTGTGTGCAACATTTCATAAAAATTTAATGGTTCTCTAAAATTTCCTATATTTCCACTTTTTTAAGCCAGTAAAAGTAAAATTATTTGAGTCCTTTATATTCTACTTTAAATAGCAATCATAATAATTACTGATATTGTGTGGTAAACATAACAATAGTAATCCATTACTAAGGCATAATTTTTAGTTTCTAAATTCAAAGAGGTACTGCATAGTCCTAACAATGGGTGTATCTCTCTTCAGCTAATTAGATGCTCATATGAAGTTTGTGAACAAAGAATAAAGTCATATAAACTACCTGCAATAAGGATCTTTTTTGTTAATTCCCTAATTTATTAATTCCTTTGCTCATTTCACTCTTTCTGGAATCATCTAAACAAATGGGAGGAGATAGCTCAAAGGGTTGAAAGCTCTAACATTCAGCTGTCATTCTGGCAGAATCATACTGGACTCTCCACTGATTTCAAAATTACTTTATTGTGCAATTTGGGAGGACTCGGGGAACAGGCTCTACAATCAGAGGCAGCTGGTCGAAACAGGTGTTACAGAAAATGATAATCCTACTTTGATTAATCCTGTTTTGGTTTTGGGTTTTTTTTTACTACCTTCCTCCCGTTATGCATGACAGGTATCCAAATAATCAAATGTACCATCTTCACTATGACAATTGAAGCTATTGTATTATCAGGAGTAACATCAGAAATGAGTGAAGCCTGAAAGCCAAAATCATTTGTTTATCATAGAAGTGGGCTCATTTAATTATTCAGCTTATGCATTTATTAGAAAAAGATAGATGTCACTATCTATATTTATAACTATAGACATGAGAGTTTATATTTTTGTATCTACATATTTTTCTTTAGAAAGCCACTATGCATGGTGCCCATCTTCTAATAGTGTTTGTAAATGCTTCCACAATGTCCTGCAAACTTTTATAAATTTTTACTCAAAGTTAAAAATACATATATGCTAAACAGCATATAGTACTCGTGATAAATGTTATTTAATACCTATGTAAAAGGACTATGTACAAGAACAGAAGAAGTCATAAAAAGTGATGAGAGTTTGCAATGGATTCATTTTCTGTTATACATCCATGTGCCTATAAAGCATTCATCCTCTGGTCTCCATGAAGTTATCTTTCTTCAGTTACTCATAAAATAACTGCATGGGTATCCTATGGCCATATGTTGTCCACACATGGCAATCATAGTTCTAGAAGGGGTCTCCAAGTCTATTTTGTGCAAACCTCTCATTTTTTAGAGGGGCAACATGAAAACAATGATTGTTAAATGACTTGTTCAGTCACAAAGATAATAAGTATTCAAAAGTATATTTTGAATCCAGATCTTTTTCAAATTTTTCAAATTTTAATTTTTTTATATTTTTTTAGAAAAATTTTCCATGGTTACATGATTCATGTTCTTTCTCTACTCTCCAAACCCCCCTCCCACTCCTGTAGCTGACATGCATTTCCACTGGGTTTTACATGTGTCACTGAATCCAGATCAATTCATAGTCACTGTTCTTTCTCTTATAAAATAATTATAAATGCCCAGTGGAGATATATGTCATTTAGCACCACTAACTCAAAATATCACTTATGGAAAACAGTTTATTTCATCACTGATGTAAAATATTTCTCATGACAATATTGATAAAGTTACTCAAAAAGATACTATTTTAGTGTTTCAAAGAGCTATGAATTTATCTGTTTGATTATTCACTTTACTAATAAAAATTTAATCTTCAAATCTGACATAATCCACCACAATCTTAAATGCTTACTTGACTTTCTATTCTCACTGACAATATCCTAGGATTGGCCTTTAGCTAACATTTCAAAAAATTATGTATTTATTAAAGAAAGAAGTGTAGATAAAGAAGAAGCAAAAGTATAAGAAAAGAATACTAATGAGTAAGCAAAAAATGAAACTACTGATAACTTCAGCAAATTTAAGTCCATACAAATAATCAGAAATTCTACAAAAAAAATCCCAACCAAAAGAATGAAATTCTGTTTCACATAACTACCGAATAGGGAAAGTATTTCAGAATCTACCTACCAACATACAGAAATAAAGACAGACCTAAATATTCATTGCTTAAAGGGAGGAAGAGTCAACATTACAAAATGGCAATTCTACTAAATTAATTATTTAATGTCATTACAATCAAAATATCAAAAGATCACTTTAGAGAACTAGAAAAAATAATGAAAAAATTCTTATGGTGGCAAACAAATGAAGAATGTCAAGGGAAATAATGGAAAGAAGTGGGGATGAAAAGGGCCTAGCAATGCCAGTTCTAAAACTATACTACCAAACAGTAATTCTCAAAACAATATGGTAGTGGTTAAAAAAATATAAAGATCCATCAGTGGAACAGATTTGGTACACAACATACAAAAGAAAATGTCTCCCTTGCCCTAGTATTCAATATAAACAAAGACCCAATTATTGGGATAAAGACTTAGTATTTGACAAACACTTCTGGGAAAATTAGAGAATGATATTGAAGGAATTAGAATTAGAGCATTACCTCACACCTGATGCCAAGTCAAACTCCAAATGGATATCTCACTTAAATATAAAAGGTCATAACATTATTATATTATTATATTAGAGAAAATGAGGTAAATATATTTATGAACTATATGAACAGAAGAAAAGTTAGTGACCAAACAAGGGATGAGAGAATCACAGAAAATATAATGGATAATTTTAATTACATAAAATTTTTAAAAGGTTCCATACAAAGAATCAAATAAGGCTAAGACAAAGAAAGAAGCAATTACATCAGGAAAAGGAAAACAAATCTGCAGCAACTGTCTCTGAAAGAAGTCTCATTTCCAGGCTAAAAGGAATTGATTAAAATGTAAAAGAATAAGCATCATTCCCCAACTGATAAATTGTCTAACAAGTAGGTTTCAAGAAAGAAGCTCAGGATATCTATAACGATATGGAAAATTTCTCTAAATGACTACAAATTCAAGAAAAGCAAATTAAGTAAATTCTAAGATTCCTATTTACATCCATTAGCCTTAACTGGTTTACATAGTTACTCTTCCAAACCATTATTCATAAGGTTGCCATATGAATGTATATTACACAGAGCTCCAACTATTTCATTCCTCTCCTCAGAATCATTTGATGACTCTCACTTTTCCATCAAAAGTCTAATTTCCTTATCCTGGCATTTAAATATGTAAAAACTTGGTGCTTCTTTATATTTTCTGTTTTATCTTATACAAATAGTATCTTCTATGCATCCTATGTATATGTTTATTTTTGACATGTGTTATGTTTCAGACAAACAGAATTATTTATTCCAAATAGTTGATTGTTAAGCTTTTCCATGATCCTCTATCTTTAGTTTCATTATTCCTTATTCTCTCAATACTCCCCTTTCAGATCTGACTCATCCTTTTTGACTTAGCTCTTTCAGGAAGCTTTCCCTTGTCTTCCCAAGAAAAAATATTCTTTCATTCTTCCAGCTTCAAAAGGCAATTTTTCTTTCATTTTTACACTCATGTATACTTGACCAAAAGATATTTAATGTATATCGTTTCATAACTGCTCACGGCTAGTTTGTCTTTATTAGATTATAAGTATTAGATTTTTATCTTAATTATCTTTGTATTTTCTCTAATCTTTGTATATATAAGGTATTTGATACATGTTTGCTAAATTAATAAATGTCAATGCAAACATTGGGTTAGTTTTGTTTCTGCTTTCTTAATTGCATTCATAGCATTAATATGCTACAAAACAAACGGATGAAACATATCACATTGGACAAAAAAATCCTTATATATATATATATATATATATATATATATATATATGTGTGTGTGTGTGTGTGTGTGTGTGTGTGTGTTCTGTTATTTATTCATACTTTCACTTCTGCTGGCACACAGCTCAATTTTAATCTACAATAAAGCAGAGAATATAAAAAATTTAGTTCAGTGTTATTTTGAATAAACTAGTATTAGAAAAGCATCAATCAAATTATATTATGATGAATTACACTCCTAGACAAACTACAAAGGACATCTTAAAATTACAAGGAAGAGACTACATGTCAGCCATTTAACTTTCCTCTTCTGACACTACGCTTCTAATCTGGAAACTCTCACCAATTAGCAAAAGCAGGAAATAAAATTCCAGATAACATTTACTTATCGACTAGACTGAGATGTCCTTTGTAGTAACAACATAAATGACAGTGACAGGATCAAGTATGCGACCTAATAGCAGAAAAGGACAAAACATCTGGCTTACCTAGACAGATAATCAATATCCACATATTTTCAAAGTTCTTATCTTCATTAGGGATGCTGTAAAAGACCAATTTTATCAAGGGTTAGTTAAAATTTTATTAATTCATACCTATAATTTATGCAAAGTTTAAATGTAATTTACTTGTCATATCATGTTCTTCCCATCTTTGAAGAGGCATTTTTCTCCATGTGGCCTTCCTTGAGTATATGAGCAATGAAAAAATGCTCAAAAAT
>NC_058131.1:514935830-514976413 GCF_016433145.1 Gracilinanus agilis
AACTGGAGAGACCTCCGGGAACTGATGCAGAGCGAAAGGAGCAGAGCCAGAAGAACTCTATACACAGAGACTGATATACTGTGGTAAAATTGAATGTAATGGACCTCTGTACCAGCAGCAATACAATGACCCAGGACAATTCTGAGGGATTTATGGTAAAGACGCTACCCACATTCAGAGGAAGGACTGCAGGAGAGGAAACATATAAGAAAAACAACTGCTTGAACGCATGGGTCGGGGTGGACATGACTGAGGGTGTAGACTCGAAACTACCACACCAATGCAACTACCAACAATTTGGAAATTGGTCTTGTTCAAGGACACATGACAAAACTAGTGGAAACGCGCATCGGCCAAGTGTGGGGGGGGGGGCTGAAGGGGAAAGGTGGAGCATGAATCATGTAACCATGTCAAAAATGAATATTAATAAATGTTAAAAAAAATGTATCATATGAAACAAGTAAACTGTATGCTATGTGTTTTGGATTCGCTTTCGTAGAAGGGAGGAAAATACCATATTTATATGGGAATATGATTTTGCATATGTGTATATGCACATATATACAAACACACATATGTGCTAAATGTATATATGTACATATATTTAACTATTAAATATATATTACTAAGTATATATGCATATACTTAGAATATGACTATAAAGGAATAAACAAGATGGTCATGAATTAAAAAAATTATACCCTAATTATTCATATTATACTTTGGAATAAATATAACTATGAGTCAAACTCTTCCTCTTTTCCCTATTTGCCACAAGATGGTCAATTAATCAGTATCTCTAGACCTTTTTATAAAATATATATTTCAGAGCAATTCCAAGCCAAATTGAGAAAAATCAGATAATGAAGCATGGTATAGATAAGTTAAATTTCAGGTTCAATTTTATAAAGATTCTGACCAAAATAAATACATGGGTTTGTAAAATTGTGACTGAGAAAGTCAAATTCAAATGGAGTTACCTGTTGAGTGACAGCTGGTTCTCTGTGGTTCTTAGGATTGCCCATCATTAAAGATCTTTAAATACTTACAAGATCAACATCTGGTTCATGTGATTGACTTTTTTTCTTACTTGAATAGTTATACATGTACAGCATACTTCCAAGAAAATAGTCTAAAATCTAGATTAAATAACTGTTGGAGCTCCTTTAAAGTTTGGTGATTCCATTATTGTATAATTCATAGCTATTGCATATCTAATTTATTGCTCAGTTCCATTATTTAAATGGAAGCAAGTGAGGAAAAGAAGCAAGCACACTAATTTAAGATTTAAAAAACTGAAATTCAAAAGAAAATGGTGGCTCTCTGAAACAATTCTCAGCAATACTATTTTATTTCCAACTATAAATACTAAGCAACTTTCTCAGCGATAATGGCTTCATGTGCTTTCTCAAGATACATTTTATACAATGTTATTAGAAAACTGCCATGGGAGCTGGCTATCTTTGCAATATTATATAACTGTGGATTTGTTAAACACATCTTTGGAAATTTCCATAAAAGCAATGCTGCATATGTTTGGCCCCATTCACATACTGAGACAAAAATAAAGGGGGAAATGTTTCATTATGCTAATTTTTCTAATTGTTCTCTACTTACTTGATACTTCACAGAAACAACTGTGAGTAGCAGAGGTTGCTCTAGAAAGCATGACTGTATTAACAAAGGGTTAAATAAAGATGTTCTCAGATGACTGGAATTTGCTGAAATGGAGTAAGAGTACACTAATCAGCACTCACTGTTGTATCTTTAGATTATTTTACACTTTGGCCATTTCCACTATCTCTAATTTTCTCTTACATTTTTGAACAAGGGCATAGGAAACAGACATTTGTTTAATAATCAGATGGTGAGGAAACTTTAGTAATGACCTGGATTTATCACAACTATCTATCATTTACCACTGGAGAAAAAGAGGGAAAGCATTTCAGGTATAGGGGACAGTCAGCGAAAATGTCCAGAGCTGAGAAGTAGAGTGTCTCATTTTTGAAATAGTGATTCACTAGATTAAAGAATATGTGGCAGGAAGTAAGAAACACTGCAAGGGTAGGAAAGGGTTCAGTTATGAAAGTTTTTGAATGCCAAATAGAGCATTTCTTAATCCTGGAGGCAATAGGGAGCTACTGGAGTTTAATGAGGAGGGGAAATGGGGAGGGATGACAAACAGTAATTATTTTGCATTATTTTGCAAGTTGCAGTGTGATGTACAGTGAAGGAATAAATTCTCCTTAAGGAGCTCAAGGAGCATATGACTATAAATAAATAAATGACTATAAAAAGAATATTTGTGCTTTCATATATATATAAACTCTTTATTAAAGAAGGAATGTAGATGCTTTAGGCTGGTATAGATGACCCACCAGGTCATTTCTGATTCTATTTTTAGGTTCAGATTCAAATTTCAGATTTAGATTTTATGATTTTTCCAAAAGATGAGCAAAGAGTTTTGAGAGCTCATAGAAAGGAGGTAATGCTTTCCTGGGGGAATTTAACAAATTCAATGGATTACTGATAGGGAAAATGATAAGAGAGTTGGAATATTTTAGAGATAGTTTACATTTGTTAGCCCATAATTGCTTTGATAGTTTGAATGAATCACTATTCATCAGTCCATAGGCGAAAGAATGATCAGAGATTAGTGAAGTTGACCAATATTAGGGAAAAAATGTTATCTAATGCCTATGTAGTTCATCTCCCACCCTAGACTTTTGATAGTGAAAATACCAAGAATTTAAAAGGGATATCAATCAAGGAAGTGATGTTTTTCAGGATCCAGACAATTAAATTTGATAGCTTTATCTTTCAAACTTCAGTCATTGTTTTTTACATATTATTGAGACACATGTGGTCATATCATATACTACCATCATAATTAGCAACACGGTAACAATAAGGCATATGTATAATGTCCTAATATTTTAAAATGTTTTACAAACAGATATTCATTCCTCACAACTGTAAGATAAATAGGACAGGTATTATCATACCCATTTGATAGATAAGAAAAAAGGTTCAAGAAGATAAAATTTTATTTGTCTAAGGCTAAATCTTTCTACAGTGGCTCCCACTATAAGATTATTCTCAGGATCCAAGCAGAGTAAAATTTTTGCAGATGAAATGACTTTGTGAAATCCTTTTGATGCTTCAATTACTTCAATAATTAGATCTCTTTGATAGAATCCAAGAGGGAACCACCACATATTAAATTCTATTCCTTGGTAAAGTATATAGAAACTTATTAGCTGGTTGTTGTTGTTCTAAGGAATACATTGGAACATCTTTATAGGTTTTTAAATTGAGAGTAGGTGATGTAGAAAGAAAATTGAATTTGGCATTAGCCCTGAGTTCCAAGATCCTGCCTGTGCTACCTATGACCTAGATAACCTTTGTTGAGTTATATAATTTCTCTAAGCCTCAATTCACTGATCTGCAACATCTACCATAATAAAAAGTAAGGGTTGACAATAGGTTCCCGCATACACATTGGGATTGTCTAATGCTTTATCTCTGGATAGATCCCAGAAAACTACAAAGATTCAAAGGGGGAATAAAAATGTCCTCTATGACCAATATCCACATGAAATCAACCTTCAATATGTCTACAAATATGAACCGAACAAATGTTTAGGACATACAGAATTTTAAAAAAATAGGAAGGGGGTAGTTTGCAATGACAAATCAAGAGTATATCGTAATTACAACAAATTATAGTTAGGTATTATATTTTTATTATTATAGTTTGGTAATTATAGTTAGGTAATCCTTATGGAGTCAAAGATTAGTTATCAAATCACATTATGCAAAGAAAGCTAAAAATAAAATTGCAACATGTAGGCTGCAAAAATTTAGCATCTACCCAATATGTAAGACATGAAAAATGGTTAGAATTACATATCAGATGCTTGCTATTCAAAATATTGCTTGTAATTCAACCAATACATTGTTCTGGAGAAATAGCATTATCAAAGACAGAATTATTGTCCACAACCTTCCATCTTTAACACTCCTCCATTAAAATTTCAAGAGTGTACTAGAGCCAGCTTGTACTCATTCAAAGAAGAAGATTGTTAAATTTTCAGTGTTTTGCATTTGTACCTTGGAAAAAGGTGAACACTAGAAATAGGGGTTTTATTTATTATTATATTGTTTAGACTTAAGAGAATGATAGAGAAAATGCTAACAATGCAAAATAGTTAAAAGCTTATCACACATTTTCAAAGTTGGTTATTAAACATTTACCAGGATGCCCATATTTGTGAACATCAGTTTAAATAGCTATCTTCCCCAAAGGACTCATTATAAAAAAGGTAATCTACCACCATAGAAGGAACTGATGGATTCTGAATACAAATTGAAGCATAGCATTCTTCACTTTATTTCCTCCATGAATTTTTTTCTAGTGTAAGTGATATGTGTCTTCATTTACAACATGAAGAACATGGAAAACGTATTGTAATAACACATATACAATCTGTATCATATTTCCTATGTTTCTGAAGAGGGGGAGGGGGAAAGGAAATATGGATTACTAAATGTCAGAAAATGATGATTAAAAACAGGTGAGCTTACATAGAATTATTTTATTTAATTATAAAAAGCTAAATGATATAATGAGAATGCTGGAATTAGGATCAGGAAATCCTACATCAAAGTCTTAACTATAATACTCATCTTGTGTATTTCCTTGACAGTCCACTCAGAAGCTCTGGGTCTGGGTTTCCTCATATATAGAAAGTAAGAGATTTGAGCTGATGACTTCCTTATTGAAATATATTCTCTCCACCTGTGTTATAGTCCCATTTCCACATTGATAAATGTTTAAAAGATATGAAAAGATTGTTCAAAGGAAGAAAACCAAATTGTCAAGAGCTACATAAAAACAGTTCTCCAAATCACTAACTACACAAAAGCAAATTAAAACAACTCTGAGATTTCACCTTAAAAAGATTAAATTGGCAAAACTGAAAGGAGGAGAAAGAGAAGGTGAAGGTGAAGGAGAAAGAGAGAGAGAAATGACAGATTTAAGAGAGCCTGTGAGTTCTTAGAAGATGCCTCTAGTGCTTATCACAGGTGCTTGACAAATATTAGGTGCTTAATAAATGGTTTCTGAATTTCTAAGAAAATAGGCAGCTTGATGCTTTGTTAATGAGGCTGTGAATTGCTCCAGATATTTTGGAAAGCCATTCAGGACTATGCCCTAAAAGTTACCAAACTCTGTATGCCCTTCAACCAAATAATACCATTAGCCCTCTAGCTTAAAAAGATCAAAGGAAGGAGTAGGTAGGTAGTACAATGGATAGATCACTGGGTCTGGAATCTGGAGTCCAGAGAACCTAGGTTCAAATCTGGAATCAGACACTTCCTATCTGTGTGACCTTCAGCAAGTCACTTAATGCCAATTGCCTACCATTTGCTGCTTTTTTTTCAATTTTGGAATTAATACTAAAACATACGGTAAGAGTTATTAAATAAGAGAGAAAGAGAGATCAAAGAAAGAGGAAAAAGACTCATGTCCAAATGTAATTACAGCAGTGGCAAATAAGTGAAAGCAGGGTGCTCAACAATTGGGAAATGACTGAACATTTATGGCAGAAGAACAGAATGGCACACTAGTTTTCTATAATAAATTATGAAAGGGAAGGTTTCAGTGAATGGAAGGAGACTCATGAATTAATGCAAATGAAGTGAAAAGGACCAGGAGAACAAGTATACTATAAAAGTATGATTATAAAGATAAACAACCCTGAAAGATATAGGAAATCTGATCAAGCAATAACCAACCACAATATTGTAGGATCAATGGTAAAGTATACTAAGCACCTCCTGACAACATGGTAATTGAATCCAGGGATAGAAAGAAATGTTATTTTGAAGATGATTGAGACAGGAATTTGATAATATTGTTTTTGTTTGGTCTATCTACATAGAATGTTTTACTTTTCTCTTTTTTCCTTTAGTGGATAAGAGAAAATACAGTTTTATTCATTAAAAATTAAATTAAAAAACAAAAGCAGAATTTTAATTTGTTTTCAGATCATATCCTATGTATTATACTTTTAAAAAATAGAATGAGATGGAAAATAACAACAATAATAGTAAGAACACTACCATAACCATAAAAAAACATTTAAATAGAGCTCAATGGTATATAAAACAAGATATTTTAAATACACTCTTATTTGATCATTACAGCAAATGCATGAAATAGATACTATAGGAATATCATCTCAAACATCCAGGTTCCCAAACTCATAAATGTCTTTTGTCTCTTACATCTCTTTCCTGACAATAACAGAAGAAGTGCTGCGACATGGAAGAAGGATAAAGGTTTTCACAACTTTCAGAAAAGGAAAAGAATCTACAAACTATAGGACATTAAGCTTAAGCTTGATTTCTGGAAAAAATTATACTATGTGCCATTATTCTCAAAGAACATTGAAAAAAAGGAAATAGGAATCACAAAGAGCTAGCATGGTTTCATAAATAGTAAATAATACCAGAACCATCTTCACTGCCTTTTGTGAAAGTTATTAATCTCTTTGACTTTGGAAGTGTTATAGAAAGTTTAGCCTCAGTTTGAGACAAACGTTTACTAATGTCTCTAATGCTATTTTTGGAAAGAATAGAGAGATTTGAGAATATAATATAGTCAAATTCATATTTTTACATTTGGATTCAAACAATTGATTTCAAAAGTACAACATGGAAGAGTCTTGGAAAGGCAGTATTTATCATAAATATAAAAAGGGATATAGGACTTTTGATTCAACACAAGTCAACAGAATGATGTGGCTACCAAAAATAATGTGTTCTTAGGTTACCTTAAATTTGAAATAAATTCTAGAAATAAGGAAGTAACCATACTATACTTTTTTCAGTCAGTTTCTGGTATATTGTATTTGCAATTTAAGGCACTGAGTATAGATAAGTTAGAGCATCCAGGCTAGAACAAAAGAATGGTAAATTCCTAACAATTCATGACAAATGAACACTAGTTAAAAGCATATGTATTGTATAATCAAGAGAAGTTATGGAGGCAGAGTTTGGGGGTAGGGACAAAGAAATGTTATCTGTATAAAAGATTTAGAAAGGTTATCATATGAAAGATGGATTAGATTTGCTCGTCTATCTCCAAAGTCCAGAATTAGGAGAAATGAGTAAAAGCCAAATTTAATCTTGATATAAGAACTTCTTAAAATTAGAGCTATACAAATACGGAATGGGGGAGAGAGTGGGTCACCCTCACTAAGATATTCAAAACCATAATGACCACTTGTGAGATACAGTTTAAAGGGCATTATTTTTTAGTATGAATTAGACTAGACTACAGAGGTCTCTTCCAATTCTGAAATTCTACAATCCTTTTGTGTACTAACAGAAATGTACATGTTACTAGGCACATATAATTTCTGAACAGAGAGATATAAGCTAGCATCAATATCTCAAAATCAAATGAATATAATTCTTCTAATACAGTCATCTTCCATTTAAAAGCAATTAGTCCTCCTTCCGCCCTCAAGATGGAAAGTCCACAGTATTACTTAATAACCAATTCAAATTTCACAATTTTAGTGTAAGGGTACTTAATCTGGAATCCATAGACACCACAAGAAATCTCTGTGAGCTTGAAGAGGAAACAATACATATTTATTAGCACTAATCTCAAACTTAACACTTCCTTTTATTTAAAAAAAAATATTACTCTGAGAAAGGGGCCACTGGCTTCACCAAGCTCTTCTATGAAAGAGTTTATCTTTTCTTAACCATAACCAGGTCTCTTCCTTAGTTCACAGGTACTGCTTCCAAACCATGCATCTGTGTGTATAACACTACCTCTCTTTTGCAAATACTCTATATGTTATCTTCATCCATTAGAGTGTGAGCTCATTGAATTCAGAGACTACTTCACTTAATTGTATGTGCATCCTCAGTGTTTAACCTAGGCTAAGCCACACTGGCAAAGAATGAGCACTTAATAAATGTTTTATCTGTCTAGCTTTGTATTTTTCTGTTCATCTATCTGTCATGTTTATGAGAAATCTTATTACTTAAGTAGCACTGAAAATGTTCTCAATGAGCCTACAGAAGATGATACTATATCTCAACTTTTATGCAAATACAAACAATCCACTAAGCATTAAATATAAAAGAATAGCAATAGAATAGCAGCCTGTTGCATGACTATCTTACGTCCATCAAACTAAGATAAGAATGGTATATTAATAATTATAATTCATATTTTTAAAGCATTTTAAAAGTTTATGATATATCCATCCCTTTGAACATGTGAAATAAAGATAAGGAAATGACATTTGACACTATAGTTTTAATTCAGTCCTAAAACTGACATTAGACAACTAGAGACAGTATTTCAAAGACATAGACATTGCATTTAAGTTCACCGTTGAACACCACAATGTCTTATGCTTTGCATTTTCCATTCAATTTTAATAAGAAAGCCATATGAAGACATGAACTACTTTAATGGAACAAAGTTAAGTGGAACAAAATATTATCATGTATGTTATGATTTCTATCAAATAAAAAAATCATGAGATCTTAAAGTTGTAAAGAACCTTAAAAGACTCAAAGTTCCTACTACTTTATAATATGTCTAATTAGTGATCATTTGGCTAATGTTTGAGAATTCCCTAGTATCAAGAATCCTAAAATCTCATAATATAGCTGATTCCATTTTGGACCTTCTCTGGTTGTTTGGTGTGTTCCCATCTAATCAGTTCAGCTAAAGACAAAACAACTGCCAGGTTTTCTTACCATTGTTCCTGGTATAATTATTCTCTTTGAATTCAGATAGAATCATAAGATTTAAAACTCCAAAGTACCTCAGTGATTATCTAGTACAGGTCCCTCATTTCAAAAATGAGAAAGCAGAAACCCAGAGTATATTAAATAACCTGGCCAAAGTCACCCTGTGGTATGTCACTGTTGCATCAGTGATTTCTTGTAAAATAAAAGGACTAAGCTAAAGACATAAATCAGGAAAGAAATAATCATTCAATGTCATGTCATATCTTCTAATCAATAATAATCATAATAATGAATAACTACAATTTACAAGTGTGATGTCTATTTTTCCTCAAAACAACTCTGGAAATATTTCAGAGGTTCAGAAGTTCTTATCCATATCCTTTCACTGTTAGATCATAGCCTATCCTTCTCCAACACCTTGATATTGACTTTTAATTCTCTCTAGTTTTCCTGAACTTTTTTCCCCAATTTCCTGAAGCAGGTAGAGAGGTTAGGTGATTTGTCCAGAGTCACACAGCCATTAAGTGTCTAAGGCCGTATTTGAACTCACTTCTTTCTGGCTCCAACTCCATCATTCTATCTACTCTGTTACTTAACTGCCTATCATTGTGAAGGACAATTCACCAAGTGCTGGAATGTTCATCCACCATTAGAAAATGCTAGCTGAATCTAAATCCTCATGAAGCAGATTAATTTTATCCTTCAAATGCTACACTGATACACATCAATATTTTGGCACTAATTTCCAGTGCCCGACTGCCCTGATTTGTAAGAGTACCAGCCTGTTTCAGAATGCAGATACAAAATAAATCTGGAATTTGATCATCTCTTCATGTCTGAGTGATCTTTCTAGACCATTAAAGTGAGGTATAGTTCCTTCTGAAGCAAATGACTACAGTAGTTTAAACTGTACAGTTGATCAGAGCGTTCTTCCTACCAGATTAAATAGAAACTTGGAAAATGAGTATCTTCACACCTGTTAATACCAGAAAATACTTTTTCTTACTTAATTATAACTCTTTGACCCTTTCTGTATATTAATATTTAGCCCTCTTTATATTTATTATATAATATATTTAGCTTAAAAATAGTATATTCTTTTAAAATGTTTATTGATTGTTTGATTTTCTTTTTCAACCGTGTTTTCAAAAAGTCTAACTTTTACCTCTGTAAGTACAGGTTTATTCACATTTCAGAGATTCAGAGGTTCTTATCCTTACCCTTTCTCCTTTAGATCATAGCCTACCCTTCTCCAACACCTTGATATTGACTTTTAATTCCCTCTAGCTTTCCTGAACTTTTTTCCCAATTTCCTTCCAGCATTATTTCTTACTTGACATCTAAGGACTCAGTATCTTCTCTAGTTAGGAAGAATGAAGAGAGATTCCTTAGTTCCTTTTATCTTTTCCTCAAACATGATCACTAACTTGCATTAAATGTATAAATATCTAGCACGACTCTTAGAAAATAAATGTGGTTCAGCGATTATATGTCAACAAAACTATTCCCTCAGTTTCCTTACTAAGATTGAGTATTTAACTGAAGTTCCTTTTGTCTTCCTCTGATTATTCATCCTTAAATCTGTTCCTATTCTATGCATTATTAGACTCTTACGTGCCCACTGGGATTTTAAGTAGCAATTTTGTTTGATCTCGATTTTTAAAATCACTTCTGTCCATTCCTTTTTACACCATCTCCCATTATTTGAAGCTAACTGGCTCAGTATTGAAGAGGCTATTCACACTAGCAAGTAGTTCAGCCCAATTTAAGAGCCCTTATGCTTTCTTTCCCTTCAAAAAAAGAGTAATAATTTACATTTATAATGGGCTTTCTGACTTACACAATAGCAACAGAAAATATTTCATTTGATCTTCATCATTTCTCATGAGATTGTTACAGTAGCAAAACAATGTGAATTTCATATTTAAAGAAACTGAGGCTCCTTTGTGATATTGGAAATTTGGGAGTCCTTTAACTTATTTTGCGGTCCGTGCTCTAAACTTCCTGTGGACATTTAGATCTCTTTCAAACTATATTTCCCATGATTCAACTGGCTTCCTGTGTTACTTACTAATGTAAACCAAAGTAAACAGAAGGTTAAATAGGGAGATTAGGATTGGTACTTCCTCTCTTTCCTACTGAAGCAGCCAGATGGCAGAGGTAAGCCTGACTTTTGAACTAAATCTTAATAGGCACATGGCTTCATTTTTTCTAAATGGCTTTCAATAAACCCTTTGAAACCATGATATTTGTAATTCTATCCCTCTAATATTGATTTTATTTGTTACACCATATAGGCAGGTTTAATGTCCAATGGAAAAGAGATATAAAAGGCAGACCCAGGAATCAAATTCAAGTATTCTGATCCCATAGCCATTGCTCTTTTCTGCTACATTATAACTTTCTATTTCCTCCACCAAAGTTTCTTAATCAGTCATCTGTACTTTTTTTCTCTTGTCAATATAATGGGTTTTTCTTCATAAACTTTGTATTTTATTTTATGCATTTAAAACAGTGTTCTGAAGAGGCCATAGGCTTCAGTAGATTGTCTACTGGGTCAAAACACAAAAAAGTAAAGAACCCCTGCCCCAGGTAAAGACTCCACCAACCAATGGCTACTGAAAAATCACTAGTTATCTCCTGTTTTTTTTTTTTTAATATTACTGGCCAAATTTCTTGTTTACTATTACTCTTAACCTTTTGGTCTAATGCTAATCTTTTGATTGTCTATAATAAAGCTTTTTTTTTAAAACCTTCTTGTTTAGTTAATGTAAAATTTAGCAAAACTAAAAATCTTTGTTTTTTTAAAAGTAATCCTTTTACCGGGGGCAGCTGGGTAGCTCAGTGGATTGAGAGCCAGGCCTAGAGACGGGAGGTCCTAGGTTCAAATCCGGCCTCAGACACTTCCCAGCTGTGTGACCCTGGGCAAGTCACTTGACCCCCATTGCCTACCCTTACCACTCTTCCACCTATAAGTCAATACACAGAAGTTAAGGGTTTAAAATTAAAAAAAAAAAAAGTAATCCTTTTAAATTCACTACAAAGGAAAATTATGCTTTTTGACCTCTATCATTCTATTTGTAAAGAATATTTAATATCTCTCTCTGTATGTATATACACACACACACACACATACATATAACAATAGTAGAGTTGTCATTTGATTTGATTAAGCCAAACTTCTTTACAACTACCTGGTTATGTACTACTGATAGTCTAATATTTATCAACACTTGGAAATTCCATAGAAACAAGGCAAAATTAAGTCAAAACTACCATAGATTCTTAGGACTAGATGGCATGAATTAAACTTTTCACTTAAAGATAAGCCATTTAACTCACAGAAGGTTTTCTAGGGGTTCAGAATCACTTAAGGTCTGGTAACTAAAACTAAATAATTCAGTTGAAATATAGAATTGGAGTATTATAAACTAAAAACCTTAATTTCCCATAATTCTGTGCATAATAAAGAAGATTACACTATAAAGTGAAATTACCAACATTTTACAACATTGCAGAATAGCCTAAATTCATTTTGGCATTTAACTCAATTAGGGATAATATATTGTTGATTACGTCTGTGAAGCTCATTCATTTGAATATCTAGTGTTCGCCACTGATTAGATCAGGCTACGCATTCAGAATATTAAACACATTTGGTAATATTTCTAGACTTCATGCTTGTGAATTGAAGGACCCTAGATTTCATTTTGAAACAGAAAAAATTAAAAAATTAAAAACAACTTTACTTTTAATAGAAAGAACCAGAGTCCACACACACACACACACACACACACACACACACACACACACACACCCCACCTAGGTAATTAGAGGTAGTGATCTGTTAATTTCTATGGCATCCAATTTTTCAATAATCTATCTGTAAGAAGCAAGAGGGAAAAAAAGCAAAGAGAAACTAACACACTGAAAGAAGAAAAACATAATAGTCTATTTTTTGGATTGATTATTTTCGTATTTCCTTTTTTAGTAACTTCTCCACCAAACTGGTATGATACTTAACAGTTAGAGATAATGACCAATAAGGAGAAAATGCATTAGTTTTTGGTAACTATAGCCATACTCATAGACTACCAGAATTACAGAGCTGAAATAGATCTAAAAGGTCACATAAAACAATACAAAGCTGAACAAAATTCTTTGCTAAAATATCTCTAACATGTACTCTTTACTCAAAGAAGTGTTATCTCCTAAGGAAGCCCATTCTACTCAGATACTTATAATTGTTTGGGAATTTTTTCCCCTCCACCAAATGAAAATCTGTCAATCTGAAGTTCCTTCCTACTGCACCTACTTCTATCTCATAGATCAATATTGCATCTAATGCATCTTGATAGCCCACTAAATATCTTTTTTTTTCTTTTTTAGTTTTAAACCGTTAACTTCTGTGTATTGACTTATAAGTGGAAGAGTGGCAAGGGTAGGCAATGGGGGTCAAGTGACTTGCCCAGGGTCACACAGCTGGGAAGTGTCTGAGGCCGAATTTGAACCTAGGACCTCTGGTCTCTAGGCCTGGTTCTCAATGCACTGAGCTACCCAGCTGCCCCCGCCCACTAAATATCTGAAGATAACTACTGTGTCTCTCCTAAGACCTCTCTTCTTCAGGCTAACTCATTATCATAAAAATGATATTTAGCATTTATATGATATTTTAATGTTTATAAAGTACTTTAACAAAATTATATTTTATCTTCAAAAGAACCCCAGGAGAAAGGTGTTATCATTATCCCCATTTTACAGTTGAGTAAACTGAGGCAAATAGCAGTTAAGTGATTTTCTTAATCATACATCTAGTGTGAAAATAGGATTAACTCTCTCCTTGCCTATTTTTAGCTAAAGAAATCAAGAACTTAAAGTACCCCTACTTACCATTAAGTAAGAGAGTTTATGAATCACTTACTAGATAGATTAAGCTCACAGCTCCAAAGGTCACTGTCCCCCACCCTTCGGCAGTGATAGGAAAATTGAAAGACTACGATTGGTTCCCATAAAGTGGGGAAGCAACAGGAAGTGACATCGAGAAAACTGCTTTAAAAAGGTCAGCTCTAGGATTCAGTCATTCTTGGTGAGCCAGACTGGAGGAGGAGACTCCCTTCCCTGGATCCTGTGTGGGCTTCCTGGGTGAGTGGTGGAGGTTCCTGCTTTGGCTTTGGAGGAAGCTACATTGGTGGAACCTAGGTTGAAGGCACCACAGAGACTTCTGGCTGACAATTACCAGGAAATCCATGTCTAGATAGAGTCTTGGAGAAGCCTTGCCAGGGCTGAGCCTGGCATCTCAGGAGAAGGGCTGATATGCTTATTAGAATCTGTCTCTTTAATCTACATTTTTCCACTTTCCTACTTTCTAATTCTTCGTAAATAAAGCTGCTGAAAGTCATTTTGACTTAAGCTATAATATCTTTTAACTCTGTGACCACAATATGAGTTTAGAATTCTCATATTTAGCATAAAACCTAAATTTTAAATCTTACACTAGTAAATGTTTTTTAATTAATTATTTTTATCTTTTGAAAAATTTTTCATGGTTACATAATTCATGTTTTTATTTTACCCTTCACCTCCACCATAGCTAACTCATATTTCCACTGGTTTTAACATGTGTGGTCAGTCAAGACTTATTTACATATTATTGATAGTTGCATTGGCGTGGTCCTTTTGGGTCTACATCCCCAATCATGTCCTCATCAACCGAAGTGTTCAAGCAGTTGTTTTTCTTCCGTGTTTCCGCTCATGCAGTTCTTCCTCTGAATGTGGGTAGCGTTCTTTTCCATAAATCCCTCAGAATTGCCCTGGGTCAGCCCATTGCTGCTAGTACAGAAGTCCACTACATTCGATTTTACCACAGTGTATCAGTTTCTGTGTACAACGTGCTGGATATGATCTCAGGTCTTCCTGACTCCAGTTCCAACATGCTGCCCACTTTTCAAGCTGTCTCACAATCTTAATTGCATTCTCTCTGGATACTACCTAATTTATTAATATCCATCCTAAAAGTGATCAGAACTAAACATAAAAATCCAGATGTGGTCTGTAGGCAGAGTAAAGCACAATGGCATTATTAAACCTCTCCAATCCCACTTTTTCTAAATATTATTCTGATTTTAATGTAGGTTCTCACTAGTTATTTTTGTGATTATATCACACTATAAAATCAAAAACTTACAAATATTTTTAAAATACAACCTATAGATATACCCATTGCTCATATTTCTGAAGTTGATCTTTCAAAACCAAGTATAAGACTTTTACTTTATGTTGAGGTTTAGAGGAAGGACATGTGGTTTCATATTGGATTACATCCAATTTCTTTTCAACAGATTCCTCACAACACTAACTTGCAGAGATCTTTTGGGGATCCTTCCTGCCATGAAATATGTTACTTTTCCCTCCTCCAATTTTAGTGCTACGTAGATTCGAAAGGCTTGTCTCCTATTCCTTTATACAAAACACTACTAAAATGCTAAAAAATAAACAGACTAGGCACAGATGCTTGAGAAAGATGCCATGTGACCTTAATTCATAATGCGTAGCATCACCAATACACATGAAGGTCATTCATTCATCCAGTACCAAATCCAACAAACCATATTATCAACTTACCCACATTTCTCCATCTTACCTTCAAAAATAGTATAGGAATATTTCAAAAGTAGATTGTTAAAATCCAGGTAAATTTTCTGCATAAGGCAGAACAGAACATGGCAAGGCAGGCAAGTTTAGCTCCCATATATTCTTTTCGGGGGAAAAAGAAAAGCTGATTTTTTTTTTACCAATTCAAATAATGGTCAAGTAATCCAGTTAGAAACTATAGTGTGTCATATTTGCCTCAGAAAAGCATAAAAAATAAAAGAGAATCCTGAACAGTAAGAAGGAGAAACCAAAAGAAAATCAGTGCCCAGTCTCTGGGCAACAACCAAACCCAGTCTCTCAGATAGGAAGTGCAGAAACATCCAGGCAAAGCTCTGGATCCAACTAGAATGGAGCCTCTCCTCCTCTCACTCCTACAAAAGCCATATTAAATTAAGAGAGTCTCAGGATAGGTAGAAATCTCAAGGGCAAGGACATTGGAAACCACATGAAATGCCAATGACAAAGAATAGTATAGCAGTGCTTAAACCAAGACAATCTAGGACCAGAGGCTCTGAGGACCCTGTTATTTTTCTTGAGACACCACCCAAGTTCCTGAAGATGAGAAACAAAAATCTCAAAGATCCAGAGGGATATTGGTAGGGAAAGTTTAGCACAGAAAAATCAGGATTATACCATTCACAGCTGACAATCTATCCAAAAGGATATAGGTGGAGTCAAAGGGAGGGAGATTGAGTCTCATCCTGGCACAAAGTCCTAATTTAGGGACTGGTGTAAGTAAATCAAAGAAAACACAGTCTATTATTTTTTTAAGAAATGAATATGAATCTAAATATACTCCATCCAACAGGACAGGGTCACTGTATAACAAAGCAGAGACTCAAAAAAAATAGGTCTTCCACAAAGCCTACATAAATACTTAGAAAAAAATTAAGTACAATATTGATATGATGAAACACAACCTTAGGGAAAAGAATTGGAAGGATTGGAAGGAGAATAAATAGTTTAAGAGAGAAATGGTCAAATCTTACCCAAGAAATGTCATCCCTGAAAGCAGAATAGACAAACAGCTCATGGAGGCAGAAGATAAAAATATTAGAAAAATAGCCAAAGATTAAAAACAAATAGAACAAAATATAGGAAATATGATATTAAGAGAAAATGACTTAAAAACAGATGGAGATATAATTTACCAATAACTGGACTTTTTAAAATTCTGGATTTATATTTCAAGAGAACATCTTTAGAACTAGAGGTAAAAGTAAAGATTTTACTATTGTTCAATTGTTTTTCAATTGTGTCTAACTCTACATGGAATGAACAATGAACACACGTGTATTTTCCTTCACAAAGATACTGGATTGGTTTGTCATTTTCTGCTCCAGCTCATTTTTACAGATGAGGAAACTAAGGCAAACAAGGTTTAGTGACTTGTCTAGGGACTCTCAGCTAGTCAGTATCTGAGTCTACATTTGAATGCAGGAAGATGAGTTTTCCTGATTTAAGGCCTGGCACTCTAACCACTGTGTCATTTAGCTGCCAAAAATAAATATAGTTTCCACCTATCACCTCCTCCTTTGGTGTGGGGAAGGGTCAGGGGAAAGAGTAGTTAAAAGCCTAGGAATGGTGTAGCCAAAAGCAAAGCTCCCACATCAACTAAAAAGAAAAAAAAAATTAAAGCACCAAGGAACCAGTCAGGAACGCACAAAACCTGACAGCTTTTAAAATTAATGAAGTAAGATACTGAAATATAATCTTCTATATTGAAAAAGGTTTACAACAAAGAATAATTTACCCGGCAAAGCTGATTTTAATCCTATAGGGGAGAAAATGGACTTTTAATGAAAGAGAAACCTTTGAAAGAATTTCTAATGAAAGACCAAAGCTGAGAAGGAACTTTGAAACACAAAGACAAAAGTCAAAAATAATCCAAAAAGGTAAATGTATCTGAGGCCCTGGATAGGTCCATATGATGCTGAAGTGCCAGCAATCTAATATAAAGAAATAAAAGTATCCTTTTAGAACGTTAATGTTTTTACAGAGTATTAAGAAAGTTAAGTAGGAAAAACAGGTCTAGGTATTTGGACTGATTCTATTCTTGGGATTTTTGCAAGGCTAGGTAAAAGAAACACATTAATATAGAAAAGAGGATGAAGAGGGTGGAACTTATTATTCCTCATAATTGGTATACATGAGAACTAAAGTATACAAATGGGGAGGAAGTTGTGAAGGGGAGCAGGCATCAGAGTATATCTTACTCTTATCTGAAATTGGCCAAAGGGGTCCATCACTCATAAATACACACACAAATGTTTTAGTGTAGAAACACTGGAAACAAGTATGAGTGTTGTTCAGTGGGAGAATAATACTGGGGAGGGGCTAATCACAAATATTCTATTTCTGGTGATGGGAATATGGAGGAGCAGAAAGAAAAGAACTGTAATATATGTTGATGATGATGATGATGATGCCCATTAATTGAGTAAATGGTTAAAAAATTGTTACAAAATGTAATAATATTACGCCAAAAGAAATGTTGAAAATGAATGAGTGTAACTAGAAGTGACCTGTATTAGGTGAATAATTTATACAGAGATAACACTGTAAAGGAAAGAAGAGGAAGGGAATCAAGAAAGAAGACAAGAAAAAAAGAAGAAACACTGAAAACTTTGAGGGCTCAGATTAATGGGCTGACAAACCTCTATCTCCAGAGGACCCAAGAGAAATATGTTAGCATGTTACCCTGCTAATGGATTCAAGGTACACAACAAAATATCCATTTTGGACACTTTGATTAGTAATTATTGGTTACAGGTATAGATTTTCTTTTTAAATTTCTAGGTAGTTAATTGGAGAGCAGATGCTTAGCAATAATGATGTTAAAGAAGTTCCTGGTTAAGTTGGTGGCAGAGTAGAGGCAGGGCGAATTTCTCTCCTTACCAACAGATATAGAGTACCTCCAAACAAGCAAAGAAAAAAACAAATCCAGGTAAAAGAAGGGACCTCACGATAGGGCTCAGTATTAAAGGTACATGGGATTTGGGCACTTCCACTCTATAAGGGGGGGGGGATATCTCCCATCAAAATGCAAGTGGATAACACTTCACACAACCCACCCACAGTACCAGAGGCAGAGGCTGCACTACAGAGTTAGAGCCAGCAGGGACACAAAACCTAGCTCCTTGGCAGCTAACTGGCACCACTAGGAGCTTGCCCCTGAGAGCAGCAAGACCTGAGATCCCAGGTGGCTGGAAAATTAAGACCTTGGACACTGGAGTGGGGCTGAGAGAGGCAGCAGAAGCTCCCAGCACTCTCAGACTCAAAGAAAAACCTCAGGTGGAGGAGAAAGTGTGGGCCAAGTTCAGGGCTCTGGGCAGCTGGCTAGGAACACAGGGGCTTGACCTAGAAAACAGCTAGACCAGAGACCCCAGGAGGGTCCCTAGAGAAGCCAGGAGACTCACAAAGTAGCCTCAGGCAAAAACTGCTCCCGAATTGCATACAAAGAGAATCAGATTGCCTTACTCAGCCTTCTGGCCTATAAACCACAATGATGCCAAACAAAGCCAAAGAAATAAACAAGAAGACTAAGAAAAAACTCTAACAATTGATAACTTCTGCACAGAAAAAACCCAGAAAACAGAGGATGACAAAAAATTAAAGACATCTAAACCTTCCCAAATATATGAAAATGGATCACAAGATCTTGGAGAGTTCAAATCTGAGATCATGAGAAAGATGGGAGAGATTTGGCAAGAAAATAACAGTTTAAAAAGCAGAATTTCACAATTGGAAAGTGAGGCTCAGAAATCAAATGAATTGATAAGCAAATTGAAGACCAGAAATGATCAGCTGGAAGCTTTGAAGAACCAGATAGACCAGATTGAAAAGGAAAACCAAAATATTTTAGCAGAAAACCAGTCTCTAAAGGCTAGAATTGGGCAATTAGAAGCCAATGATCTCACAAGACAATACGAATTAATAAAGCAAAGTCAAAAGACTGATAAAATAGAAGGAAACATGAAATATCTCAATTAGAATTTAATAGACCAAGAAAACAGGTCTAGAAGAGACAATTTGAGAATCATTGGTCTTCCCAAAAAAGAAGAAATTAATAGAAATTTGGACTCCATACTAAAAGAAATTATTCAGTAAAACTGCCCTGAAGTTCTACAACAAGAGGGCAATATAGACATTGAAAGGATCCATAGATCACCCTCTACACTAAACGCTGAAAAGACAAAGCCCCAGGAATATAATAGCCAAATTCAAGAGCTTCCAAGTAAAAAAAAAATTTTTACAAGAAGCCAGAGAGAGACAATTCAGATATCAAGGAGCACCAATCAAGATCACACAGGATTTAGCAGCCTCCACACTACAAGACCCCAATGCTTGGAATATGATATTCATAAAGGCAAGAGAACTGGAACTGCAACCAAGGATCACCTACCCATCAAAACTGACTATATACTTCCAGGGGAAAGTATGGGCATTCAATAAGATAGAAGATTTCCAAGTATTTGAAAAGAAAAGACTTGGACTAAATGGAAAGTTCGATATCCAACCACAAAAAAAAAACAAAACAAAACAAAAAACAAACAAACAAACAAACAAGAGAAACATGAAAAGGTAAATAAAAAACAGAGGGGAAAGAATGAAAACTCTTATTTTTAAATTTGCCTCTTTAAGGACTTTAATAAGATCAAATTATTTGTATTCCTATATGGAGGAATGTTATGTGTAATTCTCAAAAACTGTATTCACTATTATAGTAATTAGAAAATTATTCTTCTAGAGAGAGGTTTGAACACTAAATGGTCTAAGATAGGGTGGGGGAAAAAAGAGTGGGGTGAATAGTAGATGGTACCAAGAGAAACTAGAATGAATATGAAAAATAGGATGGTCTATACCACACAAAGAGAACACGGGAAGGGGAGGGGATGAATACTAGAAAAAGAAGGAAAGGAAGAGAGCATTAAGAGGTAATATTTAAACCTTACTCTCATTGGAATTAATCCTGAGAGGGAAGAGAAGCCATATCCATTGGGATATAGAATTATATCTAACCCTATTGAGGAATTCAGAAGGGATTAACCAAGGGAAGCAGAGGAGTGGGGAGTTCAAAAAAGAGAAGGGAGGAGAGGGAGAAGGGAATTCATTAGGCCTTAAAAAATAAAAATAGGGGAATAATAACGGAGGAGGTAGAAAGGGAAGTAAATCAAGGGAGGGGACAAGGGTGATTGGTCTAAAAGAAACCACTGGTTTAAAAGGAAATATCGTAAGAAGACGAGGTAGAACTAGGAGAGGATACCAAAATGTTGAGGAATACACAACTGATAATTATAACTCTGAATGAGAATGGGATGAACTCACCCATAAAATTGAAGCAAATAGCAGAGTGGATTAGAAACCAAAATCCTACCATATATTGTCTACAAGAAACACATATGAGGTGGGTGGCCAAACACAGGTTTAAGGTCTTCTTTTTGGCCTTCAAATGAGAAAAAGAAGGCAGAAGTGGTGATCATGATTTCTGATGAAGATAAAGTAAAAATAGATATGATTAAAATTGACAGGGAAGGTAATTACATCCTGATAAAAGGCAGTATAGACAATGTGGAAAAAACAGTACTCAATATGTATGCACCAAATGGTATAGCATCCAAATTCATAAAGGAGAAACTGGTAGAGCTCAAGAATGAAATAGATAATAAAACCATACTAGTGGGAGATCTAAATATTCCTCTTTCAGATCTAGATAAATCAAACCTAAAATTAAATAAGAAAGAGATTAGAGAGGTGAATGAAATCCTAGAAAAATTAGATTTAATAGATATGTGGAGAAAAATAAATACAGACAAAAAGGAATACACATTCTTTTCAGCTGCACATGGTACATTCACAAAGATTGACCAAGTGATAGGGCATAGAACCAATTAGCGATTACAAAAATTAAAGGAGAAATCAATAAAATTGAAAGTAAAAGAACTATTGAATTAATAAATAAGACTAGAAGCTGGTACTTTGAAAAAACAAACAAAATTGACAAAGTTCTGGTCAATCTAATTAAAAAAGGAAAGAAGAAAGCCAAATCATCAGTATCAAAGTTGAAAAGGGAGACCTCACCTCTAATAATGAGGAAATAAAGGCAATCATTAAAAAGTATTTTGTGAATCTGGCCTCAGACACTTCCCAGTTGTGTGACACTGGGTAAGTCACTTGACCCCCATTGCCCACCCTTACCACTATTCCACCTAGGAGCCAATACACAGAAGATAAGGCTTTAAAATAAAAAAAAAAATTTAAAAAAACTATTTTGTGCAATTATATGGCAATAAATATAGCAATCTAGGTAAGATGGATGAATATTTGCAAAAATATAAATTGCCTAGATTAACAATAGTAGAAATAAAATGCTTAAATAATCCCATATCAGAAAAAGAATTGGAACAAGCAATCAAAGAACTCCCTAAGAAAAAATCACCAGGGCCTGATGGACTCACCAGTAAAATCTATCAAACCTTCAAAGAACAACTAATTCTAATAATATACAAACTATCTGACATAATAAGCAAAGAAGGAGTTCTACCAAATTTCTTTTATGATACAAATATGGTACTGATCTCAAAGCCAGGGAGATTAAATACAGAGAAAGAAAACTATAGACCAATCTCCTTAATGAACATCGATGTAAACATCTTAAGTAGAATACTAGCAAAAAGACTCCAGCAAGTGATCATGTGGATTATTCATTATGATCAGGTGGGATTTATACCAGGAATGCAAGAATGGTTCAACATCAGGAAAACCATTCACATAATTGACCATATCAAGAAGCAAACCAACAAAAACCACATGATTATCTCAATAGATGCTGAAAAAGCCTTTGGCAAAATACAATATCCATTCCTATTGAAAACACTAGAAAGTATAGGAATAGAAGGACCTTTCCTAAAAATAATAAACAATATATATATCTAAAACAATCAACAAGCATCATATGCAATGGGGATAAATTAGAAACCTTTCCAATAAGATCAGGTGTGAAACAAGGATGTCCATTATCACCTCTGTTATTTAACATTGTACTAGAAACACTAGCAATAGCAATTAAATAAGAAAAAGAAATTGAAGGTATTAAAATAGGCAAGGAGGAGACTAAGCTATCTCTCTTTGCAGATGATATGATGGTCTACTTAAAAAATCCTAGAGAATCAATTAAAAAGCTAGTAGAAATAATCAAGAACATTAGCAAAGTTGCAGGATACAAAATGAATGCACATAAATATTCAGCATTTTTTTATATTTCCAACCCATCACAGCAGGAAGAGGTAGAAAGAGAAACAACATTTAAAATCACCCCTAGGCAATATAAAATACTTAGGAATCTATCTACCAAAACAAACACAGGAATTATATGAATACAACTACAAAACACTTTCCAAACAATTGAAACTAGATCTAAACAACTGGAAAGCCATTGGTTGCTCATGGGTAGGATGAGCTAACATAATAAAAATGATCATTCTACCCAAATTAATTTACCTATTTAGTGTCATACCTATCAAACTACCAAAAAACTTTTTACTGAATTAGAAAAAAACTATAACAAAGTTAATTTGGAAGAACAAAAGATCAAGAATATCAAGGGAAATAATGAAAAAAAAACATGAAGGAAGGTGGCCTAGTAGTACCAGATAATAAGCTATACTATAAAGCAGAGGTCATCAAAACAATATGGTACTGGCTAAGAGAAACAAGGAAAGATCAGTGGAATAGACTCAGGGTAAGTGACGTCAACAAGAAAGTGTATGGTAAACCCAAAGAGACCAATTTGGGGGACAAAAATCCACTATTTGACAAAAACTGTTGGGAATATTAGAAAACAATATGGGAGAGATTAGGCTTAGATCAACATCTCACACCCTACACCAAGATAAATTCAGAATGGGTGAATGACTTGAATATAAAGAAGGAAACTATAAGAAAATTAGGTGAACATAGAATAGTATATCTGTCAGATCTATAGGAAAGGGAAAATTTTAAAACTAAGCAAGAGTTCGAAAAAATTATAAAATATAAAATAATTTTGATTATATTAAATTAAAAAGGGTTTGTATAAACAAAAACAATGCAATCAAAATCAGAAGGGAAACAACAAACTGAGAAAAAATCTTTATAACAAAAAATTTTGACAGAGGTCTAATTACTCAAATATGCAAGGAGATAAATCAATTGTATAAAAAATCAAGCCATTCCCCAATTGATAAATGGGCAAGGGACATGAATAGGCAATTTTCAGATAAAGAAATCAAAAGTATCAATAAGCACATGAGAAAGTGTTCTAAATCTCTAATAACAAGAGAAATGCAAATCAAAACAACTCTGAGGTATCACCTCATACCTAGCAGATTGGCTAAAATGATAGAAGGGGAGAGTAATAAATCTTGGAGGGGATGTGGCAAAATTGGGTCAGTAATGCATTGCTGGTGGAGTTGTGAACTGATTCAACCATTCTGCATGGCAATTTGGAAGTATGCCCAAAGAGCACTAAAAGACTCCTGAGCCTTTCAATCCAGCCATAGCGTTGCTGGGTTTGTACCCCCAAAGAGATCATAGATAAACAGACTTGTACAAAAATATTTACTTGCACAAAAATATTTATAGCTGCACTTTTTGTGGTGGCAAAAAACTGGAAAATGAAGGGATGCCCTTCAATTGGGGAAGGGCTGAACAAATTGTGGTATATGTTGCTGATGGTATACTATTGTGCTCAAAGGAATAATAAACTGGAGGGATTCTATGTGCACTGGAAAGACCTCCAGAAATTGATGCAGAGTGAAAGGAGCAGAGCCAAAAGAACATTGTATACAGAGACTGATACACTGTGGTAAAATCGAATGTAATGGACTTCTGTACTGGCTGCAATGCAATGACTCAGGACAATTCTGAGGGATTTATGGAAAAGAACCCTACCCACATTCAGAGGAAGAACTGCAAGAGTGGAAACACAGAAGAAAAACAATCGCTTGAACACATGGGTTGATGCGGGCATGATTGGGGATGTAAACACTAAACGATCATACCAATGTAACTATCAATAATAAGTAAAATAAGTCTTGATTGATCACATATGTTAAAAAAACAGTGGAAATGCACATTGGACATGGGGGGGAAAGGGACTGAAGGGGGAAATAATAACAAGAATCATGTAACCATGGAAAATGTTTCTAAAAAAATAAAATGTTAAAAAAATAATGATGTTTAAAAGGGCTATTAAAATATACATATACATGGATGCATGTGTATATATTTCCCAGAAAGGAACCAAAAGAAGTTCAGAAGGAAACAGAGATAATCTAGGTAATTTTGAAAACAACCTACAGAATTATTTTATATATTTTAAATTAGCTGTCTGAAGTAGGGATTTATGATTTTATATATGCATATATATTCCTCTTTTTATTTTCTGCTCTGCTTATGGAAATTTAAAAAATAAAGTTAAACCCATAATCCATATCTGCATTGGTATCTTGTTAGTCATCTGTCTAGGAACTTTGATTAAAAAAAAGAATTGAGATTAGTTTGGAGTGACCTATTTTTGACAAATACTCACTGGCTTTTTATCATGGCCATTGTTCTATTTCTTCACTAGACTTTCATTTGATTGATTATACATTCTAGAGTTTTGCTTTGAATTGAAGTCATGCTTATTGGCCTCTTATTTGCAATATCTATTTCATGGTTTTATTCAACTGGGTTTCATGTGTTTGTGTGCATGTGTGTGCATGTGTGTGTGTGTTTTAAGTTGGAATACTTTTCCTTCTTCAGTTCTCAAATACCTTTCCTATTACATTCAATTCATTTCAGCAAAAAACTAAGTGGCTATGATAGGCAAAGCACTACATTAAGTTCTAGACCTAAAAAATCAAAAATAAAACAGTTCCTGCCCCCAAACAACTGTTATATTCTCCTCTTTCAGTCATCTTGAATGAGAATCTTCCAGTGCTCTAAATATATATATATATACATGCATATATACATGCATATATATGAATAAATACAATACAATGCATATACATATATACGCCCATATTCTCCAATACTCAATTGTATACAAGGTCTGGTCTCATTTCTTTTTACTACTTTATTTTCTGTAGGGTCCCTCTGGTTCCTCATCCAGCACAATGCTGGAGTTCAAATGCAGTATTTCTACTGTCATAAATGATGGAAATAAACTGTTATTGAAATGCTGGCAAATATTTTCCAATTTTCCCTTTTGTCATTCTTCTTGCAGTTGCATCCTTAAATGCCCTTGGGATGATGTGGCTTAATTGGTTCTTTTGCCAAGCTTTCTGGAAGTTCATTTTTCCGTCTACTTCTTTTGCTGTTTTATGAAGTGATATCTCCTCACATTTTCCTCCATAATATTTTGCCAATGGGTTTATATTTGCAATTGTTGTTCTCCTTTGCTACCATGTCTCTTAGGAGATATAGCACCCTGAAGATCAAGTGTTTGCTGACTATGGAAATCTTTTGTGAGGGGAATGTTGTTCATTCCATTAAAAGAGAACCTCTTTTTAATTATAATTAAAAATAAAATCCAGAGCCACTCAGTGAACAAAAATGAAGTCTAGAAATAGCATATAAATATACCTTCCTTATACTTAATGATATTCCAGTCAAATCAATCATTTTTGCTTCTTGTGCTCCATTCAACTAAGGTATACCTTTTCAGAATCTTCTAAAAGAATTGACAAGCTAAGTTTCAGTTCTACATATATGGTAAAGTCTGATTAAGTATTAGGCTTACAAGTTTGCCTTTCTTTTCATCTATACTTTGCATTTGTGTACTGAAATACAAGACCACCTGTTTTACTGAGAAGTCTATTTTTGTATGAACCATTAGCTTAAACAGAGCTCTTAGATTACAGACTCTGGGTTGGAGGAATTTGTCAGATAAACCACACACCTTTTGGTTCATGCCTCAATCCAGGATTTCTCTAGGAACATCAGAATTTTCTTTCTCTAGAGAACTACAAAAAGAGTAAGGAATCCTCAGCTCCCATATCAACTAATGGATAACAATACATTAAATTTAGGATCAGTTTTAATGAACAAAACAAAACAAAACAAAAATGCAAAAGAGAAAAGTACTTATACCCAAAACAATAAAGAGTAGACAACTCTTTTTTCCCCCTTTGCTTCTCTTTTCTTGTTTTTTCCTCCTCTCCAGTGGCCATCCAACTCATCAAACACATGTACCTTTTTCTTTCTTTTTTTTAAGTTCACTACCTTGGGACATTGGGATTAAGGCCATTCTCCTCATCGTGACAAGGGGAAAATATTAGTGATTAAAGTCCTCATTCCCTTTATCTGCATAGTTCACTTAACATGTACTACCAGTGAAATGCTGGATCTAAGTTTGCTCTTTCACATTATAGTTCTTTTCCTTGAGACTCCTCAGATCAATTTCCACTTGGTCCAAACTCTCACTGTCTGCTTAGTCTAAGAGAGTGGTTCATGACTCCTTTATTTGTCTAGGAAGTCTACAACCAGTGCTACTGCCTTGGTTTACTCATGTTCACAGATTGACTCAGGAATGTTTTACTAGGTTTCTATGAGTATTTTTGGGGCCAGTGAGTTCCTTGATGCAAATGGTTCGCTGGAGGGGACAAAATTGTCACTCTAGATTAGAGACTATTTTCCCCTTTGCTAATTATGACTATACTAAAGGAAATAGTTTATGAAAAGCTTTGTTGCTATTTGAGACTTAAAAGAAAGATTGAAAGAAATATACTATTTAGGTGGACAAATGGGAAATATGACAATATCTTGTCTGAATTGAACATCATGAACTCAAATATCATGGTAAAATTAAGCTTACAATGGAAGAGACATGAAGAAATGAATCTTGCACACAGTGTTGCCTTCGATATGTAAAAGTAACATTAGAAATAGAAAAGCAAATAAATAAGAAAATGGTTTACAAAATAAATGACACAAAAAAATTCAGAAAGAGGTGCCCTGCTCCTTCTCTTTGAAATGAAAAAAGACTGTAAGAGCTGAAAGCTCGAATGCTTTGTTAATATGATGATAGTCCTTGAAAAAGATATGGGCACCCTCATACCTATCACTCACTAATATGACAAAAGAAAGGAAATTTATAAATGTTGGAGATGATGTGGGAAAATCAGGACACTAATACACTGTTGGTGGAGCTGTGAACTGATACAACCATTCTCTAGAACAATCATGAACCATGCCAAAGGGACCATAAAACTGTGCCCTCCCTACATATGTTTCTCAAAGAGATCAAAGATGGGAGAAAGGATCTAAATGTACAAAAATATTCATAATCATTCTTTTTGTGGTGGCAAAGAACTGGAAAATGAAGAGGTGTCCAATTAGGAAGTGGCTGAACAAGTTGGGGTATATGATTGTATTGAAATACTATTGTGCAATAAGAAATGACAAATAGGATGATCACAAAACAAACCTGGAAAGATATATATGAAGTGATACCAAGTGAAGTGAGAAGAACTCAGAGAACACTGCATGGTAACAACAATAGTGACTATATAATGATCAACAGTGATGACTTAACTCTTATCAACAATGCAAGGATCCAGGTCAACTCCAAGCGACTAATGATTGAAAAAGTTTATCCACCATAGAAGTAACAGACCAGTCTGAATGCAAACTGAAGTACACCATTATTCACTTTTTTCTTCCATGAATTTTTGTCTAGGTTAAGCAATATGCATTTTGTTTCACAACATGATGAACATGTAAATTTTTTAAAAAAGAAATAAAAACATATGGGGCTTTCTAGAACATCCCCTTTTCAATGTCTTTTCTGTGAGTTTCCTGTATACAAAGTAGATTCTGTTCTGAGGTAACACTGTCAAGACATTTTTCCAAGAAAAAATGTTGGACAATCTTGAATATATGCCATAGAAATGTGGTTATACCTTCATCTATTTCCGTTCAAGACTTCAGAAAAAAAGTGTAAAAAATATGTTTTGTCAGATTTCTTGAAGTGGGGAGGCCGCACAGGCAATGGAAGATACTGTTGTCTTAGCATAGAAAAGTCTGATTGGTTCACTTTATGAGCAGTTTTGTAATATCCTAAGACTCGTTAAATGTTACCAACCATGATGTCTAAATAATACTGGTATGTTATCCAAGCATCTCTGAGTCTTCTTGATGAAACTTCAATTGAACTATTTTCACAAACACAAATAGTTCACATTTATGAATGTCTTGTGTTCACAAAGTTTATTTATAATTTATAGTACCAACATGTCAGAAACTGAAGAGCCATAAAAGTCATTTAGTTCAAGCCTCACATTTGGTTGATGAAGATGTTGAAACTCAGAAAGAAATTTCATGTGGAAGGCTACACAGTGAGAGAATAACAGGGTCAGGCCTGGAACTAATCAAATATCCATAGCCTGAAAGTCTGAAAATTTTTTTAGCATAGAAATATTATTTATAGATGACTACTAGATTTCAAGCTAATCTATATTTCAGTTCTAAAATACATCTAGAATATCATGAAAATAAATCACCATTTATAATTTCTTCCTCTTTAAGTCCATGTATTTATTAAGGTTTCTTGGGGGAATAGAATGCTGGATTGGAATCAGGAAGATCTGAGTTCAATTCAGCCTCAGATATGTACTAGTTTTGTGACTCTGGACAAGTCACTAAACCTATGTCTGTCTCAGTTTTGTCAGCTGTAATATGTGGATAATAATAGTATATATGTCCTAGGGTTGTTGTAAGGATAAAATGAGATAAAATTAGTAAAGATCTTTATAAACCTTAAAGTGCATTATAAATGCTTATTATTCTTTTGTGGTTTACTATAATTTTCTTTTGTATATATTTTATATCTACTTTTCAGTGTATACATTATATTTTATAAGTAGAATACAAGTTTCTTGTGGAAGGTACTATTTCACTTTTGTTTTTGTATCACTGTCACACTGTTACCTTCTACCTGGTAAAAACTTAAAGAATGCTTGCTGAATTAAGCTGAATGTGATTGAAATGGTTGAGCCAGAAAGGGGAATTATAGATCTGGTCCAGGAACAAACTGTTACATCAGCAGAGAGCAAGGATTTTAGAGAAGAGAGAGACAGTTAAAGGAAGAATCACAACATGTCTCATATTTTGCCGTTTGATCTGCTACAGATGTCCTGACTTAAATCACTGTTCCAAAATCCAATATCCTATCTTGCATCAGGCTCTTGGCTTGTGGTGCTCTGAAAATAAAACAAAACAGAAAACACCAACACAGTCTGGTAATTTCTTTACACAATTTTTGTAAGATGCATGGGATTTTTTATTCAGACTCTATTCCTCTCCAAAGAAATTGGTGGGGCTTTCTCAACTTGGGTGTTTACCTAACCACTAGTAGGTTATAACTAGTTGAAAACATATTGTAAATTCCAATTTGAGGCACTGGGAACAATTACTTCAATGGCAACTTGGTAGAGCTAGTAGAGGACTATGCCTTGCACTACCTGAATTGGGATAGCCTCAGATCTAGATTCAGCCTCTGGTCCAGAGGAAAGGAAGGATAAAAATAGGAACAGATATGAGACATTTATGAGCTTTTAGTGAGTTTTCACTGGGAAATGAAAAGAATCTTGTTTTCTTTGATAAAAATGATAATTAAATTCATGTTTCAATAGCACTATCAGGTTTTCAAGTGCTTTTCTTATAAATATTCTGTAAAGATTATTACCCTTTTGTCTTTTATAGGTGGAACTGACTAAATATATACTGTGACTTTGTGGACAACATGAATACCATGCCATGCATCTCAAAGATCATGGCTCTCTATTCTACATTTTTGGAGACCAACTAGAGAAGGGAAAAGACTGCCAAGAATGGGCAACCTCTCCCTATCTCCAAAAGGAATATCTGATAAGACGTATCTACATGCTACCCCTCAAATTTTTCTAATCTATCATTATATTATCTTGGTTGAGAACAAAAACTGCTGTCTTTGATTATTCTCAAAGGGAAAACTGATTCTTATTTTACAACTTAACCTGTTCCTACCAACCTCTATTAAAAAAAACACATCAAGAATAGCTAACAAAAATTTTTATCTAAGAAAGAAGCAAATAGAAATCAGACTTATACAGATTATATACTACAACAAAGGACATACAATAGTAAAAAAAATCTTTTTGGCTGGGAGTGAGATTAAACAACTCAACTAAGGTGAAAAGAACCATCTCAAAGAGGTAGGGATTGGGAGTGGGGTTAATCTGCTCACAGCAGTCTGTAGGAAGCCTTAGGATATAAGGGGATCTGGCTCCTCCTTCATGTCTATAACTTCAAAGCACCAATTTATCATTCAAAAGCCTACTCCTCCCTCTCTTTCTCTGTCTGTCTGCCTTTCTCTTTCTCTGACTGTCTGTCTGTCTCTGTCTCTGTCTGTGTGTCTCTCTCTCTGTCTCTGTCTGTCTGCCTTTCTCTGTGTCTGTATATCTCTCTATCTCTGTCTGTCTCTGTGTGTCTCTCTCTGTCTCTGTGTGTCTGTATCTCTCTGTCTGTCTCTGACTATCTATCTCTCCTCCAACTCCACCCTCCACTATAGCAGCAGATCATGGCTCAGTGTGTCACACAGATGTCTCTCACTAAAAGCATCCAGGCTACATGTGAGAAGAAGCAAAGTCAATATTCTAAAGATAAAACCAAGGTTATGCAGAGCTTGTATTCTAACCAAGGTCTTTCCTCAAAGAGAAGCATAATTTTATCTATAACATTCATTTAGTAGTGAGAAAATCTGAGGAAACACAAAACTACCTTGTGAACTCTAGTCATACCTCTGCCTCCTAACTAAAGGGAATAACTTATGTAAAGTGCTATGTGAATTGTAAAGTTCTATATGTGCCAGCTATTATATGTCAGCTATTACTAACTTCTCCAGGTCTCAGATATTTTTCCATAAAATGAAGAATGTAACAACTAGAAGATGAATAAATTTCCTTTGAGAGATCATACTATAAAATTGTGTAGTTCTAAAGTTCTAATATAGGAGTTTTTAATCTGCGATCCACAAACCACAAGTCAGAATATTTTTGAAGGGATCCATGAACTTGAGTTAAAAAATTCAATTATAACTTGATTTCCTTGTTATTCTAGGTATTTTATTTTATGCATTTAAAAAAAAAGTATTCAGGGAAGGAGGTCCAGAGGCTTCATCATACTGTTTAAGGAACCCATGACCTTTAAAAAAATTTTAAAACTCCTCCTCACAAAAAAAAAAAAACCCTTGGAAAACAATATGAATTGATGCAAAGTGAGATGAGCAGAACCAGGAGAGTGTTGACTTCAATAAAAACAATAATGTATGGTAATCAACAGTGAATGACTTAACTACTATCAATAAGCAAGAATCTAAGATGACTCCAAGGGACTCATGACAAAAAAAGGATAACCCCCTCTCCTCTATAAAAGGAATAGATGAAATCCAGATACAGATTGAAACATACCATTCTTCACTTTATTTTTCCATGAATTATTATTCTATTACTCTAGAGTAAGCAATATGTCTTGTTTCACATGATGAACAGAGAAATATTTATTATATGATAATATATGTACAAACTATATCATATTTCCTGCCTTCTTAGGGAATGGGGAGCAGAGGGAGGAAGGAGAAAAATGAGACAGATTTGGACATAGTTAATTTAAGAATTTGATTCTCTTAAATAAGCACATTTACTATAATTTATTACATATTCATAAAAATCTTACCTATTATAATATTGTTATATTACATATTCTATTCTATATAAAACAAATAAATGATAAAAAAATCCTACTCTAGTACAATTTGGTAGAGAGGGTCCTGAAAAGGATACTGTGAATTCATAGTATTTTGGGGAATTGGTCAATGAGATTCATTCAAACAGTGAGGAGGTGAGCTCAAAGCTGAGGTCTAATAGACAGCAATAGATTAATAACAATGACAATAATAACCTTCAATTATAAAGTGACTCAAGGTTTTTAACATCTCATTTTATCCTCCCCAAAACTCTGTGAGATAGCTGCTTTTATTATTACCATTTTACAGGTGAGGAAATTGAGACAGAAAGATGAAGTATCTTGCTAGTAAGAATCTAGAGCAAAAGTTGACCTCAAGTTTGTAAACTGAGTATTCACAAGCAAAGGGCTGCTGGTAAAGTAGAAAACTATAATAGCAACTAAGGGAGAAAACTAATCCTAACATTTGTAATTATGCCTCATAGGACATGTAACGTAAGTCCTGGGTAAAGGGGTCCCTGTTATATTAAGGAAAACAAATCATTATACTATAGCTTATAAAATAATTATGAAATACAGTGCTTTAACTACAATCAATAGAAAGTATTTTTTTATTCTTAGGAATACTCTTCTCTTCCCACAGCCTTTTCTAGTTGTCAAGCTTGGAACCATATGCACAATCAATTATTTTTAAATGTTCACTTTTCTAAATTTTTTCATACTAGAGTTAATAGCCAAGGAAATTTTGTTATATAAAAATTTTAATTCAACAAGCACATTTCCAATATGAAGGACACTGGGCTAGGCTCTGGAAATTCAGAGACAAAGATTAAAGAATCCATGCCTTTGAGGATAATAATAGCTAGTATTTATTTTAAAAATATTACATAAATTTGCTGGAACCAGCTCTAAGCTGTTTTTTCTTATTAGACATTTATTAATATTTGTTTTTAAACTGTTTACATACTTTATGCCCCTACTTTCCCCTTCACTCCCCGCTCTCCTCCCACCCATGGCCAATGCACATTTGGCCATTTCCACTAGTTGTAACATGTGTCCTTGTTCAGGGTCTATTTCCCATTCATGTCCGCCTCAGCCCATGCATTCAAGCAATTGTTTATCTTATATGTTTCCTCTCCTGCAGTTCTTCCTCTGAATGTGGGTATCGTTCTTTATCATAAATCCCTCAGAGCTGTCCTGGGTCTTTGCATTGCTGCTGGTACAGAGGTCCATTACATTCGATTTTACCACAGTATATCAGTCTCTGTGTACAATGTTCTTCTGGCTCTGCTCCTTTCGCTCTGCATCAGTTCCCGGAGGTCTCTCCAGTTCACCTGGAACTCCTCCAGTTTATTATTCCTTTTAGCACAATAGTATTCCATCACCCGCATATACCACAATTTGTTCAGCCATTCCCCAATTGAAGGACATCCCCTCATTTTACAGTTCTTTGCCACTACAAAAGGCGCAGCCATAAATATTTTCGTACAAGTCTGTTTATCTATGATCTCTTTGGGGTACAAACCCAGCAATGGTATGGCTGGATCAAAGGGCAGGCATTCTTTTATAGCCCTTTGAGCATGATTCCAAATTGCCAGCCAGAATGGCCAGATCATTTCGCAACTCCACCAGCAATGCATTAATGTCCCAATTTTGCCACATCCCCTCCAACATTCATTACTCTCCCCTTCTTTCATTTTAGCCAATCTGCTAGGTGTGAGGTGATACCTCAGAGTTGTTTTGATTTGCATTTCTCTAATTATTAGAGATTTAGAACACTTTCTCATGTGTTTTTTTTTATTATTTTTTTTAACCCTTGTACTTCGGTGTATTGTCTCATAGGTGGAAGAGTGGTAAGGGTGGGCAATGGGGGTCAAGTGACTTGCCCAGGGTCACACAGCTGGGAAGTGGCTGAGGCCGGGTTTGAACCTAGGACCTCCTGTCTCTAGGCCTGACTCTCACTCCACTGAGCTACCCAGCTGCCCTCTAAGCTGTTTTTGAAAGCTGATTGTTAATTTTTTTAAGGTATTACACTTCAGAAATTAGCAAATGCTCCAAAATAATACTTAACATTGTTTTGTTGATTTTCTAGGTTTAAGAAAGTGATGGGGAAAATGTTAATACTACCGATTAAGTTTAAAAGTGTGTCTTAATGTATATTCACTCCCCACTCCAATTGTTAAACAATTATCAGTTTTTGTAGGCTGTCCTAAAAGGTTTAGTAATGTTTTAAACTAATAAGGCTTATCTGTATTATCTCATTTGATACTCACAAAAAGACTCTCATGCAGGGTTGATTCATTAGCCACATTTTACAGTGATGGTAACTGGGTTTGGGAGGGGATAAGTGACTTGCTCAGGGTCATGCAATAAGCACTGAAGGAGGGATTCAAATCACCACATTGAATGTGACTCTGCAACCCATTACAACATGACATTCTCTAAGAAGTTCACATTCTCCTTTGTGCAGGCAATATATTCACAGAAAAATAGATTTAAAACATACACAAAGAAGTTCCAGGGGCCTAGAATGGGGAAGTTGTAAAACTTAAAAATAAAGGGGATCATTTTTTGTTGTGGCAAAACATTGGAAAATTAGGAAAAAGACTTCCATGAACTGATGTGGAGTGAAGTGAGCAGAACCAGGAGAACCTTATACATAGTAACTGAAACCTCAAATGTATTAGACTTTGCTACTAATAGCAATGCAATGATCCACGACAATCCCAAAGGACTTAAGAGAAAGAATGTTATCATATCAAAAGAAAGAACTGTGGGAGTAGAAACACAGAAGAAAAACATATGATTCATCACTTGTTTATATAGGTATATGATTTGGGGTTTAGGGTTTTAAAAGATTACTACTCTATTACAAAAATTGAATACTATGGAAATAGGTTGTGAGTGTTAATACATGTATCACCCAGTGGAATTGCTTATCAGCTCCTGGAGGTGGGGATTTTGAGGGAAAGGAGAGAACATGAATCATGTATCCCTGGAAAAATATTCTTAAAACTAATTAATTCATTTTTTTTAAAAATAGAGATCAGGAAAATCTTCACATAAGAGGGGATATCTGTTCTGATACTTATAAAGTTACAAATCCCAAGAAGGTAGAAATTAAAATAGCATTCCTAATATGAGCAAAGGCTTCAGAAACAGAATAGAATGATATTTGTCTAATGAATATCAAGGATTTCAATTCAAATTTAAAAGCAGTCAAAGTGCATTGATGTTGAAAGTCTCTATAACTAAGTTCATATAACATGAAAGTCAACTGTCAAGCTACTGACTGGCTAAAGATCTCTGTTGCCTATGATCTTAACAACTGAATTCTTGCTAATGGCAAAACCTTAAATAGTGATAAAACATTTTTCAGTATTAAAACTACAGTCATAAGATAAAATGAAATCTAAACCAGGATCAATTTATTGAAATATCAACCCCAGACTACTGACCCTCTTTTAACTTTAGGATGAATATGTATTTTTCTTGGTATTCTCATTATAATAATGTTTATAATATTTGATATGTGGTATAATATATTATGTATATAATAATAATAGAATCGAGTTTTAAATTTTTCAAAGTGCTTTACAATTATCTCATTTTATACTTGAAATAAGTTTGAGAGGTAGGTGCTATTATTATCTTCTTTTTTTACAAACAAGAACATTGAAGTTTAGTACTTGCTTGGGGCTATAAAACAACTAGTATTAGAAGAAGGAATTGAACTTGGATCTTCCTAACTCCAAGTCCAGCCCTCCATTTATTACACTAACTAGTAACCTACCTACAACTCTTTAGCTTTTTCAGAGTTTACCTTTCTAGTCTTCTTACACTTTTCTCCTCACCACACCTTCTATAATCCACACCACCATATTGGCTCACTTGAAGTTTCTAACTGGCAATACTTCCTTAGCCATTTCTGTTCCTTTGTACTAATAATCCCCCATACCTGGACATTCTCACCCCTTGAAAAATTGCTGTTTTTCTTCATTACTTAACACAAATGCTACCTTCTGAAGGAGATATTTCCAGGTCTCATTTACAGCTAAAGCTTTTACAACTAGTTACCTCCCTTTTTTTGTTTGCATCTTGTATAAACATATAATTATAATTACCATAATAAATATAATAATATAAATAAAAATATAATAATTATAATTACAGGGTAAGATTCTTGAAGACAAGAATTGTTTTTGCTTTTCTTTGTATTTTAAGTATTTAGCACAGTGCCTTGCTATGAAGTAAATAGTATGTGCTTAATAAATGTTTATTTTTTGATCAATTGGACCTAAAACAACCCGTTCACTTTGGTGTATGTATGCATGTGCTACTGGATTGGCCTTGAGATATAAAACTCTAAATCACTGGAAGTGTAGGTTTATTTTGCTTTCATCCCAGAGAAGGATATATATAGCATCCACTTGAGCAACAATTCTATTTCTTTGTACTGTAGCCCCTTAAATTTTCTATACTGTCTGATAGGGATGGAATACTGTACTCCCTTGACCTTTTTCAGCCATTGACTATCTTTATGTCAAGGAAGACCAATCAGCTACTGCGCTGTACCTGAGGACACTACAGTCAAAGGGTGCTCTGGGGACAGGATAATCTATATCTTTCCTTTCCCTGAGCAATTTCTCTTAGGGGAAAAGCTTTTTTTTTTTCCCCTTGTGTTGCTCATTTCAGAACCTAACAGGTAGCTTCATCTTCCAATGAATCACTATGACACTGCTCTAGGACTGCAGTGTTCAGATCCTATTCCTAATGTGAAAATCAAATTATATTTGTTTACTGAAATCATCCCATGTGAATTTAAAAACCTGAGCTGTCAGCAAAATAATCACTCTCCCTTGGTTCCTATGAATTGTCACTTAGAGGGAAAGCATCAAAAAATCCCTATTTCCATTTTTTTATCATTCACAAGCTAAACCTTGTTCAAGAAAGGGAATGGATTCATATTTTCATGAAGGAAACTACATTTCTCTACTTCAAGCTCATAAAGAAAATATTCTCATGCCTTTCCTCCCTATGTATTTGAGACAATGAATATATTGTCAAAGCGCCTAAAACTATAGTGATAAATATTAAGTATATCATTATATGGTTGCTAGGAAATATAAAGATATTGTCAGTCAATATTACTGAATGCACCATACTGTGCACTATAGAATGTTTTGAAGGCAAAAGAAGACATGTTCCCTATAGGACGGATCAACTAAACCAACTAACAAAAGGAAAGGAAGGTAAAAAAATGAATTAGGAGGAATCAGCTTAAGTGGGTCAGTGGATTGAGAGCCAAGCCTAGAGATCTAGGTTCCAATCTGGCCTCAGACACTTCCCAGCTGTGTGACCCTGGGCAAGTCACTTAACCCTCATTACCTAATCATTACCAATATTCTGCTTTGGACCAATATATAGCATTGATTTTAAGATAGAAGGTAGGGGTTTCTTTAAAAAATGGGTTTTAATAAGTTGGGAAGTATTTTGGTTCGGTATCTGTAAGTGAGGTTAATAATTTTGCCCAAATTTCTTAAAAAATCAAGGGAAGAAGATTTATCTGAATTTGATCTGTCTTTGTAGGAGCTACCAAAAATCCAGAGATTACTGGTGAAACCAGGTGGTTAGAACACTGGGGCTGGCCTCAGAAAGACCAGAATTCAAATTTAGTCTCAGACACTTAGTATTTATGGGATCATGGGCAAATCGCTTACCTTCTATCTCAGATTTCTCACCTACAAATTTACAATAATAATGGTACCTACCATTTAGTATAAAATTTGTAATATGTTGTTCAGTTGTTTCGGTCACATCAGAAAGACATCTTTCTGACCCCATTCAAGGTTTTCTTGACAAAGATACTGGAGTGGTTTGCTATTTCTTACTCCAGCTCATTTTTACAAATGAGTGAAACTGAGGCAGAGTTAAGTGACTTGCCTAAGGTCACACAGCTAATAAGTATCTGAGGCCACATTTAAACTAAGAAAGATAAGTTTACCTTACCCCAGGACTAGCAGCCTATCCACGACACCACTTAGCTGATACAAATTTGTAAAGTACTTTGCAAACCTTAAAGTGCTATAAAAATGTGATTAATATTATGGCTATTACTATCATTGCCACTACTTCTTTTTTTTTAGTAGTCTGGAGATAATCTCCCAGTTCTGTCTCCTAATTATGAGAATTCAGCCAAATAGCAACCACTACTATCAAGCCATTCATGTATACATTAATATTTTTAAAATATGCTCATTTTGCTATTCTAGTTCTTTATATTTCTATTTTGTAGTGCACCATTACAGAGATCAATAGATCAAAATATTTATAGTGCATCCTGATTTTAAAAAATACAAAAAACACAAGCTCCTGTATTGTAACTAAAGTCACTCAACATTTCCACCTATTTTTCTACCTTCCCATAGAATAGCATTTATTAGCCCAGGACCCAGCAAAGAAAAGGCACTTGATACATGTTCACTGACAGACTGACTAACCAATATGTTCAAATTAGAATATCTCCAAATGTGGCCATAATGAATTGTTTTTCTAATACCTTGTGATGGAAAGAACAATTATATTAATGTCTTGAGAAACTTATCTATTTAGGACTATATTTCATGTCTATTAAATTGTCTTGACTTCCATAAAAAAGAATCCTTCTTGTTTCAGAAGCTAGGGACAAAGAATATTTTTATAGTTGATAAACATAAATAAATAAGTGTACTAAGCTATTCTTTTAAAGATGGCAGGACAATTAATATTTGGATAATAACTGAGGAAACCAGGACCTTCAAATTATATTCAGTGAAAAATGTGCATGCTACCATTATTTCTGTGATTGACTGATTGACTTTAGCTCTTATTGTCTTTTATTTCCTAGCAACTGCATAGCTATGTATTTGACAACAATTATTCTAGTTGCTAGGGGCTCTGACAACATGTATATAGCCTCAAATACTCAGGGAGAAAAGGCATCAGAATGTTCCCTTCATGAGGTCGGGGTAAAGAAAGGAAGATTTCTTCCTAGAAATCAAGAATCTTTTCCCTTTCGAGACTGTGTCATTGTCTTCTTAGAAGTCACCAAGTTCCCAAGTTTCTTTTCCAAGCTCTATTATTTTTTCATGCCTTTTCTCCCAATGACTTTCCAATTCAGTCGAGTCCACCCCTCCAGGTGTTACTTTCAGTCCTCAACTCAATCTTCCATGAAGTAGTCCATAACTGAGTAAGAAACATTTCCCACTTAAGGTCATCCCAGTATCTTAAATGGAGGTAGACATATGTATCATTATGACTGCATATTTTTCTTCTTTCCTTTTCTAATCTGTAAGATACTTTATAATTGGGCCTGCATAAAACAAAGATAGCATTGACTTTATGTCTGTTCCTTTTCTGTTTCTGTTGATAAGAAGAGAAGGAAAATACTGGTAGACATGTTACTTCCATGAGTGAGGGTAATGGATTTGTTTAAATGCTTTCATATTCAACATTAAATTCTATTATTAGAAATAATAGTTCTTTATTGGACTAGTAAGACAATTTATAAGCATAAGAATATTCAAATACAAACATAAAAATGGACCAGACAAAATCCAGTATATTATCTTGGAACATGATCTTTTAAAAATGTTTTACTACATAATAGTAAATGAAATATTCTTATTTTTAACCTGATGCCAAAAAGTCTTCAGGTTTTTGGGGGGTTCTTTTGTCTTTTTTCTTAACCACTGGTACAATCTCCTAAATTGACCTTTCAGTTACCATTGGTGAATGAAAAAAAAAGTCACACATTTTAGGGGGAAAAAAAAAAAGATAAAGTATCACATTTGCTCACATGATGAGGAAAATAGGTCATGGAAGACAGGCAAACAATTGATCTTTCCAGAGAGGGAACACATATACATGAATATTCTGGGGCTGTCAAAAGGCCTATTTCAACAACTTTATCCATAATTGGAGTAATAGACAGGTGGTAGGAGGTCTTGCAGATGAGGGTGTATGTAATGATAAAATTATGCTTGACTTACTGTTCTTGGATTGGATTGAGATGCTTATTGCAACAGTGACAGTTTCTGCATTTTCAGCAAGCCCCCAACAGAATACTGAATGTGAATAATACCCCATTACTATAATCCCTATAGCAGGAAAGATTTACCATCTAATTACATGGGACTTTTGGCAAATTGTCAGGGAAAAATAAAAGATACCGGAGCTGAATTATTTGATGTAACATGCCCCCTTCCAAATATACAAAATAAGATGTAGTCAGAAGAACCATATGCATTTTAAAACCATCCACCCCTTGCATATTCTCTCTCTCTCTTTCTCTTTCTCTTTCACACACACACACACACACACACACACACACACACACACACACACACACACACACA